>NC_143222.1:1368699-1716772 GCF_030267445.1 Bombyx mandarina | reverse complement strand
GTTGTTCTAAATAACTATGCCAATTTTCGTTACGGGCGTCGCTTAGGCGGGAGTGGACTTCGCGTTGTAGACGACGCATCCGAATCCGGTTTGAATGCGTGGGAAGACGATCGTAGGCCCGGATTGCCGCGTTCCTAACTCTTAAGAGATTCCTAAGTTCGGGGGAAAGTCTAATGCGGTGGAAGCTATCCTCCACATCGACTTCTTTAGAAGATCTAATGATCGCGGAAGAGATGTGATCGGTAATGATGTTTATGGATTCGACGGTGTCCTCGGGGGATAGATTCGAATCCGGGCCGTAAGGGAGGATTGGCGGAGCGGCTTCGGCTAAGCACGTGCCCAGCTTATTCCAATCCACCATGGTCCTCGTAACAGTAACTGGGTTGTGAGGGCGACCGAGCTGCATAACGACAGGTCGGTGGTCTGAGTCGAGCTCTGACAGTGCTTCGATGGAATGCAAGCGCAGAGTTACGTTCCTAAGCAATGCCAGGTCTATAGTGCTCGGACGGAGCGCGATGTTATACGGATAACATGTTGGAGTTGGGGGGCCGACTACTTCGAAGGTGAGGTCGTCTATAAACGCGTCGAGACGCCTACCGTTGACGTTAGTACGATGGCAGTTCCACCTAGTGTGGTGGCAATTTAAATCGCCTGCCAGGATGACAGAGTCTCCCATGCCGAACAGTGACTCGATGTCACTGCTCAGGAGGGGCTTGTCCGGGGGGAGATAAACGGATGCGATGACGATCGGCTGGTGTCCCGTCAGCGAGATACGGCACACTGACGCCTCGATATGTGAGAGCGAGGGAGTATCGAGAGGGACAACGTGCAGGGCCCGCCTATAGTAAATGGCAGTCCCGCCTTTGGAGGCGGTGAGTCTGTCATTCCTAACCATGACGTAATTCGCGACTTTCGGGTCACGACGCGAGGGCTTCAGGCAGGTCTCCTGCACTAACAGAATATCTATTAGGTTGTCGCGGAGGAATTCGAAAATTTGATCGCGTTGCCGCGCGAGTCCGTTAGCATTGTAGAATGCTAACGTAAGCGAATACGGTTTTTCTCTACCTTTTTGCGCCATTGATTACCGGTAAAGAATTTTTATAACGTGCGAGACACGGACTCGTAGACGTCCATGTGATCGAAAGCGGCCGCGAGCCGCTGTTCGGGGGTTACCGACCTACGGATAGCATCTGCGAACGATCGCAGACGGTCAAAGTTTACCGCGGTGACGAAGTCGCGCACGAGCGCGAAGTCGTTGACGACTGAGGGTTGCGGGGGGCGGTACGCGGGCGCGGGGCGAGGTGCGAGCAGGGGCTGAGGCGCGTGACGTGTCGCAGGCGGGAGCTGGGGTACGTTTTGTGTTCCCTCCTTCGTATACGGCAGCGGTTTTTTCCACGCCGAGACGGTGGGAACCGCAGCCGGTACGAAGGCTGGTTTTGGCACTGAAGGCGCCGAAGTCTTTGGGTCGACGGTTCGGGGGGCTGGGTGGTTCGGGCGTTTACGCGGAGCCCTTGGACATCCGCGGTAGTTTGCCGGGTGCCCTTGCTTAAGGCATAGGACACAGCTTGGGGGTTCCGTCGCGGTTTCCCTAACACGCGAACATTCTGTGGTTGCGTGATCGCCGAGGCATTTCACGCAGCGGGGGCGCGCGTGGCAATTACGCGCTGAGTGGCCATAGAGCTGGCACCTGTGGCACTGCCCGGGAGTACCACGTTTATGGGGGGCTTCGATGGTGACCCCGGAGAGGCCGCATATCGTTTTGAGACATGAGATTCTTTTCTTTGCCTCCGGGGTTGATTCTAGCGCGACGAGAATCATATTGTACGGCTGTCTGCCGCGTCCGCTGTGCATCCGGTGCACACTAATTATTGGGAGAGACTGACCGATCAGATCCTCCTTTACGTAGTCTATGTCGAGTTCCTTGGGGACTCCACGTATCACTACGCGGAGTTCGCGGTCCTCCTGAAGAGCATAGGTGTGATAACCTATGTTCTCCTTTCGGAGGTAAGCAGAGAGGGCCCTATGGTCGCCCGGCGTTGCGACCTTAATCTGAATCCCATGCGCGACGTTACGCGCATGGGTATAATTAATTTTGTTGGCCTGAAGGGCCTGGGATACGCGATTCCACGCTGACTTCTCCTGGAGTATCAGCGGGGGCGGGACAACTGTTTTAGGCGCGGGCGCGGTTTTTGGGCGCGGCGGTGGGATTACGCGGCGGGCGGAGTCCGACTCCGGCGTTACGACTACCTGCGGTCGGGAGGCGGTCGCGGACTTCGTTTGCTTCGTCATGGAGCTCCGGGACTCCACGACGCGAGTACGCTTTTTACCGCGCGTTACAGTTTGGAACCCATCCGAGGTTCCGGGTTGAGGGCTAGTCGCGGACTCGAAGTCCATCTCCGATTCGGTATCGGAGCCTGAACTAGACGCTATTGAGGTCGCGACGGACGAAACTGACGTGATTGAGGCGGGCGCGGGGGTAGCGGGGGCGGGGGCGTTAGACGCTACGGCGGCGGCGTGCGTACGTGCGCTTGAACACGGACCGGCGGCGGGGCACGCGAGGCATGCCTGCGAGGCATGTTTGGCGACGGCGGCGAGAGATGCGGGGGGAGAATATTTACCAAATGCGGCCCTATAGGCTTCGAATTCGGGCGCGATTGACGGATATTTTTCCCGAATGAAGTCGATGAAAAGTTTTTCCTCCATCTTTATGTGATTTTCGCCCGGGGGGGGGCGGCCCCGGGACTTAAACACGCGCTCGCCTTGCGGCGAGGCCCCTGCGTCGGTAACACTAAATTGGCCGAAGCGATTCTAGGAATTTTAGAAATTTTAGTGAATAGAATAAATAGAATAGAATTAGAGTGAATAGAACCACTGCACAGTTCCCGGGCGGCAATGCCTTGCAATTAGGCGCAGGTACAAATTCCGAGAAACACTTGGGCCACAGATGTGCCACGAACAATGATCTATTATCACCGGTAGTCACTTCCGACAAAACAATGAGCACGTCCACGCGCGTCGGTTGCTCAAATCGGAATGGTAATCGACCAGTGTGCGATAGGCAGCGGCTTGGCTCTGCCCCTGGCATTGCTGAAGTCCATGGGCGAAGGTAACCACTCAGGTGGGCCGTATGCTCGTCTGCCTACAAAGGCAATAAAAAAAAATTTAGTGCGACTTTTTTTAACGTTCTCGATAGCGTAAAAGTTAACTCAAATTTGTATGGAGTTGCAACGTTTGTCTACGTTTGCGGCTAGGGGCGCTGTTCCAACTGCATACAAATTTGAGTTAACTTTTACGCTATCGAGAACGTTAAAAAACTCGCACTAAGCACACTGATCTGTATGATATTTATTAATATACTATCGTGAACGCTGTACATAAGCCGTGTCCCAATTATAGTTTATAGTTGATAGAAAGCTAGAAAACGTCTTGACGGGTGTTATTACTTACCTGGAAGTCGACTTAAGGGCGACCTCACAGGGCTAAGCTTGAAAGAATTTTGTTACGTCTGTCTTAGCAGAGCTTCGCAGCTTTCACCTTCAGATAGAAATCGTTACTAACAGAGAAACTGGTTTTTGCTGGTGGTAGAACCTGTTGTGAGTCCGAAGGGTGGGGCAGCCGTTGTAACTATACTGAGATCTTAGAACTTATATCTCAAGGTGGGTGGCGCATTTACGTTGTAGATGTCGATGGGCTCTCGTATCCACTAAACACCAGATGGGCCGGGAGTTCGTCCATACATCAAAGAAAAAAATTATGTCATCTAGAAGTTCGACTTCGTATTTATTAGTAGTAACATTCACTGGACGTTGCCATTTACGTCAGTCGAGTACTATTTACTCGATTACTATTTAATCGATAATGTCGTTAACTTCTTTGTTGGTTATCACTTGGACACATGTGACGACTACACTTCTTGTACGCTCACTGGTATAAACCAGTAAAAAGAAACATATAGCTGTTACGAACGATGGCTTATTCCGAGTATTTCGAAACCCACCTTGAGATATTAGTTCTAACGTCTCAGTATAGTAAGTACAACGGCTGCCCCGCCCTTCAAACCGAAACACATTACTGCCTCACGGCAGAAATAGGCGAGGTGGTGATACTTACACGTGCGGACTCACAGAAAGTCCTAAAACCAGTATTTAAAAAAACCTTTGCAGTCAAATAGTGAATGATCGAAAAAATTGTATAGTATTCAGTATGGATTCGACAGAAAATACAAGTGACATTTAGCCTTAGCTCTAGACAGCAGTGGTCGTGTTGTCAGAAAATCACTAGTCACGACTTGTACAAAACCAATCCGCCGAGAATGCGGTCTGTCGCTTAAGATCAAACCATCGATTGGAGTCAAGGTGACCGGTGATCGTACCCTTAGAACGTTTAAGTTTATCATGTTATAAAATCGATAATGATTCCGATTTCAATCATTCGTTAACATTTAATTGATGATATTTCTGATCGTTTCTTAATGGTTTAAACGGAATTTTAACAACCCACTTTTGCTTGTTATTGGTAAGTACCCTGTTAATACATTCTTTTTCATTTGCAAGCTTCTTAAAGCGTTTTCTTTCTGTAGACTATCCACACTTTTGATCTGATAACTTCGAGTGGTTATACTAGCTTCGCCTACGCGAGCTTACCGAGCTCAGCCTGGCAAATTTGCTAACACTAGTCCTAGCAAGAGCCGTGCTTCGCAGAATCTACCGCTGGATCAGAAACGCGACCCACTGAGAAGATCCGGCGAGAAACTCAATGCGTAACACATTTCTGTGCTCTATTCATACTTATTAATTACTGTAGTTTAAGCATAAGAGCAATCTAGCAGCGATCATGTCGCAGTGGCTACGCAGTTAACGCACTGTAAGAACCAGCGAGCATACAGCCGCTTTCAGACTACGCTATAATATCATAGCATATAGCTCATAGCACAACAATATCGCACACCATACATTGTTATGGACACGTCGACACTGTACTGTACTATATATTATTGGTTAAGTATAGGCTGCTATACTATATGGCAATATAGTATAGTGTAGTCTTAAACCAGATTAATCACACCACGTGCCTCATTGAATGAATGTCGTTTGAGTAAAACAGCGACAATAATATGAGTCGGTAAACAGTGATATAAGTCGTTTGAAAGGTTAATTCATTTCTCGGCAGACGGAATTTATAAACAAAATACAAGTGATTATTGATAAGAGGCGAACACAGCGCGGCGTTGCCAGACCGTCACAGAACAGCCGGTGTCGCTGCGAGGCCGCACCGGCTCGATGCGACGTTGCCAGACCGCTAGCGGACTCTCGCTGCCGCTGCGAGTTCGCGCCGACCACGCTGCGTCAGTCCGCGACCGTCGCTTGTCTTGTGTGTCACGCGTCAGTATCGCATGCTAACATTGTTCATAGTGCCAAATGACTTCGTATTGTTTAGACATAGAGGCCTTCATTAGCGAAGTCAGTAAGCACCCGCAAATCTGGGACCTAAACAATGAAGATTTTAAATATAAACATCGCAAACAGAACGCATGGGCAGAGGTATCCCGGATATTCATCAACGACTTCGCCGATATGACCCAGGGAGAAAAGTTGGATGTATGTAAGTAGCATGTAAGCTCGGAACATTGTATTTTATTAAAGTTCACCGTAAAACTCGTGAAGATGAAGAATCTATAGTTGGCTAAACAGGACAATGTCGAAATATCGACAAGTGAAATGATGAACTTTGAAACATCACATGTTTTTTTTAAAGTAACTTTAACGTTTTAAAATAAGGCCAATAATGTCTTAAACAGAAATCATGATATTGGCTGTACACAAAAGGCAGTGGTTTAAAAATATCACTAATTCTTGTGATAAAAAAACGAGTTATTGTTTTTTTACATTAAACAACAGGAAAAATTTACAAATATGTACACAGATTTTCGGTTAACAAGTCGAATGTGTTTAAAATACAGTCCCGTCTTTCCGTGTCCATTAAACTTAAGTAAGTATAAATAGTTTGGATTGGAATAACTGGAGTAACAACATTATATTTTAAAAGTGTGATTTTATTAGACAAGAAATGCAGTAAAATATCAGTCCTATCTTTATTACGTAATTTTAATTTGAACGTTCGTGGAATCTTAAGCCATTTTTCGGACATAGCCATAGATCATTAAGATTTTTTTTTCGGAGGCCCTAAAACGTAATGATTACACGATCCGATCGTGAGTGCTCACCGTTGCTCAGGGACATTAGCGAGGCGAATTACTTCCGGAAACGTCGGCGAAGTGAGATTGAGATCCCAGACTAATTTTACAAAACAATATTAATCTTGTTTGGAAACGCACTGTGTACGCAGTGGTTCCACGTAGTAGAAAATAAACTGCTCTAATAACGAACCGTGCGATGACATATTTACAATCAGCATTTAAATGAAACACCATTAAACAATTAAATAAATTTAGTGATGGTTCTTTTTATTAATACTGAAAACGGAAATCTCAGGTGGTGCCTTATTTCACACATCATAAAAATTTGACATTGTGGATTTTCACACAAATATTTCTTGCATACATACCGTGTCCTGACAAGTTTACGAACAAAAACTATAAATAAATAAATGGCATCGATGGAGCCGTTTTAAGAGTGATTCTCAGAGTCATACCTACATACACGTGGTGACAATTGATTTTTATTGATAGACAAATTGAAAAACTATTAAATATTTGATCGTTATTTTATGTAAGCGGTTGTAAGTTTTACGATTACGTTTCTCGGTGAATTACGAATAAAAAATACTAGTAGCGATTGGAAACGTTAACAAAACGATTTCGAGTTAAGCAACATCAAATATCTATCAAAATGCACTTTAAAAACTGAGACACTAGAACTCATATCTCAAGGTGTGTGGCGGCATTTACGTTGTAGATGTCTGTGGGCTCCGGTAACCGCTTAACACCAGGTTAGCCGTGACTTCATCCACCCAAATCTAACTTCTATCTATCTATATATATAAAAATAAATTGCTGTTCGTTAGTCTCGCTAAAACTCGAGAACGGCTGGACCGATTTGGCTAATTTTGATCTTGAATTATTCGTGGAAGTCCAGGGAAGGTTTAAAAGGTAAAAAAAATAACAATTTTGTTTTCCTTTGATGTGTCATCGGACGGTATTCCTTTTGTTTGTTTTAAGTTTATTTTAAACTAAAGTCTTTTATTTATCGATTGAGGCACTACGAAGTCTGCCGGGTTTGCTAGTAAGCAATAAAAATCAATAAAAAAAATCAATTAACAGTACATATTTCTCTATGTTGTTATATCGTTACAGATAAAAAGCTTAACGGCAAATGGCGCAACATACGAGATTCGTACGTACGCAGCCTCAGGAAGGGTTACGGTTATATGTATGCGAAACATCTGTCCTTCCTGAACAACATATACAAGAGCACCAGCCAATCTGGCAGCGACGCTGAGCAAGACGACAATTGGCAAAGCGACGACGACCCGGCCAAACTGAGCAACGTCTCATTCAGAAAGAGCTTCAATATCAAAAACTGTGATGGAATGACGGAGAGAAACGTGGACTGGCAGAGTGATAGCGAGGAGATTCCTCTCAGAGCTCCAGTGAGAAGTGTTAGGAAAAGACGGAAAATCATTCCGGAGATTGAGTACGTCGAGCCTCTCGCGGAACCAACCTGCAGCAGTACAGGCGAGGACGACGACAGATCCTTCTTCGAATCCGTTCTACCGGCAGTGAGAGTGTTCGATATTGACCAGAAACTAGAATTCCGTGGTGAAGTACTTAGATTAATCAAAATGATAAGATATAGGAAGATAAAAATTAAATCCGATCCAACTGAAGACTTATAGTGATATTAGATTAGTTCTATTCCATTCCAATTTGTGGTAAATAAATAATATAATATATATTTTTTTATGAACATAACTTCTTGTCATTACATGAAAACCCTGGTAGATATACTTCATTAATCGGTCTCGACGTGGTTAAATAAAACCCACTATTAATATCATTTATGTTGTTAAAAATGAAAATTTCAAGTTAGGTCCTATTTGATAATTTTCTTTTTCGTTTAAGCGGTAGGCAGTGGCTTGGCTCTGCCCCTGGCATTGCTGGAGTCCATGGACGACGGTAACCACTTACCATCAGGTGGGCCGTATGCTCGTTTGCCTACAAGGGCAATAACAAAAAATAATACACAGAAAACGTAGTTGTTTGAAATAGAGCAAAGTAATGTTTAACCAAAATTAGTATTTTGTAGATCTACGCAGTTAAAAACAGTTTAGATAACGGTTTTTAAACATTATTTACGATATTGTTTACAAATCTCTTTCAAATATGACAGTACATTACCTACATTACATTACTTATATTCGTCTTCCGAATGAGTACAAAATGAATCACTACGAAACAAGCGGGTCGAGAACTGTAACAGAAGTTATAACAGAAACACATGCATTTCCAAGAAATAGCAACAAGTAATAATAACCGACTTCAATGATGTGTCTAAATAACAGCGACGAGCTGGCAACGTCGCGGCGAAAGTGTTGAGGCGGCAACGTGGCGCGATCGATACGGCCCGGGGATGGGGATTGAGGGCCGGGGGGCGAGGGCCTGACCCTTCCGACTACACTACACTATTACCTATATTATAGATACTAGCTTTTGCCCGCGACTTCGTTCGCGTGGAATAGTTTTATTTTGGCATAACGCTAAATTTTACCCGCCTCTTCATTTACGTAGAAAGTGAAAATATTTTTGAATAATAGAATGTTAAAGAGTTATTTAAGGTACTAAAATCACGAAGAGGAAGTTGTCAATTCGACCATAGTTTTTTATCTATGTATGTTGACCGATTTCTCGAGAATGCTTGAATCGATTCTGATAATTCTTTTTTTTTGTTTGAAAGGGTAGACTTCCCGAATGGTTTACATCAAGATCTGATGATTGGGATCTTGAAGAAATCCAGAAAAATCTATAATTGTCTAAGCCTATCTTGAAGTGATTTGGGTGTTTCAATGTTGTAATCAATAACGTATTTAGTTGGATAGGGATTAGTATCATCTTTATGAAAATACCTTAACAAAAAATGCTTTTTTTTAGAACAAATTTGTTTAACATAAAAAAAACGTTATAGTGAGCCCACATTAATATACAGACATATGCTGTCATGGACTGTTTTTTAGATCTTTTAAACAACAATTCTCTCATACATTACTTTAGCGAAACTTTAACTGTTTCCGCAGCGCACGCAGTGGAAGCTCTCAAAAGGGATTAAAACCCCGATTATGAAACATTATTTATTGGTGCTCCGCTTGCATTGGTCTTAGCGTGATGTTACATAGCCTAAAGCCTTCTTCGATAAATGGGCTGTCTAACACTGAAAGAATTTTTCAAATCGGACCAGTAGTTCCTGAGATTAGCGCGTTCAAACAAACAAACTCTTCAGCTTTATAATATTAGTATAGATATACCTACATACAGTTCGCTGTTGTGAATAGGAAGCACGTGTTGAAAACGAGCCCGCGTCGCCTTCGTAGCAGGTTATCATGGCAAAGTGTAAAATTGCCTTTGATAAGGACACCCAAACATTTGTATTAATATAGTTTTTTTGTTTCTTCTAAACAAGTACATATTACAGAAAATACCAGAATCCATAAAGAACTATAACAGGGTATTTATTGTAAGCAACTTTTCATTTCCATTTCCTTTCACACTGCAATAAATAAATTAATAATAATAAATAAATGGAAAAAAATCACGCATGGCCATCGGGCCCCAAATTAGGATACCTGTATTACGGGTACCAGAGATTGACATACATACTTATATACATTTAAGCATATACAAATATAAGATAATAAATATTATCACACAATGTTTGCCCGATGTGGGAATCGAACCCACGACCCCCGGCGCAACATTCAGGGACTTTATCTACTGCACCAACGAGACAGTCAAATGCAAAGAACGGCTGTTTTGCGCCAGTAAATTTACTAAATCCGCCCAGGCTTATAAACCTCAATATCAATCAGGTACAAAGATGAAGTTTACGATTTTTTTATTGCTTAGATGGGTGGACGATCTCGCGGCCCACCTGACGGCCCATAGACATCTACAAAAGAAATGCCGACACCCATCTTGAGATATGAGTTCTAAGGTTTCAGTATAGTTACAACGGCTGTCCCACCCTTCAAACCGAAACGCATTACTGCTTCACGGCAGCAATAGGCAGGGTGGTGGTACCTACCCTTGCGGACTCATAAGAGGTCCTACCACCAGTAAAATAGTAGTAGTATATTTGATTATATGCAGCAGGCGTAACCAGTCGTAATTACTTATAAATTAACGTCACGTAAATCCTCCGTGAAAGATAATATTATACATAAATATCACAATACTGTCTTCGCTGTCATTAAAAAAGTGTTATTACTCTGTTACTGATTTCATAAATAATGAATTGTAACACTCTCCTTATTAAGATCTCCATTTTTATAATAAACTTTTTGTGATCTCATTCTTAAATTTATCTTAATACCTAGTTTAAATTAGCTGTAACTTTCTCCTGCAAAATTTGTATGCCAACAGGCAGAATGTAGTGGAATTGAATATATTTTATACTAGCGACCCGCCCTCGCTTCGCTTCGGAAACATTAAAACACATATGAAAAAAAAAAATAATAATAATAAAAAAAAAAAAGTAGCCTATGTTCATCAGGGACAATGTCGGCTTCTAATGGAAAAAGAATTTTTCAAATCGGTCCAGTAGTTTCGGAGCCTATTCGAAACAAACAAACAAACAAATCTTTCCTCTTTATAATATTAAGTATAGACTAAGACCATACCTGTACCTGCATTCTATACAAATAAATGAATTATTATTATTAATACCGAGAATGCAGAGAACATGTATACTGAATACGCTTTCAAATCTGGCACACCGTTAAATGGAACGCGTTTAAAGCCGACCAAAAAGGGCCCTTCCTGACCCTAGACTTGCTTTCAAAAGGAACCTACTTCTCGAAAGAAACGGCCTCGTTTAGGGCTTTTAAAATGTTTAAGGTTACTAAATACTAAAGGTTAACTAAATTCAAAACTGTCGAGTTCCTATAGGAGAAACCCCTTATATGTACGTGTATGTATATGTTTATCTTATTTATATGTATTCGTGTTTGTTTTATTATTGTTATTGTGTATTGTATCAATAAGTAAATTGATTAGATTGTAATTTTCTAGCCACTTGTGTAAAGCTCTCGCTCTTTAAGAACGGTTAGCTGGTAGATACTCAGTTGTTGAGTTAAGCTCGCCATTTTATAACTTTTCGCAATTATGGTATTGTAGGCATATGGTAGGCAGCGGCTTAGCTCTGCCCCTGGCATTGCTGAAGTCCATGGGCGACGGTAACCACTCACCATCAGGTGGGCCGTATGCTCGTCTGCCTACAAGGGCAATAAAATAAAATAATTGTATTAACTGTATGTACAATAAAGAATGAAGGTAAGTAAAAGGTTAAAAACACCAAAGATCGTGCTTGTTCGCAAGACCCCATTCAATCTCTCACAAAACTAAAACTTGTTCAGTATTATTGATTTGGGTTCTCGTTCCTTCCCCATAGAGAATTCGCTCCTCGCTCTGTCAGTTTTACACAATACCTATTAACAACGAATAATGACCCCGAGTTCCTTTCGTTATAACTCGAATAGGTAGGAGCGCTCTGAATAAAAGTAATAAAAAAGATCTATGGATACTTTTACATCACAATAGAACAAATTTATGTGTCTCTGTGTGTTTGCATGTGTACGTAGACACATTTTGTGGATTCAGCGAGATTCTGCTCTTGATTATTTTTTATTTATTAGGCACATAATACACATTACAATCTTTTTTTTAAGGGATTTTATTACCTGGTAACTAAGACCTTTAGGTCATGTCTTATTTTAATTTATGTTCTTATTTTTATGAAAAATGATAATTTGGAGTGAAATGAAATGAAATGGGATGAAATATAATCTCAATAAAATTGTGGTCATTTACGGTGATTTTTTCAGTGGACTTTTTGGAGGATCCCGAGAAGTTACGTCCAGCGACTTTGTTTCACTTTCCCACATCTGTGCACTTTTACAGACATTGAACAGTTAATAAATCTCCGTTGTTACACATTTAAACCTGAAGAAACACTAAATAGACAAAATAAAACAAATCACGTAACTTCATTCCTGGCGTTCCCGCCAAAAAGTCCATATTACAAGGTAAAAAGATACACAAAAGATAATAATTTTATTAAAAAAGACTGGTTTGTAACATAAGCCATGTGCGCACGACTAAACAAGAGAAATGTGCTAAGTTTGTAGACAAAGTTCCTTACAATTTTATGACAAAACAACACGATAACGAAAACTAATCTAACTTATAATGTAAGGAAATAATTTTACTCACAATATACATTAAACAGTTACACTATTTAACCTACTATTAACATGGAGGATGCCCTTGAACATTTTTATAAAAGTCACTACTAACCTACAAGTAAAAATATCCAACTCAGCTGACGACTTTGCCAATTCGTTATAGGTGTGACCAACGTAACTGGTAACTGGATTATAATATGATAATGGTAACTGGATTATAATATGACTAGCGACCCGCCCTCGCTTCGCTTCGGAAATATTAAAACACACATGAAACCAAAAAAACAAAATTTTTTTTTTTTTTTTAAAAGTAGCCTTTGTTCATCAGGGACAATGTCGGCTTCTAATGGAAAAAGAATTTTTCAAATCGGTCCAGTAGTTTCGGAGCCTATTCGAAACAAACAAACAAACAAACAAACAAACAAATCTTTCCTCTTTATAATATTAGTATAGAAGTATAGATATTTATATATTGTTTTGGTTGACCCTACGAGCACTGATGAGGCAGATGTTAGAAAATTATCTCAGGCTGAACTCCGTGAGCTCACCCACCAAGGTGAATCCATAATAGTCGAGGCTACTCAGATAGGTAGGCAAAAAAAGTTCTCATACTATTTATTATACTTACTTGATAACCGTGATGAATGTCTGATTAGTAATAAATAATTTCGATGTTTTTATGTTTTAATTTATGATTCTGACAGCACGATAGTATAAAACAAGATGTCGGACTATTTTGGCGGGAACGGAAGGAGTGAGGTTGTGTGAATTGTTTTATTTTAATGTTTAGTCAGATTTTAATCTGTAATAATAGTTGTTTATGAACTATTTAGAATCTGTCACAGTACACAGATGTGGAAAAATAAAACAAAGGCGCTGAATGTGGCTTTTCGAGTTCTTTCAAAAAGTCTCGATAGATAACCAACATTTTATTGGTGTTTTATTTCATCCTATTTCATATCGTTTCTATTAATTTCATTCCAATCGATTAAAGACTCAAATTAATTAACTTCATCTAATTTGATTTAATTTGCGAAATTTTTCGTACTCGGTACATAGAAATTATATTTTACATTTATTTAGGATCTTATAACCGTAGGCCCATCTGTAATCTGTAATAAGATGCGTCTCACATTTTTACGGCCCGCAGAACGTATATAAAAATCATTTTTCAATAAAGAATAAATTCAATTCAGAAAATATGTTTCCAGTTCTAGTTTAGTTTTCAGTAAAAATGTATGAAAATAACCAGAAAAGACTACTTTTGACTTAAAAGGCGAAGGCTAAAAATGCTTTTAAACATTATACATAATATATACATTTTACAACTCAGAGAAGACTGGATAAAAAGCAAAGTTCTGGCCTTATGGTTACGTCCCCTTCGCCTGTCCTAGTGATCAAATGAAACAACAGAAGAATTTTGACATTGTAAATAAATCTATACTAATTTAAAACAAATGTAAAAGTAGATTGTTCAATTAATTGATCATTAAAATCATATCTACAAATAGCAACAAAAGAAAACGTGATTAATTAGACGCTTTTTTCATTCCTCGATTCAAAAATCGGAACATTGCGCCAATTCCACAACAAACTAATTCTATACTAAAAATAGATATTTGTTTAGCATACGCGATGACTTCAATACAGTTTTCGATCTATTCATTACAGTATTACTGTGACGTTATTGTTATGGTGAAACCGCGCAGAGCACAGACGCATGACTCATGCGAACTAATGACAGAATGGCGTGCTACACAATAAAAATGGCCCGTAAAGCTAACTATAGTGTAACTGCTTTTCGACCAGTTGTGGTTTTTTTTTTAATTTTAATTTTTTTTTCTTTTAATGTTTGGGCAGCGGTCTAGGTGCGACTATAGTAACTTATGATTTAGTGTTTTTTTTTATATTATAATATCTCTTCTATTTTTTTTTGGTAGCGCGTAAATGCGCCGCGTAGGGCACCGGTGACCTACACGGTAGTCAAAGGGTACATAAAATAAACATAGATCGAGTTCGGATTTTTTAAGTTTTTTTATTCACATATAAATTTCGCGTTTTCATTTTTGAAATGTTAACCTGTGACGTCACAGAGCATTGACCCCCTCCCCGCCACACAACGTCACATTTCGGTCCCTTTTAAAGTGTGACGTCATTTATAGATGACCTCATACACAATAAAGATTTTTTTTAATTTCTTCAGATTATAGTTTCTGTGTCACGTCTCCGTTACGTGTCTTTACTGTTTATTATGTTTCCATATTACATATCCTGATATAACATAACTGGATTTGGCGGAACTAACTTTTTACTGTGCGTTCCAAATATTAGGTTAGGTTATCGTCGCCATTCCGCAACTAAACTTATTAATATTATTATTTTTTGTAATAAAATTATGGTGTTCATCAAATAAATGTCGGTACAGTACATTGGGGAATAGAGACTAGAGTTAGAATAGTTTTTTTTTTTTTTTTTTTATTGCCTTTGTAGGCAGACGGGCATACGGCCCACCTGATGGTGAGTGGTTACCGTCGCCCATGGACTTCAGCAATGCCAGGGGCAGAGCCAAGCCGCTGCCTACCGCTTAATACTCTCCATAAGCCTCGTTTGAAGAAGGACATGTCATAGCGCTCGGGAAACACCGTGGAGGGGAGCTCATTCCATAGCCGGATGGTACGTGGCAAAAAAGATCTCTGGAAACGCACTGTGGATGACCGCAGTGGCTCCAGGTAGTATGGATGAACTCTACTCCGGTGGCGGGCGGTGCGATGGTAAAAACGAGATGCTGGTATCATCTCGAACAATTCCTCAGAGCACTCCCCATGGAACATACGGTATAAAATACAGAGGGAACCGAAGTCCCTCCGCAGACCCAGAGGCTCCAATTTAGTCACCAAAGTTTTGTAACTCATTAAATTTATTAAAAAGTCAATTACCTAAAGTTAGGTACTTACCTAACAACTAAATAGTACCAGCCTTATCAAAAAACTCTATTGTCCCCATACGTAACCTGATTCACCCCAAAGCCAAAGTAAATCGGACCAAGCTAGTTTTTTCAGTTTTTGTGTATATTTTGTAATGAACTATGTATAATAACGCATCGTATATAAAAATTTGAGCTTCCGGAACCATTTTAATCCCAATTTTATTAGTATTACCCTAAGAAAAACCATTGGAAACTTGTGTTGGAATTGGCAAGGGTCCCGATTCTCCCCAATCTACGGTAGATAACTTGTGTTTTGTTCACAAAGTGTTTCCGAGAACGACTACTCGGTCAATGAGGAAATATTTATTTTCGTAATAATTGTTTGAACCTAAACTATTCTGAACTTAAGCTATTTCTGTTCTTGCCTATGCGCTGGTAACCTATGGAGCTATTTCAGCTACGCTAAGACTGGTAGGTGAGCTCACGGGGCTCAACCTGTGTATGCTAGCACTGGCCCTAGCAAGAGCAGCGATCTGCTGAATCTACCACCGGATCGGAACCACGACCCAGTGAGAAGATCCGGCGAGAAAATCAGTGGGTTCTACTTCTGTGAAGCTATCATTCGATTTATGGGAGTTCAAAGCAGGAAACGAAATTAAAACTGCAGGATACTTGAAAATAAACGCCTAATCTAGTATATGAATCTATGGCTGACTCCCGGTAGATATATAGGTAGGTCGCTGTTACAACAGCGGATGATTCTATTATTTAGTTTAACGTGAAAATAGAAGTATGAAGGGTAGAAAAGGTAGTATACAAAGCTAGAATGTTGATTTAAAATCGTAGTTATTATTATTTTTGTCGTCGTTATTACAAAAACAGATTTGTAAATTAATACGCATTAGAAAACATGCGTGTAACAAACAACCAGTAATTCGATCGATTGCACGCGTAATTCCAGCGCCAGCGAGCGACCTTATTTGTTACGCAATTCTAAAACGACAAGTTCAATAGTCTAATTAAAATCATATAAAATTCCACATCCTTTTTCGTTAATTATCTAAAGTCCTCCGAGTTACAACCGAGAACGGCCATTGCATGAAAAATGACGCAAGGCGTATGTATGTATGCAGCCGCCATAATAAATAATAATAGGTGTGTTCAATGCGGCAACGTCCGCCTGGGTCGCGTTCAGAGCGGCAACGCCGCGCGATCGATCCTACGGCCGGGTTCTACAGTTTCTGAACTTTGTTTTGTATTCTACATACGCTATTTTATGTGTGTGTGTATGTACGTAGTATATATTATTATATATATCATTTATTTGCCGTTTACTTTGGTACACAGTATTCCAATTATAGTTATTTGATCTCCATTTATGAAAAAAAATTAAATATATAATTCTAGTGACACAATTCACTTTATTATTAGTAAGTAAACTTACAAGTTAGTAGAAGGAATTGTTACTCGATTTCTATGCTTAAATTTATACGGTATCGGAGATGAGTAATGATAAAAAAGTAGGTCGGCCAATACCATCAGGGCATTCGATGACCTCGAAGAAGCCAATGGTTATTTTATTACGAAAATTTCAATTTTATTACGGGCTCTAAGTAAGGGGAATTAACACTTACATACCATGTTACGTAATTCGTATAATTCGATTTAAATGACTAATGTATGGTACATGGTTCCGAGTCTCCTGATGAGTTCACGTAATGTCGCGACGTTTCTACCTATTAAGTTCTCTGAGGAATTGTTTGAGAAGATACCATCATCTCGATTTTACCATCGCACCGCCCGCCACCGGAGTAGAGTTCATCCATACTATCTGGAGCCACATAGCCTTCATCCACAGTGCGCTTTCAGAGTTATTTTTTACCACATACCATCCGACCATTGGAATGAATGACAAGTACTTATATATAAGTACTTGCTACACCCATTTTGTCCTTCGAAAAACTCCCTACCACTAGCTTTAGGCTTAACATGTGCTAGTTTATTAAGAACCTTCTAGAACAAAACTTGTCGCGTTAGCTGTAATATCAAAACGTTTTTGTTATTGCCATTAACCACTTAACACCAGGTGGGTTGTGAGCTAGTCCACCCACCTAAGCAATAAAAAAAAATCGAACAAGTCTAAGAATTGTTCAACTTAATTCCTCATTAATTCATTAACGCATTAAAAAAACAACCTAAAATTATAAAAGTAATATTTAAATACCAACTATAAGACGCTTGTCGCAATAACGTGTTTCGGGGTCATTATTTTCTGGTAAGAAAACGCATTGAAATGCAACGGACAACGTTTTTGGGAATGGCGGCTACGAATTTTTGGACATTAAAACCGAAATTTCAAAACCTGTTTTTTCAATGGGTTAATTGATTGGTACGTGTACCGTTGTATTTTTATTTCTCAACGTTGAATTGAAGCGTGAAATAAAACTGTTTTCGCTTTAACAGATAGGTACTCATTTTCAACTTTTCATAGCAATCCTTTTGATACACATTTGGAACACAGACAACTAGGTTACCGTTATTGTTCAACAGTGGTCATTTTAAAATGTGTCTATTTTTGTAGCTCATTCGAGGTTTTCTTTTTCTTTTTTTAGGATTCGAAGGATTACTGGTGGCCCGGAGGCCTTTCCAGTTTCACTAGGACAGGTGAACGAGCATGGGCTCAAACAGAAAGGGTGGGATTTGCTAACAACTCCTCGAGCGCCTTCCAAAGAAACTTAATAACCCAAGGGCAGCTACTAATTAGATTTTATAAGCTGCACCAGAAATTCATATATCACTAGTGAGTTCCTGCCATGTTTCAATCTGACTATCACTAACGATATGAAATATATAATTTAGTTTAAAACAACTCGCGTGTTAGGTTGATTATATTATTCCAGAAATTTATTTATCATATGAATACTTCACTGTATTTACCAACAACTGTTCGAAGTTCAAAGAGACGCGCGCGAACGCACCTACCGAAAAAAAAAACGAACCAGCAACCCTAAAAATTCATTTTTACACAGCATTTAATGTTCAATTTTTAAATGCAGACACAACATCGGGCCAAGTCTGTTTTGCTTGATTCGAGATTAACAGTAACACCCAACCCAACTTTAGTCAGCAATGGCAAACAAGTTCGAATTTCGAATATTTACCGGCACGGAGCGGCAACGTCGCCTCGCGCCTAGCGCCGGTGCGGCAACGTCGCACGGCCATGCCATTCCAATTCGCTAGCCGACTCGTCTCGAACTCGGACGGATCAGCTGGATTCCCAGATAGCTCGTGAATGTTTACTTCATACGCGTAAATAGTATAGTGCGTACTGCGTACGTAAATATACGTGGTCGGACAGCTACGGTTTAGAAAAAAAATAAAAATAAAGTATTTTTATATTTTTGTATGTTCGTACCGACGTTGAGTGATAGGCATTAAACACCTCCTGCGGTGAATTTATTTTAAACGTACCTAGTACTTTTTTTTTTCTTTCAAAAGATTTTCAGTTTTTAATTTCGTTTAGAAATGATGTCTGTTACGCGGTACATATTTTTATTTTTAGGTGTGGATTCTACAGTACTTTACTGAGTCGTTTTAATGCTCAGGTATTATACTTTCTCTTCGACGAAGTTTCTAGACTTTTCGCGATGTATATAGATGGCATCGTTGAAATAGGTGTTGGCGCTTGCACTGAAATTAATTTAGACCAACGCACGAGTCACGATCGGTTTCTTCAGATTTCGTGCGTTGTCGCTAAGGAATTTGAGATACGTAGACTAGTATTAAGATTTTAATATATCGAGGGGTGGAAAGACGTGTTTGAGCGACATTTTTGCAACTTTACAGGAGGGCCATTTGAAATTTAAAATTTGTATTGAAAAAATATATAATCTCTATAATATATAAAAATGAATCGCTGTTCGTTAGTCTCGCTAAAACTCGAGAACGGCTGGACCGATTTGACTAATTTTGGTCTTGAATCATTTGTGGAAGTCCAGAGAAGGTTTAAAAGGTAGATAAATATGAAAATGCTCGGAATTAAATAAAAATAACAATTTTGTTTTTACTTTGACGTGTCCCCCGTCGGACGGATTCCTTTTGTTTGTATTAAGTTTATTTTATACAAAAGTTTAGGTCTTTTATTTATCGATTGAGGCACTACGAAGTCTGCCGGGTCAGCTAGTAACAAATCAACTTCTAATGGGGTAAACTTATTTGAAGTTCAATTAAAAACATCAAACTGTTGATGCAGATACCAAATAAAACGGACCTTTAATTACAAAGATAAATGTCACACATGCGAAATATCGCTTAAACCTTTTTATAGCGTTTCAATACGTACCCCGTACTTTCAAACCCCCTCAATGCGTACGTAGTATATCGTGTAGACTTTTTTTTTATTTCTAAAAAGTAATGGAAACTTCAAGCACTTAAGTATGTATCAAAGACACATTAAATATAATGAGGTTCTTTTTTAGGTTGGTAGTTCTTATAGTGCCGACAACATGACGCATCAAAGAGTTCTAAATCTGAATTTTGTGTTCCTTTCGTTGGCTTGTTTTTTTTTTTTTTGTAAGCCCCAAGTTTAGAGGCACAGGATGAACATATTATACACAGTACGTTTGCCACATTTTTAGTGCCATAAAAACCGGGCATGTTTGTATCGGATTACGCAGAAGGGTTCCTTGGCCGGGATGAATGTTTACGATAAAGCCTCAAAGTAAAAACCTTTTTTTTATAGCTAAATTCCATACGGCAAAGGAGACTAAGGTTCTATTACCTGTGTTGCTTGTTGTGTTCGAAGTTGTCCGACAATGAGACATAAGCGCTGTGCGACTATGCTACAGTCACAGACTAAGTAAGCCTCTGTTATTAAGGCTGTATAGATATAGTCTAGACTTGGGTCAGGTCAACCAGTATTTATAGAAAACGGATTGGGGCCCGGCTAATATTGATTTCGTATTAATAAAGTAAGCCAACCGACCCAGAATCCGATTTAAACGGCCTATCGATTTGAATATTTTATTTATTATAACTTCAGGGCTCTGTTATCGTTTGCACTGATTTTTCAATTGTCAATGACATTAGTCACTAGTAGCATCATAGTTTTTTTAATGGTAATGCCTTGAGCTCACGAGGATCTGGAACTTAATGGTTTGAGTTTTATGACTAGTTGCATTATCGAACTACATATCCTGGGAAGTCAATGGAACAGCATGCTTCACTACATAGTATAAAACAATGTCGCTTTCTCTGTCCCTATATCCCTATGTATGCTTAAATCTTTAAAACTACGCAACGGATTTTGATGCGGTTTTTTTTAATAGATAGAGTGATTGAAGAGGAAGGTTTATATGTATAATAACATCCATTAAATAGTGGAGAAATCAATAATAAATTACAGTTTCCGAAGCGAAGCGAGGGCGGGTCGTTAGTATTCAATATTTTCGAGTTCCCGCCTGTATGTCTCAAGATATTCACGTTTTGTTGTCCACGGGCTTCATAAAACAGCGTAAGAGGTAGATTATGCTTTCGTCATTGCCTCAAATGAGAACAACAAGGAATAACTTTTACAATTATCTTACTTTAAAAAACTTAAATATTACAAAATGGCCGAAACTTTTGGGAGCTACTAGAAGTTACACTGGACGCCAACATCGTTACCGAAACTCGATTCCGTTCAATGTTGCCATTACTTAGTAAAAAAGGCAAATTAAGCGGATTCATGAGAAACGGACAAGGCCATTTCAATATATTATTATATCAAACGAATTACGAGAAATAGCGAAATATTCTGAGAGATCATACCTAACGAGACAAGGTTCTATTAACATGACATACGCCGCGAATTAACTAATCTATTTTTTTCTTTAAAAGCCACATAGTTACAGAAAAGGGTTATATCCGCATTTATTGTGGAACAAAATCGTTTTCGATAATTAAGCGACAGTTTCAAATAAAACTGAACAAATTGGTTGATTTAGTAGTTTTGAAATGTTTCAATAAAAGAGAGATCCATTACGTTCAAACAGTTTCACTGTCATATAGGTCACCGGTGCCCTACGCGGCGTACTCAAGTAATAATATCGATTTCTGTTACTAAGCACTTGGCTTGTTTAATTTAGCCTGATATATTTTAGTCTTTTAGGTCTCTTAGAAATACGATTCATTCTGAGTATCTTCGGTTACATCTTTCCCAGAGTCTACTAGATATTCCGGCGCCTTAGTAACAGAAATTGTCATAATAACTTTTTTTTTTAATATGGTATCGATACTTGTTTTATGACCGACGCTCGGCGACTTTCCAGAATGTTTCAGTTTTACCGCGAAAATGAGATAAGACCATTTTAGAGAAGTGTCGCGGACCACAGACGCGAGTTATGCGGACTGCGGACTGTGACGGACCGACGATACGGACGGCATTTTCTCAACTTACACAAACCGAAAGCGGCTCAGAGCGTTGTCTGATTGCGATCTGAAGCACTTCGACGCTGTTACTTTCTTCGCCCACCGGGTATCGCTACCGGTAAAATACGTCTAATCAGTACGCCAGAGGTGAATTTTTTAATTTTTTTTATTTCCTACCTATTCTAGAGACCTCGAGCGGTCGTGCTTGATTCACCGGACGAGTAGATGAGCTCAGGGGGCTCTAAATTGATGATGTTGCTAACACTAGCCCTAGCAAGAGCAGTGCTTCGCAGAATCTACAACCGGACTGGAATCGCGAGCCACTGAGAAGATCCAGCGAGAAACTCAAAAATTAATGCCTCACCACAAACAAATAAAGTTTATTGTATTAAATCCTAAGTATATTTCATTATTATTCATAGATAATGTTGCTGTTATTGAAATCATCGAATAGTTTGCGCCGTTTTAAATGCGATAATTTATGCTGTTTTTGTTGTTGTTGATTAAGCCATTTTATGCTTTATTTTTTTATATTTATGGTTAAGGAAACCATCCTTTTCGAACTTCTATTTAATTCGTATTGTTATAATAATTTCTTATTTTTTATAATTTGCGTTCGTGATTAAGGTTAAGAGATCTATACAATCTAAAACACTAGGTTTCACTCAGGCGATGAGTGGAATAGTTTATAAGCACATGCATCGGTATTTTTGGCATATTCTGAAGTTTTTTTTTGAGACGTAAACATGTCATCTCGTGTTCACCTTATTAATTCAACATTGATTTCAACGAAAACTAAAACACACACAGACACGCTTTACATGCGTTTTTATTGGTGTTAAAAAGTGATAGATATTAAAATATAACTATACCATATTTCACAGAAATAGGCAGTTATATTTGAAAACCGATTTAATTACCATACCTGACTACTTTTAGGATTGTTCAGTTCTTAATTTTCGATCGCTTATATTATAATTAACGCAAATTCAAATAATAAAAACGTTTCAAATTTTTCTTACATGATATTTGTAAAGTTTTCCAAATAATTTATTTCTTAAAACAATAACCTGTTCAAACTTGGCAACCCCGCATGCCTAGAGACCGCATTTGGATCATTATTTTAAAATGGCGCCGACCGTGAGCTGTCGAGGAGCGCTGAGACGCTAACAAAAAACCCGTAATTTCATGAAAACTCCATTAAAATACACAGCCTCTAGCTATTTTATTTTATAGATCATATTTGCTATTTGAAAATTGAAATTATTTATTATTTTATTAACAAGACGGAGCGTGAAATCGTTCGATCTTTTGTTTTTGTTTTAAATTAGTATTTGTCAAAAACATCAAACAATTTAAGTACATATATATTATTATGTAGTTTTTTTAGTAGTTTCTTCAATTCTCGTGAGTCTTAAACGTAATTAAAATCAGTTTTACGGTGTGAGCCCGCCATTATTATTTCAGTTGTTTAATTCGATTTTATATTTCCACAATAATATCGAATATTATTCATGAATAGTAAGCTGTAAGTACAGTTTTAAGCAATAAAATGCCAACTTGGCAAGAACACCGGCGCCATGAACAGAAATGTTCTTTTATAAGTGCCAACTTACAGATAGTAGTAAAAACAATTTCGACAATACATTGTCGCATACATTTTATGTTTAATTTGAACGATTTTAATTATAAATAAAAAGGTAGACTTACTACACAGTACATAACCAGTTTGTGGCCGGTTGTCAATGACTAAAAGAAATGTCGGCTGTCATTGAGGTGTCAAGATGTCACATTATCAATATAAAAGCCGGTGGGTGTATGTGTGTGTACGTTCCCTACACACTCCGAAACGGCTGGACCACAATCAATGAATTTATTAGGAAATCTTCATACTTCAGATTTGGGAGCGATCGAAATCGAAGATCGGCCATCAAAGCGAGCCAGCCATGTTTGATTAGTGTAAATGAATTATAATTAATTTCAAACACAAATACAAATGAACATAAGAACTCATTTGATGCAATAAAAAAAAAAAAAACATTGTGTGTAATTTAAGCGTCCCTGTACACACGAAACATTCGAATCAATTCAATAACAAAACGTCGTAAACGGAATAAATAGAATCCAATAAATTATTTCAACGCGATGAATCGAAAATCAAATTTGAATTTGAGCTAACTCGCACGTACGACTTTTTAGATTGTAGACGATAAACTAGAGAGAAATGTTCGAAATAAGAACACGAAACCTTGACAGTTTGACAGTAGGTACGGAGAGTCATGGCCGTCGGAGAAATCTATTCTAAGTAATTATAAACAATCCGTGTAACCGGATCGATCCAGTTTCGGTTTTACACGTGAAGTGAAACTTATTTACGCGCCTTTTTAACATAGACGCGGGTGTTCTTCTGACAATATTTGCTTTCTTAGTAAATTTATTGAAGCGTGTTTACAGGTACTAGAGGTCCCGCAGTAGTCGAAATTCGACTATAATTAATTGGAATTGTAAGTTTGTACACTATTATGATTGTATTTTATACTTCTATAATCACAAATTTCGCCAAGACTACACTATAAAAAATATTAATAAAGACAAATAATATTTAATCTATTCTCAATTTGACCACAGACGTCAAGAACAAAAGTTTGACAATAAATAGTATGCATGCGTGTGTGCGTCAAATACATGGTATGTAGTGTGTGTAATGTTTTCTTTATTGATTTAATGTACCTTTTATGCATTATTAAAAAAAAATATTAACACTGTGCACTTCTTCTCTATGTTCTCTATAAGTGTGTAAAATTTCATACTCCTCCGTCCGCGCAATTTTCGTAAAAAGGGATACAAAGTTTTTGCTTCACGTATAGATATAATAGTGTTTATACGTCCGTTTTACAATTTAGAAATCATAGGGAATTCACAACCTTTGTGATGGGAATAACGTGTCAACAAAAATAATAAAGGTTGCATAATTACTATGGTAGGACGTATCGTAAGCCCGCACATGTAGGTTAATAAAAATTGGAGACGAAAATGTTCTAGAAGCTTCCTTCGCGTTGTAGTTTGTAGTTTTCATCGAAAGCCGAAAATAATCTGACCTATGTATTTTTATTTTTTTTTATTGCCTTTTTAGGCAGACGAGCGTATGGCCCACCTGATGGTGGAGTGGAGTGGTTACCGTCGCCCATGGACTTCAGCAATGCCAGGAGCAGAGCAAAGCCGCTGCCTACTGCTTAATACTCTCCACAAGCCTCGTTTATGAAGAAGGACATGTCATAGCGCTCGGGAAACACCGTGGAGGGGAGCTCATTCCATAGCCGCATGGTACGTGGCAAAAAAGACCTCTGGAAACGCACTGTGGATGACCGCAGTGGCTCCAGGTAGTATGGATGAACTCTACTCCGGTGGCGGATGTATATTTGTAATATTTTATTTAACACAACTATTTAAATTATTATATTATTTACATTAAGTGTTATTCTATAATCTATACTATATTGCGAATCGACTTCTTTCAAACAGGCTTCGATGGTCTCTTTTATTAGAATTTGTATTAATAATGTCAAATCGTATTTATTTAATTTATTGCGGTTTTCTTTAATGTTACATTTAGCCACAAATTGAATTGAATTTAAATAATTGTTGATGTTGAAAAATCTGTTGTTAAATTGCATATGCAATTCACATACGACATTATTATCGTATACAATTTATATAAATATATATGTGATGTCCTTCTCGTGGAAATCTGTAACAGTTTTCGTATTGTATTTTATTTATGTTCGTGTAAAGTCATAATACATAAGAATTCAAAATAATACATTGAAAATGAAGGAGTTAATCATTTTGAAAATTTTCTAACATGAAAGCCCTCAAAACCAATGTGCTTAGTGCGAGCTTTTTAACGTTCTTGATAGCGTAAAAGTTAACTCAAATTTATTATTTAAAATTGTTTAATATTTAAAAAGGATTTTTCTTTAGTGTCATTCAGTGAAATCCGTCATTCAGTAAAAAGAGAGTTCAGTTTTGTATAGTTTATTAATACTGTTTAATTTTTAATATTAATTTTAAGAGATATTAAGGGTTTTAAAAGTTTTTTTTTCCTACCTAGCTAAGAGCCTTGAGAGGCTATATCAGCGTAACCTTAACTAGTAGGTGAGCTCACGGGACTCAAGCCTGACGACGTTGCTAACACGAACCCTAGCAAGAGCCGTGCTTCGCAGAATCTACCACCGGATCGGAAACGCGACCCACTGAGAAGATCCGGCGAGAAACTCAGTGGGCTGTGTCTGAGGGTTTAAATGTTACTTTTCTTATTATATCACAGAAAATGCAATTAAATACTTTATTGTTTATTCATTCTGAAACACCCCATATCATTATATATTATGTACTTTTGAACATAAAGTGAACTTTTACTACCAAAACGCATGTGTGTGAAAGTGTCACTTATGTCTTAGCGTTACCAGTATCACCGGTGAGAAGTCCGACAACAATGTGAGTCACGTTACTATCTTATCTCTCGAAAGGTCACAGAGATTGAAAAACATTGGATGTTCGGCTCGGTAACCAAGTAAACAATTAGTATTATCAAGCACGTGCAATGATCGGTTCAGAGAAGACGCCATGACAGTTCCATTATTAATATACACTATGGTCAGGGATTATCTCACGTCATTTCGGATCCTACCGATCCACTTTTGGGTGCTTTTAGGTACCTCAAGCACCGGTCGCCGTACTCGTCGAACCAGTCGCTTGCGACGAAGGGTTCGGCGTGTAAACTAACCCACAAACAGAGCCCACTGATTTTCTCGCCGGATCTTCTCAGTGGGTCGCGTTTCCGATCCGGTGGTAGATTCTGCGAAGCACTTCTCTTGCTAGGGCTAGTGTTAGCAACGTTCTCTAATAATACCGCCTTGAGCACACCTACTTACGCTGGCATAGCCTGTCAAAGCTACCAATTTATGAAGGAAAAAAAATAATTTAAAAGGAATTATCTATGGAACATAAAATGCACAGATCCTAGAAATATTTCGATAATAGAAACACAGCTGAGTGCAAAATATGTACATGAAATATTTTATTTTGATTTAGAATTAGTTCAAGGTTTACCTTATTATCTAAACTTAATAACGATGATTACATCTTCCAATATTATATTTAGTAAACAAATAATTAATTGTAAGCTGTTTCATGTGACTTTGTTCGCAAACTAGTAATAATACTTCTGATTTTCATACAAAAAAAAACCCCTTTATCACTACAACCAACACTAAATATTAAAAAAAAAAAAATTCTTTACATCTTAAAAAAAACACGTTGTTTATTATAAAAAATGTTATGCATGACGACAGTATAGGATCATTGTTATCAATAAGTCCGAGTAAGTTATGAGACATTATAAAATAAAGGATTTTATTTGACAAAGACAGATAGTAATGTTATTATTTTATTAAATAAAAAATATTTTATTTACTATATAATACGTTATATATATAAAAAAAAAAGATTTTGAATTTGATTCAAGCAACAAGTATATCGCTAGTATATATTAATGAAATTTTATTTATTTATTTAATATATTTTGTACACACAGATGTTAGAAGAAACACGACAATACGGATACAGAGTACAAGGGACACTAGTTATTTCATGTTGAAATCTCTTCCAGTAGGCCCGCAGAAGGAAAGAAGAATTAGGAACACAAACCTCGTGCATATAGTAAACATTATATATAATTATATATACATATTAAAAACATAATACAAAACAATATATACACATACATATACTTACTTTATATTATAATGCATTATGAAAATATAATATATACTTGTAAAGCAAAACCTTCATAGTCCCAAACTCTTAAGTTTTATAAAAAGGATTTTTCATAAATGTCATTCAGTGAAGTTTGACATTCAGTAAAAAGAAAGCTCAGTTTGTTAAATATAATAATTTTATTAAATTAAGGGCTTCAATGTTGTTTTCTCATTATACACATAACAGAAAACGCAATTAAGTCTTTTATTGTTTATTTATTCTGGAGTACCCAATATCATTATATACTTTTATTTAATATGGTAAGGATAAAGTGTTGATGATAATAGTTTTAATACTATATGTGCTTTGTCATCATAGAAATATTTTGTGGCGTTACAAATGTATAGTGCATATTTTCAAATAAGAATGTGCACGTCTATGACCTTGATCTGTTAAAGCTCGATAAAAAAAGTACGGACAGCAACTGAATTTTTTTATCTCCTATTTTTTCATGATTTTTTTTGCCTAATTATGAAGACCATTAATATGTTTGTTTTCATCAACCATACACACTTATATAATTTTCTTGATATGTTGAGTACTGGTCGAGGTAAATTAAACATGAATTTAGATTAAATAAAAAAAATCATCAATTTAAAAATTAAAGCTGCAACACTGTCGGGCCCTATAAACTATGGATGGGCGACAATGATGATGACTACTCAAGCAGTGGGATAAGTGGAATCGGCACACTCGAAGATTTGGATTATAAATTAATATTTAAAAATTCCTACCTTTTTTACGGACAATTTTTTTTCGATTTGACTGCTATGACGTCACTATATGGCGCAGGTCCGTGGGCATTATTATTTGAAACGCATTATATCTTTGACAGTTTCTTAATGTGTAAATGATGTTCATTATAACGTGAGAACACAGGATAATGTTACATTTTATGATGAGAGCTGGTAACACAGAGTTATCGAGAGAATTAAGTCTGTCAGTTTTCTAAACATGAGAATTTATGAAATTCAAGACAAGTCAAGTTGCTTCTAACCGAGATTGTCTCGAGACTCTGTGTAGTGTCTAAGTTTTTTTTTATGAGTGTACGAGCTATCAGCCCACCTGATGTTAAGTGGTTACTGGAGCCCATAGACATCTACAACGTAAATGCGCCACCCACCTTGAGATATAAGTTTCAAGGTCTTAGTATAGTTACAACGGCTGGCCCACCTTTCAAACCGAAACGCATTACTGCTTCACGGCAGAAATGGCAGAGTGATGGTACCTACCCGTGCGGACTCACAAGGGGTCCTACCACCAGTCATTACGCAAATCATAATTTTGCGGGTTTGATTTTTATTACACGACGTTATTCTTTCACCGCGGAAGTCAATCGTGAACATTTGTAAAGTACGTATTTCATTAGAAAAATTGGTACCGGCCTGCGGGATTCGAACACCGGTGCATCGCTGCACACGAATGCACCGGACGTCTTATCTTTTAGGCCACGACGACTCGTAAGACGATTGTCTATGGGTTAAGCAGTACGTCAAACCCTTTGTCTAATTCGACGAGTTCAGTGACCGGTTCTTGGAAAGCCTGAAAGCTCCAAGAACGGATCAGGAGGTTCCGAAATGAGGTATTTAGGGCGAGGCAGGTGTATTGTCCGGTGGTCCGGGTCAGGTATGTAATTTGAGGCGGCCACGATAAGAGGGTTATCGTGTCGCGCTGTTTGTTTAAGAAAAAAAAACACTGAAGTAGCCATGTAAAAATCTAAATTCAGAGTACAGGTAACCCCTCTTATAACACGGTATTTCACAACACGGTTCCACTGTAACACGAAATGAAAACTTCCCCAGAACCCTTTTATAACGCGGTACTTCTACGATAATGAACGAACATATATTATCTACAGTGTTACCTGTACTGAATTTCAAAGATAATTTATTTATATTCAACTACCCTCTATATTGCCCTATATCCACAACGAAAATAAATATATAGGTTAAATTTGTCTATATTTATTGAGCATTTAGTCAAACCCGGTCTTCTTTACCGATCGTTGATTTAATTTAGATCCGAACGTCGGTAAACTTCATTGAATCAGGCGCCAGGCCAAACCGAGGATTTCCCGAAAATTTTTCGAAAACCCTCCAGGCGTTTCGGTGTCTATGTAAGTCATGCAAACAGACAGGGACTTTTATGTATAGATTAACCTAAGTACCGATTATCGTAAACAACATTCTACGATAAAGCCCACGTGGTTTTACCAATATACTGTTTCATTGGCGCTGTGTTTTCAAATAGAAAACAGAGGGCAGTGTTTCGTGCAACTATAGGTGAAAGTTTTGAACGATATAACCTCTTCAGAAACGAATAGGCGTATGTTTGAGTTGCATATTCCAAGAAGGAATTTGACCTTTCCTACGGAGCGCTTAGAGTTGGTTTCGTGGGAAAACATTGAACTTTAACTCTGCTGAATATAAATCTGCACGTATTTACAGAATCTAGGTGAATCGTTAGCTGTTAATTACTTAAAATAAACAAGATAATTTCGACTTGAATTCATGTGAGGTCCTAGCGCTGTAAGGTTTTTCAAGGAAATAGCAAAAAGGTTAGTCGATATTACAGGACACCAAAGAGCTGGCAGCTACCTTGGACAAAGAATTAGTCTAGCTATTCTAAAGGGGAACGCTGCCAGTATCTTCGGAACTTTGCCTAAAGGGACTCCTTGTAATAATATATTTTAGTTATTACATTATTATTATTGTTATTTTTTAAGGTTTTTAGTTCTAGGTTCATTGTTAGAATTTATTGCAGCAATAGATTGTATATTCATATGATACTTTTTATGCGTACTAAACTAAATAGTTTGGTCATATCTAGTCCAAACACAAACTGTATTCCATTTCACAGATAATAATACATTACATCTGCAAATGAATTAAAATGGACGTCGGTAATATTATGTTTCTAAAAGTGTGACGAAAGTAATTTCTAGTTCCGAGAATAGGTACTTATCGAAATTTCTACTTTAATTGGGTCAAGTCGCGTCCCAGACAGCCGAAGAGCGCGGTAAGCTAAATTATATAAATATTTATAGATAGTAACTACGACGTGCTTAAGATCACCGAAAAGGGCTATGACCACACTTTTAGTGTTATTGAAAATATAAAAAAATCGACATATCAAATAATAAAAAATACAGCAAATCTATATATATAAAAGAAAGTCGTCTTAGTTACACTATTTATAACTCAAGAATGGCTGAACTGATTTGGCTGAAAATTGGTGAGGATGTAGCTTAGAACCAGGAGAAAGACATAGGATACTTTTTATCACGTTCCCGTGGGACGTGACATAAAATGTGGTATAACAAAACGCAACTGACAGCTAAACGTAATATATTCTATGGTTAATATAGTAGAATTTTGAAGTTGACGTGTTTAAAACAAACTGTGTGGCGCAACAAAGTTCGCCGGGTCCGCTAGTAATATATAAAAAAAATTCAACATTAACCCTCAGATAAATTTTCAGTGTAAAGTTATTTTAAGTGACACAGACTCAATTTTATTAAGGTAATTATCAATTTAACAGTAGAATAATTTATAATCAACGTCTATTTATTTAAAAGACCTTAAAAACCACTTCAATTACGGCACTACTGACAGTAAATACCCCTAACAAAACATAAAAAAATTTGATGCAAAACTGGCCTATCCCTAGTTTCGCCCATAGATAAACAGATGACTTTGTCTGATAACCCTACTCGTCGAACTCGGCAAAGAGTTCGACGTGCAATCTAACCCCTGCATCAGCCCGCCGAATTTCTCGTTGGATCTTCTCAGCGAGTCGCGATTCCAATGCGATAGTAGATTCATTCCCGAAGCAGCTGCCCTTGAGTTGTTAGGTAACCTTTGGAGGCGCCCGGGCAGGTTTTAGCAAATCCCACCCCTCTTGGCTGAGCCTTTGCTCGCCCACCTGTCCTGGTGAATCTGGAAAGACCTTCGGGCCACCAGTAATCCGTCATTCATAAAAAAAATTGACTTTTTAAAAAATCTTTTTGCGCATATTATTTTTACCTACGAAGCAGTTGTAAAAGTTAATTCAAACCCCATTATCTCCATACTAACTCAGGTAGGCTATGGCCACTTTTGCGCTGACGGCCTCATATTGATCTGTCTCTTAGACAAGAGGCAGACGGTATTCTGGGAACATACGTTATTCCTGGTAACGGATTCCTCTTACAATGAACTTTCACAATGGAGCTGCAGTCTACAAATTCCAATTGTGAATAATAAACAAAGAGGCCACGGGAGAGACCTTATAAATATTGAATGTTACAAATTAGGATTTTCAGATGTCGTGCAACTTAAAAACAATACAAAAATCAATGTTAAATTCACAGCAAAATAATTTTTAATGGTTATTTATAAATGTTATTTACTTATTAAAAAAGTTATACAAGCGCGCGAAGACACGTCCGTACAGGACAATACCTATTAGCTATAATGAAACTGCAAAAAGTCGCTATTCAGACGCTCCGCACTTTATACGCATCAATACAGAGTCGATCTATCGACGACTTGCACTGAAAGGATTAAGGATAACTAAAAACTACTTAACCAGATTTTGATAAAATTTAAATAGGACCATCTGAGCAGGAATCATCAAAATTAGTTCCAAGGTAAACTAAACAAAAAATACAACCAAATCGACAACCTCCGCCTTTTTTTAACTCGGTTAAAAATAGTTCGATTGTCGCTTCATAGTTAGTTTCGTTAGAATTTCGAAATAGATTTTATTTGTCACTGTTTTTTTACCACCCGTAGCATCACTAGTGGGAGTCGGAGTCACCTTCGTACCCTACCCAACCTCGCCGTTGGATGCGGCGAACCAACGTAGCGTGGGTCGCTCGTGACAGCGCCGCGTGTGATAAGGGTTACTGAGCCATCTGTTTCATTCCATTTCGGATCCAGAGGGGCGAGCACGAATGACTATCGATAGTATTCGTATCGGTACCGAAAAAAAAATTATATAGGATTGAAACAGCGCCCCTACCGGCTATAAAAAGAGTTTCTTCCACGGTGAAGGAATAACATCGTGTAATAAAAATCAAACTCGTAAAATTGTAATTTGCGTAATTACTGGTGGTGGGACCTCTTGAGAGTCCGCACGGGTAGGTACCATTGTAACTATACTGAGATCTTAGAACTTATATCTCAAGGTAGGTGACGCTTTTACGTTGTAGATGTCTATGGGCCCCAGTAACCGTCAAGACACTAGGTGGGCTGTGAGCTCGTCAACACATCTAAGGAATAAAAATAAACCCTAGCTAGCACTTACAATGTCTATCGCACAATCTCGGTAAATTCTCATGCTAAGAAAACCGACAGACTTAATTCTCTCGATAACTCTGTGTTACCAGCTCTCATCATAAAATGAAACTTTATCCTAGACTCTCACGTTATAATGAATATCATTTACACATTAAGAAACTCTCAAAGATATAATGCGTTTCAAATGAGAATGTGCACGGACCTGCGCCATATTGTGACGTCATAGCTAAAATATCGCATCGAAAAAAATAGGTAAAGTCAGTAAAAAAAGGCAGGAATTTTTAAATATTAATTTATAATCCAAATCTTCGAGTTTGCCGATTCCAATCATCCCACTGCTTGAGTGACCATCATCATCGTCGCTTTGCCTGACACACAGACCTGCGCCCTATAGTGACGTCATAGCTGTAAAATTCAGCAGCCCGAATGAACTTACTATCGTTTTGCAATCGAGCCGTCGCGTTCTCGAAACTCGAAACTCATAATCGAGAGCACGAAAACTGTTTTGACATGCGGTCACGTAAATCTCGAAGGCTATCTGGCTATCGAGTACTGCCGTCTAATGTAACGATCCGTTTTCGTATCGAGGACTCGATGCATTTACATTACGGATTCAATAGATTTTCGTGCTTGACATATGTACAGATGCGACTATGCCTTTAGTGTGTCGCTGTATTTAACGAAGGAAGGAAGGAACATCATTCTTCCAAATTGAAATGTTTTGAAAGACTTCATATCGCTTTTATTGTCTATACAAATAAATAAAATTGGAGTGTCTGTTTGTAATAATAAAATAATTACTTTTTACTAAATGCGTACGTATATATTACCATAGTACATATGCCATGTTTTTATTTTTATTTTTGTTTGTCTCTGTCTGTTTATTCCGGCTAATCTTTGATCGTGACGAGACTTACTGATAGGTAGCTGATGATATAACGAGTACCTTAGGCTACTTTTTTAGACTAGCTTCGCCCCGCGGCGTCCCTTGCGGTACGACAATAACCGCGGGTAACATCGTGGGATTCAGCTATCAATAATACAATTTAATGTTTCCAAAGCGAAGCGAGGGCGGGTCGCTAGTATTATATAAAAATAAGTATCTTTAAATGACACATTCTCTTGACTAAACAGTTTTATTACGTTACTATACACTATCCTTTACGATATTACGAGCTAGTGTAATTAGGCGATCAGAAATATAAGTTCCAGAGTTGTGGTACAGGTTTTGGGAACTTGTGGGGTTTACAGTTATGGAATCTGGAAGGAAACGGTTAAAGATTATTAGATAGGCATGAATTTTTCGACGATCCTATTAATAATTATCCTATCCTCTTATTAACAGCAAGGGTAAAACGATCTTCGTTAATCTTTCATGTAAAAAATATTGGACTGCTTTCGAGCTAAGGGAGTTTCTTCGGGTTGAGCCCGTGAGCTCACCTACCCGACCCGGCGTAGCTGTAGTGGCCTTAAGCCGGCTACACACGTAACGATATAGCGTTACTATTTCAGACTGTGCAGATAAATCGATCGTTCCTAGTGTCTCCACACGCCTCCGATATCGGCGTCAATCGTCAGTTCTCCGCAGAAGCTTACGAAAGAAACATGTCATCCAGGATGGAAAATGATGATGCCCTTGCGATATTAAGCCTAGTTATGTGTTTAAAGAAAGAAAAAAATGCTTTCGGAATATGTTGTGGAATCGTGTTCAGATCCAAGGTGTGATCAATTTCAACTTAAGTGTCACGCCAACGGTCCGGTAATTGTTCAGAAATAGATATTAATTATGCCTAATACGCAAGATTCCTTATAAGGAAATAATTATAAGGAATTATAATGGAATGTTTGACGATAGCAGTTTTATTTATTAGAAATGTTTGTTCAACATTCGAACAACATAGCGCTTGCTTGCTATTGGGTATACATTGGTATGCGTCAAGGACATGTCGAATGACAATTGTTTTTTTTTGAGCATCGCGCCCCAGTAATGGTCGCAGACGCACTGTTCGTGCGATCATTTTATATGTACCTAGGCCCAAGTTGACTTACACCAGCCTTTCTCAAAGTGGGCGATAATGCCCTCTTGTGGGCGCTGCAGGCCTAAAGGGTAAGAGACCCAGAAAAAAAAATGGGGGTGTTGTGTAGAGGTTTGGTAGACGATTTGTAATTTCATTTAGCAGGACTCTTAGACACCGACTGAGCTCTCGCTATAGTGGTTTTTAAGTAGGTTAAAAAATGGGGGGCGCTAAATAATAATTTATTCTCAAAGTGGGTAGTAGACAAAATAAGTTTGGGAGCCCCTGACTTACACTAAAACACCTGAACCATAATTGCCAATCGTATCCAAAACTTAGAGCTTATATAGAAACGAGGTATAGTTGATGTGTTTATGGTGAATGGTACCTGTGCATTGGCTGTGTCCTTTGTGAGTACTGCGCCATTGGCGTCGGGCCGGTGGCATGGCTAGGCGGCGCGCATGCCTGCACGATGCAGATCGCTAGCTACGCGCCATCTCGCGCGCCCTCTCGCCTCGACACACACACACACTGACACACACAACAACACCGCACCACACTGCACCGGCAACCTGCGAACAAACATACAAACGTTCACTTACCACGTAACTTTACACTGTTAATTATTTTAATATTTATTGCTTAGATGGGTGGACGAGCTCGCAGCCCACCTGGTGTTAAGTGGTTATTGGAGCCAGTAGACATCTAGGATGTAAATGCGCCACCCACCTTGAGATATCAGTTCTAAGGTCTCAGTTTATGTACAATGGCTATAATATACGAACTGCCGATACAGTTAATGTATGTCGTTGTTTCTGTGCTAGCACCCAAATACGGACTTGAAATGTGTCTGGTCCTAAAATCACGCTCACAGTTTTCAGTCCAGCCGAGATCATGGCGTTTGTAAGCGCAAAATACCGGGAATTCATGAAATGTTAAGATCCCGTTAAATAATACCGTGGTAATTATTGTCTGATAGGTTTTTATGGGCTTAAACGAGTTGATCTCGACCGATCTCGTATTAACCTGGTCACAGGAGCCTTCGAGACACTTCGAGACGTGAGTTTGAAGTCGTGTTTACGTACTGCATCGGTGTAAAAAATTACAGAATAGTCCTAACCAAACGGTGCCATTGGCTTTTCTCGGCGGATCTTGTCAGTGGATTTCAATTTAGATCAAACGGTAGATTCTGCGAAGAACTGCTCTTCCTCACGACCAGTGTTAGGATACTTACTGTCTCAAGTCGTGAGGTCACTTACCAGACATAGGGTATTTGGGAATAGCCTTTTAGACTACCAATGAAGGCCTACCACCACAGATAGAGCTGGCGATCGCAGATACTCAAAGAACGCTGTTGCCTATACCCGAATCTCTTGCTTGCCTGTTACTACACCCATTTAAAATTATGGAATAGTGCTATTTTAGTAGACATGATGACACGTATAGTGAATTCATTTAATTCCATCGACATAAAGAAGAACGGCCTTGCTTACGTGTGCGGCCACAGTCTCGACTTGAGTGGTGACATTAAAAATCCATTATCATCTACTGTATGGTATTAAAGTAAAATATTGAAACAAATTCTCAACGGTCGATTCCGATTAAGCTGTGTCAAGCTAAATATAAATTCAACGAACAATTTACCGTGGAAAGCATTTTATATTTAACCTGTGTGTACGTATAATCTAGAACATTCCATTAGTTGAGTTATCAGTTAGAAGCTCCCAAGCCCACTGAGTTTCTCGCCGGATCTTCTCAGTGGGTCGCGTTTCCGATCTGGGGGTGTAGATTCTGCGAAGCACGGCTCTTGCTAGGTTACGTGTTAGCAACGTCGTCAGGTTTGAGCCCCGTGAGCTCACCTACTAGTTCGGTGAATCTAGAATAACCCCTCGAGGTTACTAGATTACTTAAGACTTAGATAGAGACCTTGTATTGCTGCGTATATTCCTTAACATTTATAGTAAAAGTCACGTGGAAAACTCAAGCGATTCTTTCCAGAACCTTCTGGCTGGAAACATCGTACGACATGTACACGGAATAGGGCTCGGGCCGCCGCCAGCAAAGTCCCCGTAACGATCTTAATTATGTCAGTAGGTCATCCCATTGCGTATTGAAAACAAGAAAGCGGCGGCTTGGTTGTGCCCCGGGAATTTCCGACGTCCATGCGGGATATTGGAACAGTGTGCTCAGTGCGAGTTTTTTAACGTTCTCTATAGCGTAAAAGATAAAAAATTGTATGGAGTTGGAACGTTTGCCTACGTTTGCTGCTAGGGGTGTTGTTCCAACTGCATACAAATTTGAGTTAATTTTTACGCTATCGAGAACGTTAAAAAACTCGCATTAAGCACACAGGTCCACTGATTACAACGTTTGTATATCTAAATAGCGACCCGCCCTCGCTTCGCTTCGGAAACATTAAAACACATATGAAACAAAAAAAAAAAAAAAAATTAAAAAAAGTAGCCTATGTTCATCAGGGACAATGTCGGCTTCTAATGGAAAAAGAATTTTTCAAATCGGTCCAGTAGTTTCGGAGCCTATTCGAAACAAACAAACAAATCTTTCCTCTTTATAATATTAGTATAGAAGACACGCTTATATTTTTACCAGTATTGTATTTCCGATATAGTGCTCGGGAGTTATTTTGGTTTTACCGACAGCCTTTCTAGGAGTAAAAGGTACGTAGGGTAATGTGTAAACAAAAAATACTTAACGATTTATCGTATGATTTAAAAGTGTGCAAGAATATCGTAACGACTGATCGTACAGCACAGACAGTGTTCGTCAGTTAGATTGTTTCGTTAATTTCTGATATTATGAACTTTAATCAAACTGAGTTAAGGGAATTGGTTATTTTCTAATGGACGGTCTTATCGCCAACGAATATAAAATATATTCATCCGCACTTTATACGCATTAATAGAGAGTTGATTTATCGACGGCTCAAACTCAAAGGTTTAAGGATAACTCAAAAACTATTTAGCCAGATTTTGATAAAATTTAAATGGGACCACAGGACCAAGAATCATCAAAATCAGTTCCAAGATAAACTAAACAAAAAAACACAACCAAATCGACAACCTCCGCTTTTTTAAAAATCGGTTTAAAATAGTTCGATAGTCGGTTCATAGTTCTTTCGAGAATTTCGAAATAGATTTTGTTAAGTTGAAGATTCAAGGGCATCTCAAGGAAGATTCTAGGCTTTTCACGACAAAAACTAGAAGGTTGTTACTAATCGGTGCGGACTCAGGACACCTCTACCTCCACGTTTCAACATAGGAATAAAGTAGAGGAAAAGGAATTGTGATATAAGTTATTATTGGTTTATAGATAGATAGATAGATACAGATTTTTCGCGTGAGACGCCCTGGCTTTGTGTCGTATGGTATAAATAAAATTTCGTATTAAAGAACCCGTAATTGTAAAAACGTCACATATAACTCACGAACACTAGTGATGAGTAATTTTTTAAACAATTCTTAATACCTATTAACACGAATTAATTTTAAGAAAATATTCTTGAATTCGATGTCTCGCTCGCTGGAAGCCGTCGTCTAACGTTTTATGACATCATGCAACATTATCATCTACAATTCGTGCGTTCACGAACCATTGGACTAATATATTTAAAAAAAACGTGACGTCATTTGACAGCTGCGATCATTTTGACAGGTGAATTAAAACGATTTTTTAATGCATTATTTCTAGAATCAATTTGTTTTTTTTTTGAACATTGCGTTTTGGAATAATTTTCATCATTAATATTGAGATGATAACGTAAGTGCCTAACTTCAAAATCAAGAACTTGTGGTACAAAGCACTTTAAACCGCAGGCTATAACCGCGAAACTTTTCGCTGGAGCAACTAAAGAGGTGAGTCTAGAGACTTTTATATCTACCGTTACGACTTTTTTAAAGTACTCTTGTTGTTTTATTATTATTGCTTAGACAAGTGAATTAGCTCACGGCCCGCATAGTGGTTACCGGAGCCCATAGACATCACCACCCGCCTTGAGGCTTGAGGTGTGTATCTCAGTTGTATAGTAACCACGCAATTTTTGTTTACGGGTTACATTTTTACTATACGATGTTATTCCTACATCGTGGAAATCATTGGTGAATATCACGCACGAGTCAAGTCAGTCAGTCAGTCAATCTTGTCAGTCAAGCATTATTTCAATAGAAAAGTTGGAATCCTGCGATATTTGAACACCAGCATAGTTGCATCGGTCGATACGAGTACATCGGGCATCTCATCATCAAGAATACATATTATTATCGAAAATTTCATGATTTTTAGTTTGTTAAATATTTTTATCAATTATGATATGAGATTGAACAATCAAGTTCCGAGAATTGAAGCACAATACTCCTCAAGGTTTACTATTTTAACTATTTTAATCAACGCATATTTTGTGTGTTATTTTTACGTATGGAAATAAAGGATATTTTTTTTTTAATTATATTTTTTTAAATATTTTATTTTAAAAAAGGTTTTTATGTTTTTACTGCCCGCCTTGTGTTTTTTAGGGCTAAATTTCCAAAAAACCGAGTCGATCATGAATGGAGTCACGTCATTTCTAGTTTATGTCGCTTTTACTGGCCTTTATTGTAAGTACGAAAATGTATCAAAAAATAATTTCGGTTAGCTAATCTCACTCGATGGTTTTATGGAGTAACACTGAATATTAGGTATCACATAATTTATCACATTCAATGGCCTCAAGAATAGAATTTTCTTTTATGGGTTTCAGGAACAGATAAACGAGTTAAACAGAACTCGGGCTACGGCGTGACTCGTGTTAGGTACTAATGAAATAGCTCATCATCATCACCATCATCAACCTATAGCAGTCCACCTCTGGAAATAGGCCTCTCCAATTTCACGGCACTGATCACGATTCTCGGCTTCTCTCATCCCCAGCTCTTACCACCCATCCTGGATAGATCGTCACTCCACCAAGCCTTAATGAGCTTTGTATGAAATTGATTCTATTTTGAAATTTTTAATTGGTATCGTATTGTCCTTTGAAAGCGTGATTGCTTCATGGTAGAAATTAGTAAGATCCCTAACATTAGTAGGTTACTACCATTACTTTTAACGATATTAATACTGAATAATGTTCCATTTAAGTTTTCTATCTGCATATATGAGTAAGGAAAACGTGGTCAGGGTCAGGTCAGCATTTTAAAGAAAATTAATTATTTTACAAATTTTGAGTCTGAGTGTGTATTTTAACTTAAAAATGAAGGAATTATTACATTGTAACTTAGGAATAGTCAAGATCTTTGCAAGTATAAGGAACAATAGCGTGTTCCACGCTCTGTTTCCAAATGTTCTAGAATTTGTTTTCGACGCACTCACGCAGGTAGGTAGGAGGGTAGGTAATTTGATTGAATTATTAATGTGAACGACAATTAACGACGATGTCTTTTCGATCTACGCAGTTTACATTCGTTTAAAACGCAATTCCAACAAAACCGGTTCTTCGACATACTTTTATGGCGTGAAAAGATACAGGACTGAAACACGATTATTTTTTGATGCGGTGTTCGATCGAGGTTGGTCATTCACCGCGCCACCATGAGCGACCTGGCACTCTGTGACGGATGCATGCGCTATTTTAACTTGTGGCCAAAGGGCATTTACGGACGAAAATACCAACAAACCACCGCACTATCACGTTAGGCTTATCGTTATGCTTACATAAGAGATGTCCTCAGCACGTGCATCAGCGCGACGTTCACACGCTTTTATATAACCCAACTAGCCCAAGGTTCGAGAGAAAACCACTCAACATGCTATTTTACGCAGTTTATTTTGACTGAATCGAAATTATTGTGTCATTCGAAACAAATAAATTAGAAACTTATAAACTCATTCTCATAATGCCAATAAACGTATATGACATCTAGCCATAGTCGGAAACATTATAAAACTCACCTTTTAATGGAAAAACTTAGTTGATGCTCCGAACGGGACTTTGTTCACGGACAACAAGCACCGACACGAAACGAACACTAGAATAACACAAATAGAACAAAAACTACTAGTTATACACATTCACCTAAAATACCCTGAGTTACACATAACTTTTTAAGTTTGACGACGCGTTTTCGTAGTTTTCGAAAAGTCCATTGAACTGTTTTGCTCGAAAATTTACGTGCAGCAAAATTATAGATACGGAATGGCAACGCTGTATAGTCGACGTGTAAGTTGCGCGGTCCGGCCGCGCGGTGGCGCTTGAGCCGGGGAGGCGGAGCCGCGCGGAGGGGGAACGCGAGCGAGATGCCACACAAAAGTACCACGTCGCAAGATAATACTTTTTGAAGGTGTGCTTATGGTGTTCTATGTCGAAACAGTGATTGTTTAGATGGCAAAGACAGCGGAGGACGGTGGCAAGCGTCGCAGCGAGTGGTGACCTTTTCAGTGTAACGCGTCACCGCGGGTGGCGATAACACGAGGTCGTCGGTCGAGCGTGCGACGTTGCCAGCTCGTCGCGGCATTCGTCGGGCCCAAGTTTCCACAAGATTACGAAAGTCGGCGAAATCCCTTCGATAGGTACCTGACTGAGTGGCGAGTGTAGCAGCCTAGTCCTAGACACGATTCAGAGCTAACCTACATAATGTATCAAGCGTATAAATTATCCAAATAAATGTACCTATCGTAAAATATAAACAAATCTGAGTTTGTTTAAGACAGGCAAACGAATAAGATTTTTGCTTGTGATTTAGGCGTGAGTTATTAACATTACGTTTCGCTCCCATGGCGTCTTTTCAGGTTTCCCTTTTTTTTTACGAAATAAGACACCCCGGGGAAGAATTTCAGAGGCTCCTTTAGCTAGCATTGCCAAAACTAACATCGTCGGGTTTTTCAAGACCATTTTGTCGTTCGTATTGTATAGAATAAACTTAAAGTATTTTTTTTAATAACTGGTTTTAGCACAGCCAGGTGGGGCAGGTGCTCTAATAGAATATGCGGTGTTGTGTGCACATCTGTAGATAGATAGACAATGTTGCAACACTTGCAACTGCTGTGGGACGATACATTATTCGAAGTAGTGTTAAATCGCTTTTCATGTATAACTCTGTAGAATATTGTTAACAAACATCGTAATAACTTTGCTGCTTTTGTATTATTGACATAATTTATTAATAATATTTAAATATAGATAGTGCTTAATAGATTATTTTGTCGCCGAGAAATTTCGACGGCCTAAATCAAAGTTAAACAAAATTATATGTTATAAGTACACACTAGATTGTTGATATGATTTAAAAAAACAAAACGTAAATTATTACTTTTTTTTTAATGCTTAAATATTTATGACGTAGATAAATAATAAGGTTATGTCAACAAATTACAGTGACAGGAAATGTGCCTATACCTATACGAGATACCTACATATATTTTTATGATTTCATTTTTCATTAATAAGTGAACATCTCTGTCTCGCGGCAGAAATTGGTCAGATCGTGGTACCTACCCGTGCGTGCCTACATTTGGCCATATCAACAAGATATTGCTTCAATTAAATACGTAATTTCCGTGAGATTTTCAATGAACAAGGAGAAGCGATGAGAACTTTCTAGAAACCACCATTTTGAGCTCTCGTAATGAATGGATGCCCTCTAACTAATTAATCTAAAACAGTGATTCTCAAACTTTTCTTGTCGCGGTACACTTTTAACGAGATCAAAATTTGACTGCGCACAAAGAAAAAAATTAGTTTAAAACCTATTTACCTACAATACTATGTAAAAAGTATTATATTATTTGGACCTATATTATACTAACGTAAAATTTGGTACACGCCAATGCCGTCGCACAGTTTGAGGATCCCTGGTCTAAAACACGAAAATCATAATGTTACGAAACACGTATATGTACCTACACAGAACCAATCTTATAATTACGCAGCGACTGAATGGCGCCTTTGTATATTATGATCAAATTAATGGAAACGTACCGTTAACAGATTGATTCACGTTATCACTACCTACACTGATAATTCTTTTCTAAATTCATTTTGATTTTTACCAACAGAAGAACTCTTAATGTTATTGAGACTTTTATTAGGTAGCGGTGGGATGACGAGTTGAAAGCCCACACGTTGTGATGCTACCAAAGCCCATTGGGTAGGTACACAACGTGCATGCTGTTTGCCTTGAGAATAAAGTGCCAACGTCAATCCCACAACACCTTTTAAAATGGAAAAGTGATCACTCCGCGATCAATATATATGTTACCGGCAATCTGTATAATACGGTATTCTATACAATACCTAGACAATGTATAGAATACCTAAAACGTTAAGGTAATGTATGAAATATTTTTCATTTTATACGCTGCCTAGGCATTCTATTCATTCTAGATACTCAAAGCCGCAGATAGGCAGAGAATCTACGCTTTTGAGATGTGGTGCTGGCGACGCGACGTATGCTACCGAATACCATGGACGGCCCGCTGCACCAACATCTCTATTCTCAGGCAGCAAAATAGAAAAGACTCAACGTCTGTCCACAACCTGCCTACAAAGAATATTGCGGTATTTTGGTCATGCTGCACGCAGGGATACCAGCAATTTTGAGCGCCTTGTGGTGACCGGTAAAATAGAGAGAAAAAGGCCTAAGGGTTAGAGGTCCCAAACGATGGTCGGACCAAATAGCGGAGGAATTGAGGGTACCTGTCAGCGGCGCTCTCCACCAAGCTACAAAACAGGATCGATAGAGACAGCTGGTTGACGGAACCGAACGGAGTCACGATCCTCAGCAGTGAGGAACCGATCGAAGAGAGAGAGAGAGAGAGAGATGCACTCTATACAATACCGAATGCGCTGCCGGCAAAGTGTGTAAAAAACGATAGCAGGTTTTTTTTTCCTACCTATGCTGATAGCTTTAAGAGGCTATTTCAGCTTCACCCTAACGTGTGTAGGTGAGCTCACGGGGCTCAAATCGGAGTGTTGCTAACACTGCTCTAGTAAGAGCAGTGCTTCGCAGAATGTACCACCGGATCGGAAACGCGACCCACTGAGAAGATCCGACGAGAAACTCAATGGGCTACGATAGCAGGGAAGGGGGAGTGCGGGCTGGCAGTAAACGTGTTGCGACTTGTTAAGTGTTCATGTCTTAAAAGTAAGATTTTATGCACTTCAAAATGTCTCAATAGTCCTTCATGTAAAAATAATAAAATAAATTTTTCTTACTGTATTCTGAGAAGCCAGTAGATCGACTTCCTATTTTTACAGAATTGTTTTGTTGCCTAAACTTTTTAACTGATTACTTATGAGTAAATTAGATTATATGTTTGTTAGCCCAGAAGAATTTTAAGTTGAATGTTATTTGATTGTGATTTTACTTTAAATACCTACCTTTGAATAAAAATTGTTTTAAATCAGAACTAACTACTTACTAATTGTTAATTTTAATAAAGTTGATTTTAAGCAAATCTAATGTGTTATTTTTGTCTTGTCATTTTATACCCTTGTACTTACTTACTTACATAACATTGATAAATATAGGCCCAAATATAGTTATTTTACACTTTGCCGGTGGACCAGCAGGTATTCTATACAATACCTAGGAATTGTATAAATTACTTAGCTAAGCTTTATACCGGAAAATAATATAATATTTCATACATTACCTTAACGTTTTTGGTATTCTATACCTAGGTATTGTATGGAATACCTGAATTATACAGATTGCCGGTAACATATACAGTAGATACATCAGAGCTTCATCACGTCATTTCGGATCCTCCCGATCCACTAACGGTGTTTTTAGGTACCCCAAGCACCGGCCATCGTTCTCGTCGAACCCGTTGCTCGCGACGAAGGGCTCGACGAGTAAATTAACCCACAGACACAGCCCACTGAGTTTCTTGCCGGATCTTCTCAGTGTGTCGCGTTTCCGATCCGGTGGTAGATTCTGCGAAGCACGGCTCTTGCTAGGGTTCGTGTTAGCAACGTCGTCAGGTTTGAGCCCCGTGAGCTCACCTACTAGTTAAGGTTACGCTGAAATAGCCTCTCAAGGCTATCGGCTTAGGTAGGAAAAAAAAAGTCACTCTCTGTGACTTTGATCCTTGTAAACTGTACTCAGTTGTGTGATTGAAACAATAGACACATCCCAGAATTTCTCGCCGGATCACATCGGATTTTGGTTTAAACGCTTTCGTGATGGAAATTTTGATTTAAAGAATGAACCACGTGGAAGACCGCCCACACATGTCAATAACAATGAATTAAAAGAGACGGTGGAAGCCGATCCGAGCCAAACTACCCGGGAATTAGCGGCATGGTTTATCGTTACCTTACCAGCATAATTGCCTTTAATGGCGTCAAATCAATCAAATAAAAAAAAAAGAAAAGTGGGTGCCTCGTGATTTGACTGATCTGCAGAAAGAAACGCGTGTTGAAACTTGTGTTGCTTTGTTGAATCGATGTAGAAATGAAGGAATATTGGATCGAATTGTGACATGTGATGAAAAGTGGATTCTTTGCGATAATGTCCTTCTTCAAACGAGGCTTGTGGAGAGTATTAAGCGGTAGGCAGCGGCTTGGCTCTGCCCCTGGCATTGCTGAAGTCCATCGGCGACGGTAACCACTCACCATCAGGTGGGCCGTATGCTCGTCTGCCAACAAGGGCAATAAAAAAAAAAGATAACCGTAACCGCAAAATGCAATGGCTGACCCCAGATCAAACGCCGCAACAGTATCCTAAAGCAAAGCTTGCCAATAAAAAGGTAATGGTAACTGTTTGGTGGACTCAGTATGGTGTTATTCACTATAGCTCTCTCCGATATGGTCATGCAATAACGGTAGATATCTACTGTGCCGAACTCCGAACAATGATAGCAAAACTTACAGTGAAACAGCCCCGACTCATGGATCGATCGATGTTCACCATTATTGCTCCATGATAACGCGAAACCTCATACAGCACGAGAAACTATTTTAACTCTACAGGAACTGTGATTAGAAACTATTCGTCACCCTTCATATTCGCCAGACCATGCTCCAACGGACTACCATTTTTTTCGTGTTTTGGACAATTTTCTACGTGATAAAAAGCTTTCTTTCTAGGAGGCAGCAAAAAATGCTTACACACAGTTTGTAGAATCTAGATCACCAGAGTTCTATAGCAAAGGTATAAATGACCTTCCTATTAGATGGCAGCAATGTATAGATAATAATGGTAGATATTTTAATTAAATATTATGTTAAATGAAAAAAAAAAATCAAATTTTCAGTGCAAATCGGCAATTTCATACTTTAACCCCTAATACCACATTTTAACTTAATTAAGTATAGTGGTTTTTTTTTGTCCGTACAGTAAAAACCGCTTTTGGTACCCGATCCCGAAAGTGTAATCGTGAAAATCCGTCTCCTCTGTATAAAATAACTCAAAATGACTACTTTCATCCACCCCTGCTGCGTGTACAATCCCTCCCGCGGTGTGGGGAGCGTGGGGTGGCCTCCCTCCGCCCGGAGGGTCGACCTTCGCGGAAGTCCCAGCTCCCAACGTGGAATCGGAGCGCACAACTTGATTCACTAGAAGTTCAGCTCGAAATAATGTTTTTAGTTTATTTAATTTTAGAAACTCTATTTTTTTTTTGCGGTTTACTTTGGGGCTTTAGAATCATTTGTTCATTCTGTTATCCTTCAAGAGAACTTAAGTAGAGCGTGTGTTATTTAATACCTTGATTGTTTTTTTTTATATTATTTTGTTGGATAGAGGAAACAATTACAATTTATTCTAATGAAATAACAAACATCCATGTTCCTGAATGACTTTCACGGTGAAAGGATTTCAGTCTTTAAATTTGCGCAAATATTGGCAGTTGGGTATTATGTATATACCACTTCTTCTTCTTTTTCTCGCCCTTGCACAAAGTCGTGAGGTTGACGCAGCATGTCCTCTTATCACGCCGAATACGTATTTGTTAGGAGTGGTATGACCGACCGTCTGCCTGATGTAAACCCTTGGGTTATACCTCCATTAGTAGGTATATGCATTGCAATGTGCTATCAGGCGGGATATTTTCTGTTTCTTCTTTTGGCGTTTCTTTTATTTCATTCGTTTTCGGTTCTATGATTGAGCATTTTGTTATTATGAACATTTCCACTAAGATTTAGTTACTCAAATAGATAAAAATATCCCATTTATTATGTATATTTACCATAGTCCTGTATGCATTTCCACTAAGATTTAGTTACTCAAATAAATTGGTCATAGTCCTGTTTGGATTTAATGCGAAGCATCATGTGTTCCATTTTGTTGAGCAGCATGGACTTTCTACAATGCAACTAAGGCTTCAACGTCATCCTCATAAAAACGATTTTAGCGGAAGTACACTGCTTCCGACTTCTAGACAATGTACAAGTCCTAGCAGAAAATATTTGTACTTTGGCTAACTTCCAAATGTTACGTAAGAATAAAACAGAAATTTCGACGAATGCTAAATGTTATTAAACGAATAAGTCGGTTTTCAAGATTTTTTTGTTGTTGCTTAAATCGGTTGACGAGCCCGCCTGGTGTTAAGTGGTTACCGGAACCCAGGAAAAACGTAAATGCCACAACTCACCTTGAGACACGAGTTCTAAAGTCCAAATTCTATAATACAACGGCTGCCTCGCTGTAGTAGTAAGTGTATACTGGTGGAACAATGCCCTTTTTTATTTTTTATTTTTTAATGCTTAGGTGGCTGGACGAGGTCACGGCCCACCTGGTGTTAAGTGATTACCGGAGCCCATAGACATCTACAACGTAGGTGCCGCCACCTACCTTGAGATATAAGTGCTAAGGTCTCAGTATAGTTACAACGGCTGCCCCACCCTTAAAACCGAAAAGCATTACTGCTTCACCGCAGAAATAGGCGGGGCGGTGGTACCTACCCGTGTGGACTTACAGGACGTCCTACCACCACTTTGGTTACTTATCTTTCTTTCGTGTTAATAGGTAGCCGAGTCTATAGATTATATTTAGTAAATGGCGACATCGAACCTGGTTTGATATTATAAAAATTTATAAGATTTCCTGTTTCTTTATGAGCTATTAAACTAAATTTATTCAAATCTGGATAAAGTCGACGAAATAGCTCGAAGTTTTCTGACACGGAATCGATAAAACTTCAAAATCTTATTCTAAACATCACGCATCATCGAGTTTTATAAGAAAATTATTAACACTTAAGTTAATTTTGTCAATATTAATAAGCATTTACGAGACTGTTTTCGAACGAAATCAACTTTTAAACAAAACCGTGGCTAGTAGACCGTTCAATACAAAAGCTACGACTCAGTCCAATTTTACATAAGACTAATTCCAAAATATTGTATTTAAAAAAAAATACTGCTCAAGTTGTGTTCGTGATCGTGATTACATACGTTAAAAACATCGAACGAAAAGCGAGGCTCCCCCGCTGCAACGCCACGTCCGCCTGTTGGCGTGGCTTACTGAATTGATATCGCGACGTGGGGATGCGAAATATCGTACAATGTTACCTAGAAATACAATCTATATTACGGGAAATTTATTTTTAGAAAAAAAAAAAAACGAGACAGCTTTGTAATGCTTGAAAATCTTGACGATTTTTATACAGTTTCCGATGTTAACAAATGATTATTTTTTTGATGTCATGTTGAAAAGGGTTCCGTAATAGCTTTGGTCGAAAGGCAGCAGCAGTAATACCTTGGATATCATTATCATTGTCCAAGATGTTTAAGGATGCGCTTCCTAACCGAGGAAGTCATATGGGGCTACGTACGTAACGCAAAAAATTATGATCACTAGTGTTTATGTGTTTTCATTGTAGTAACATGAATTAAGATTATTAGGAACGGTTTTAGTATAAAATTATACATAGGTATTTTATATTTCATTTATATGGTCAAACGAGTTATTATTCCAACATGTAAGATATAAAGTGTTAAATGGCTTAACCAGTAGCGAAAACTTTAATGGGTTACCTGTGTGGTGATTTGTAAATACTGGAATTTAAGAGCGTTTGTTTGTAATTGAGCAAGTAGATACATAAGCCCATAGTTACAAGATGCATGAACGCTTCCTGACAGGAATATCCATGATGGTGTGGAGGAAGCTGATCGTGCGATCTCACATAAAAATTGCCGTCGAAATAGTGTTCATCCATTTATTTATTCATAATACAGCAGTTTAATTTGAATGCATTATTAGTCATCTTAATAAACATTGAAACGCCCAAGAAAAGCAATAAAATGTTGTTGCCTTTCATATTGAATGTAGAGCTAATAAAAACTGCAAATACTGCAAAATGCCACGACTGGCAACAATGTTCAAAACAAGATTTCCACGTTCGAAAGCCGAAGTTGTGAGCCGGTGCGAGCTGGCAACGCCGCGTTCGCCGCGAACCCGATATAAATAGGTGGGTGGTTTTACTGCCAAGATAATCTTTTGAATTGATGAACGACTTTTTATTTTAATACAGCTTCCAAAATTCTTGTTAACGTCATCGTCCTATTTTAGTGTTCCTTTGTAATGAAAACGATAAAGTTGATTTTACTAAATGACTACGCAGAAAGAAAGGTACCTTGTACAAAAAAATTAATACAGAATAGGTAACATAGCGGTTTATTTAATTGCATTAATAGTTGATTGTCGGTAATCCCATTCTCTCGGATCGTTTGGAGCCTCTGGGTCTGCGGAGGGACTTCGGTTCCCTCTGTATTTTGTACCGTATGTTCCATGGGGAGTGCTCTGAGGAATTGTTCGAGATGATACCAGCATCTCGTTTTTACCATCGCACCGCCCGCCACCGGAGTAGAGTTCATCCATACTACCTGGAGCCACTGCGGTCATCCACAGTGCGTTTCCAGAGATCTTTTTTGCCACGTACCATCCGGCTATGGAATGAGCTCCCCTCCACGGTGTTTCCCGAGCGCTATGACATGTCCTTCTTCAAACGAGGCTTATGGAGAGTATTAAGCGGTAGGCAGCGGCTTGGCTCTGCCCCTGGCATTGCTGAAGTCCATGGGCGACGGTAACCACTCACCATCAGGTGGGCCGTATGCCCGTCTGCCTACAAAGGCAATAAAAAAAAAAAAAAAAGTTGAACTGACCCATCGTAACGTAAATTTTGTCAACCGCCTCAATACATAACAGTTTTAATTGTATTTAATTCAACGTTTTTTTTTCTTTCAAATCCAAACACGTATCTGCTTCGCGACAGAAACAAGCTGAATGATGTGGTGGTTGGTACACCTACATTTACGATACGGCTTACCAAGGTTAACTCACTGAGTTTGATGCCGGATCTTCTCGGTGGGTTGAGATTCCGGTCCGGTGGTAGATTCATCGGATAGAAAACTCTCAGGTTGAGCCCGTGAGTTCACCTACCAGTCCTTGAGTAGCTAGAATAGCTCCTTAGGCTATCCAAAAAATAAAGTTACTTCTACGTATACGTATACGTAAAAAAATTATGCTTCGAGTACTAGCCAAACAGTCTGCTTTGCTGGCGGATTTTTGATTTGACTTCGATTCAATCGTCACAAAACTTCCAATCTATAGGTATATTATATATTTCTTGAAAATTTCATTGATACCAGCCCAGTCGTTTCGCATTCTATAGGGAACAAACATACATACACACATCGCGTTTTACCCACAGACACAGCCCACTGAGTTTCTCGCCGGATCTTCTCAGTGGGTCGCTTTTCCGATCCGGTGGTGGTAGATTCTGCGAAGCGCTTCTCTTGCTAGGGCTAGTTTTAGCAACGCCCCTAGGTTAGAGCTCCGAGTGCTCACCTACTCGCTCGGTTACGCTGACATAGCCTTTCAAGGCTAACAGCTCAGGTAGAAAAAAAAAAATATAAAAAAGTCGCCCTTTATATAGTTGAAGCTTTTAAAACTGCCTACGTACCTAAATTACCGACGTGATTTTTTTAAATTTTCATTAAAAACATCATCTTAGACGTACTATTGCAAATGTAGGGCGGGCTATATATCTTTTAATTTATGAAGCCTATTAAAATATCGCTCCGTAGTAGTAGTCTTCACGCTTCAAGCTTGTCCTTAATTGAATTATTACAACTGTATATGTAACACTAGTGTCTTCTAGAATAATCTAGAATCGATATTGTGTGTTGAAATATTTTCTTTCGAATCGTTGACCGAGTCGTATTGACTATCGCCATGAACGACTAGCGACGTGACTTTCTTTGACTGACGCTAGAGCCATTAAATTATTGTAATAGTGACAACAAAAAAGTCTATCGATAATCAAAAAACAACTGATAAATTGAATAATTCGTTACATTAAAATATTGTAGGTTTGATTTTGCATTCATTTGTTTTGTTTGTTTTCGAAGTTGCTCCCAAATTATCGCATTGGTGTAAATACGGTAGTCGTAAAATAATTCGATTCGTCAACAATCCACGTGTCCTATTAAATGACATTCAAGTAATCTCATTTTTCTCGATTACATTCAGACTACGGTTTTCGTTTTTAAGCCAGCTTCAAAAGAAGAAAGAGGTTTTTAGCTCGTCTGTAGGTATTTCTTTTCATGTGTGTGTTACTTCAAAATTTTTTTCCAGGTGAACCGATTTTTTGTTATTTGGATGCTGGTGTTTACGTTTGGTACCATTTAATAATGAACATTTGATTTTATTGAATCTTCTGTTTTATTCTTTAAAAATTTGTATTTAAAACTAGCTAGAAACTATCTCATTTACATTCAATGTATTTAGCACACAAACGAATTGTTATCTTACGTGACCAATTTCGCCTATCCACTTACCTGTATGAGGTGTCCGACTGCGCTATGAGACCATTCAAATTAAGCTAATGGATTAACTACAGTAACACCTTCGCTCCTTGATATAGGGTTACCAGTTTTTTTTTACTAAAAATACTATTTTTTAGATTTAAAAAACATAACATACCGCGTGCGAAAGAACTATTCAGGGACCAGGGAAGGATTCGAGGTATATGCATAGTTCAGACAAGATAGGACATTGAATGATATGCGGACTCCACAGTCTTGAGCGTAACGGAAATATCTCGGTTGGCTGCAGTTTCCGCTTTCACTTGCCGCGAAGTATAAGCGCTGGGAACTTTTGCTCGGAAAACGTGGGTGGGTATACTGGGTTTTTTTACGGGCTGGGGCTTAGGATTAAGGGTAGACTTCACTATCATAATTCCCTTTTCGGTTACTTGAAGAGATACGTTCGTCGTTCCGCTTTGAACTATTTTCATGTCGCCACGCGTTTATAGTTGCGTCGATTATATATCAACAATTCTCCAGAACATTTCCGATAGAACTAGCCCGAGAATATTCTAGATTAGTCTTGCTTATGTTGAGAGCATCCGCGGGGCCGTTAGAAAACTCTCGATACAACTGAGGAAGTGTTCTAGAACATTCAAGAAATATTTTCGAAACATTCAAGAGATGATCTAGTTGTTTCGATACCCGTTTTTACAATCGGACGACAAATAACGTTACCCGTACCGGCATTTATAAAAACAACTGTACTCCGTGTATTTTAATAGTAAATTGTAGAAAACAATGTTGATTTACATTTTAATTGTGTTATTTTTATTTAACCTCGACTTAGTACGTCGAACCTCATAGATGTGTTTATATTTAACTTCGAAGTAGCCTTGATAATGATCGTTTGTCGTTGAAGATTATAGAGTCATCAAAATTATATTATTTATTAGTTTGAAATGTGTAGCCCTTACTACTATTGCGTATTATAAATGCCGTTTAACTTATAAACCGTCACCTGTCCTTGCAGACAGGGAATACCGTTAAAAGCATGAATATTATGACGGGCGAATTCATAAAATATGCCTACACTACTGACAGGTATTTTTCTAGAAAGCTCTGAACTCTTTTTATGTTTTTGCGTTAAACCTGCATAGGTCTTGGTTAGTTAGTTGTTTTTGTAATAAATCCTATATGGTTAAACGAGTAGATGACTTGATGATGATAAGTAAACCCTTTGTGCAGAAGCTAATGGGCATTAAAATCCAAATTTTGTTATGATGTAGAAGAAATGAGAGGGCCGAAAATTAGGACAGGTTTTTAAGTATCTTTTATTGCCTTTCTTGGCAGACGAGCCTACGCCTCACGTGATGGTGAGTGGTTGCAGTTGCCCATGGACGTCAGCAATGCCAGTGGCAAAGCCAAGCCGATGCCTGATATTTTCTCACTTACCTACCACCTCACGTATTCTGTATTGCCGCCCCAAACAGAGCTGGAAGGAATAAGTTTGCAGGGTTCAACGGGGACCTTAGTTTTCAATGTTTTGTTAATCAACTATTTTTACTTCAAAACTATTTTTAGGCTTAAGTTTTTAAATGATGCCGTCATTGCTTCTGTAGATTCGACTTGTTTAATCAACTGTTTTGATTAGGCACTATCCGTGCAAATACTACCTGCCAGTATTTCGAAAAAAAATTGGCTACTGGCTACATCAAAAAAAAAAAACTTATGTAATACCCAAATTAAAAATAAAGCCAAATTTCATGATTAATATTTAAGTTCAGATTAACTTTTATAAAAAATGACACTAACTACTCATACGATTTCTTGCATATTCTTTAGTTAAAGTCCATTTAGAATATTATAACACCAAAAATTCATTCAACACATTTCATTTCTTTGTAGCTGTTATATATTCCAGAAACGCACAGCAGTATGGAAAATATCAACGTTTTTTATTTAAATACGTAATTTGGGTACTTACATACTACCTGTGATTCTTTTTGTGTCCCCAATATCTCTACTATTAATATCTCTAATATGAGTTATTTCAGGATTATACATTCTTTCTGGGACAACCTGTATATAGATTGATGGCGCATTATAGGAATTTATAGCAGTTTTTGTAATTTTTTTTTGGTATCACGTACGCATGTACGCATTGCAACAAAATAATAATTGGGAGTATTTGGGTGCCTTTCACGCGGCAACCGGCAGCGGGCGTGCGATCGATCGCGCGACGTTGCCGCACTGGACAGAGCACAGAGCGGCACGAGCAGCTCAGCCGAGAGCCGGACATGTTTGAATTCACACCATTGTGTATTTAGCTAGATATTTCTTAGTCTCATAAACTTGGAGATCAGACGCAAACGAAACTATGTATATTACTGTTTTTTGGTCTAATTGCTTAAAAAATTATTACGATGTTCTTAAATGCAGATGTAGTGGGTGAGTATCATAGAACACAAGATATCTGACAGATGCCCGATTATCGCTAGCGATACATTCCCGATCCTGCGGACAGAATGGAAAGTAGTCGACGTCACCCAAAACACGTCATTTCGGATCCTCCCGATCCACTAACGGTGCTTTTAGGCACCTCAAGCACCGGTCATCGTTCTCGTGGAACCCGCTGCTTGCGACGAAGGGCTTGACGAGTAAATTAACCCTCAGACACAGACCACTGAGTTTCTTGCCGGATCTTCTCAGTGGGTCGCGTTTCCGATCCGGTGGTAGATTCTGCGAAGCACAGCTCTTGCTAGGGTTCGTGTTAGCAATGTCGTCAGGTTTGAGCCCCGTGAGCTCACCTACTAGTTAAGGTTACGCTGAAACAGCCTCTATCGGCTTAGGTAAAAAAAAAACTAGCGATATTTTCAAGATTTTTTGCATATATCGAGCATCGAGCAATTTCACACGCTCGGTTAAAGATATTCCCTTTGTTACATTCAGAGACAAATACGAATAGTAATATTGATAATTTTACAATAATTATATTATGCCATTATGGTATATTATATTGTGTTGTCGCCCGGATGTTCTTCCTGCGTCACTAGTATGGGTAAATGGGCACGGGCTAAGGGAATGGGGCACGGGCACGGGGTGGGATTTGTTAACAATCCTAGGAATGCCTGCGAATGTGGGCTATCAGCTCTAGAGTAGCTGGTTCACGATTGTGTCTACTATCGGAGAAGATCCGGCGACGCTCTTGGCACAATGTTAGCGATACTTTTCTATACACTTTAAATATTAGATGTATACTTTAAAAAAATATACCTTCACCCATACAGAAAAAACTAGAGTCCTTTCGAAAGAAATTAAAACAAATTTAAATACTCCCTCTGAAATTCTGACATTTCTAGCTTCTAGTCTAAAATGTTTGTGACACGGGCGAGTGAAGCTTATTTTTACTGTCGTCAATCAATTATAGTAGGTAGGTATTAAACGGAAGTGACATCTTATACGCGACATGCACATACGTATATTATGTATGTATCTAAACTTTATAGTTACATAACGCAAATCAGGCGTGTGAGCCCAAGACCCTCGTTCCACTATCTTGATATTTTTACCGTAAAACAAAACGTTCGTGAACGAATTTAATTACTAAATCTGTATGTTAACATTGTTAACCCGTGGAGGTATACGACGAAGGGAAGATCTTTCACCGAGCGGCTGGTATTCGTCGGTCATGATGGCCTTGAGAGGCAATTTTAGCGTAACCTTAACAATTAGGTGAGCTCACGGGGCTCAAACCTGACGACGTCGCTAACAATGGTAGTTTTCCAATCACAGCACAAGAGCGCATTATGCGGCATAATGCTCAACGTTGACTGTTCCAACTACAGCAGCAACGCTTTGCACAATCGAGCACTCTCAAAAGTACTGCTCTCGCGTGATACTCGCAATCGATACCGACTCAGTGACAGAAAATTGACAAGTGTTTTTTCTTTAAGTTGGCATTGATCGAAATTTTGTTTATATTATCGTTAGTAATATTATTTAATGTTGAAAAAAATTGTAAGGCTTTCGTTTCGTCGTAGTTTCTTAGAATTAATCATTGTTAATTAAAATTGTGCTAACGTAGCGCACTCTGCTGATTCATTTGAAAACTAATTCACGTACCAATTAAGCTTCAGCATAATTCGGCATTGTGCGTCACTGAGTCGCATTATGCTCTGTAATTGGAAAACTACAAATAACCCTAGCAAGAGCCGTGCTTCGCAGAATCTACCACCGGATCGGAAATGCGACCCACTGAGAAGATCCGGCGAGAAACTCAGTGGGCTGTGTCTGAGGGCTAATTTACTCGTCGAGCCCAGCAAGCAGCAATTCCTCAAGCGACGGGTTCGACGAGAACGATGACCGGTGCTTGAGGTACCTAAAAGCACCGTTAGTGGATCGGGAGGATCCGAAATGACGTGTTTTGGGCGACGTCGACTGCTTTCCATTCTGTCCGCAGGATCGGGGATGTAGTTACCGGCGGCCAAGGACTGTTGTTGTTCGGATCTTGTATATATGCAGGCTTATTTTGAAAATGTCGTAAGCGAGATTCAAGCATCTGTTAAATATCTTGTGTTCTGTGATTACTATCGCCACAAGCCTATTAATATTTCGACCTTCTCGTGCAGCGTTCTTCTTGTGATCTCTGGGCGGTGGACCCTGACTGGTCAATGACACATCACCAGTCCATCGACACAAACTGGTGGTAGGACATCTCGTGAGTCCGCGCGGGTAGGTACCACCACCCTGCCTATTTCTCCCGTGAAACAGTAATGCGTTTCGGTTTGAAGGGCGGGGCAGCCGTTGTAACTATACTGAGACATTAGAACTCATATCTCAAGGTGGGTGGTGGCATTTACGTTGTAGATGTTTTGAGCCGTGAGCTCGTCCACACACCTATGCAACAAGAAAAATATTACACAAAACATAACAAGTCTATTGTATTCTCTATTAATCTACATTGTACTCTATTCGAATATTATTCAAAAACTAAAAGAAATTACTAATCTAAAAACATTTAAAAAAAAATGTAAATCAAAGATACAGGCATAGCCTGGACGAACAGTAAAAACTAAAAATATTGTTCCAAACAGAATTTAATAGTCTCTAATAATTAACATTTTTATCAACTAAACAATAACGACTAGATAGAACTAACAACAACAACTAACAACTTAATCAATAGTATGATTATTAATAACTAAGAAAATTTACATACTTACACTTCAAAAAACACAACTACAAAACGCTAATGGATCTCAAAACTCTAGATGCAACTTCCACAATTTTCTCCTCTGAATTAAAACATTATTTGTCTTCATTAGATAAGTAGTTTAAAATTCTAGAATATTCTATTATTATGTTTGTCATTATTAATTCAATTGTTTTTAAGAATTCAATATTTCAGCGCAAGGGAACCACTGTAAAATCCTAATATGCAGACTGCAAAAAGAAGAAATAATTACGCCTCGGATATTTCGCATTTAATATTTCGTAAGCCTGCCTGAGCCTTTAACGTGAAGCCTACAAGCTTTACTTATCCTCATCACTTGGCAACTTGCATTATCTCACAGTGTACAAATAATCGATTCATTGCTAAATAAGGTGTATGAAATATAAAAATGAACATAAAATTTACAGATTGCGACCGTAGAGTCGTAAATCATGAGCACAATCACACCGTACCGGTCTTTGGTCCCCCTGTACCCCAATTTTCTATAAATAAATATAAATTTTCTGTACCTGTGTTTGTCATTGAACTCCTAAACGACTGGCTTTTTTTGGATTTTGGTTTTGATTTGATGAGTTTTTGTTTGATAGTTTGTATTTACAATTGGACCTCTTAGGCCCAATAGTGTAATATGATATTTTAGTGTGATAATACTCTTCGGTCAGAACGTTCAAAATTTCATAAAAATATATCAGTTTTGTTACTGTAGTATTACTCTAAAATTAATATGCAACCTCAATCTTTTAATCCCCATTCCCATTACTACAAATTATTGTTGCACCAAATGATCCAGGCCATTCCTTCTTTATTTCATGCCAATATAATGGCATTAATACCTTTTTAATTCTGAGTATACATTAAAAAAAACTTGACACCGTAATCAATATAACACAATAGTAGCGTACAAATGACCTCTGTAATGATTAAAGCAACTGTCCAATTATTAACTTAAATTTATAAAAAGAAATCATAGGTAAAAATTATGTTATCCAACTGCTTGTTGTCGCAAAAGTCACATGCTAAATGTTTTATTTAATTAAACACAATAAAAACTTAACTCGTTTTTTTTTCTTTTCTAAATCAAAATTTCACATTTTACCGTCCAAAAAATCGTTAAAAATATCTTTAATCAATATCTAATAAATTATTCACGTTTTTTTCTTCTTTTCTCCTTTCCACATTGTTCCAGAATCGTGTAGAATTATTGCGGGCTGGATACCCTGTTGACGTTGGGCCTGGGTGGGTCAGGGCGCAGGTAGACTGCGGGGTGGTCGTGTGGTGGTCTCTGGAGACGACCCGGACGAGGCGGCGGCGGAGCCCTGGTGCCTCCAGAAAGGGATACCGGCGGCGGAGATATAAGGTCTTGACGAGGCGCCATACCTGGAATATGCGGCGGATCTTTTTTAATACGCTTTTATTAGCTTCAGTCGTATGTATGTTAGTATGTTAGTGTGTAACGGAATCTTTGAACATGATTTTGAACCCCTTCAAAACGTGGCATTAACTCGAAATTTGGTATACTTATTAAGGACCGATGACAAATCAATATTTAAAAAAAATTGAAAAAAATTGAAATTCAACTAAAAAATGAAAAATAAATAATAGTTTAAAAAAAACTAACAAAATAAATTTTATTAATTTGAATTAAAAATAGTGTAAGAAAAAATGATGAAATGAAAAAGCGTGGGGTGCATGGTATCAATAGTTATAAATATTTTATGTATAGATATGAGTAAAAGGGTTATTTTGATTATTTACTTTGATGATTTACTTTTCTGTGCTATGAATACCCTGAAAAGCACCCCACGCTTTTTTTTACAATAAAATATATGTATTTTTTATCTATTTTTTAGTTGGATTTTCTATAAAAGCATATTTTGTTAGTTTTTTTAAACTATTATTTATTTTTAATTTACTTGGTATACGCAACGTAAAAATGCATACCGAGTTGACGGAAACGATCGTTGAAATATACACATAGTTGTTAAAAAATCCTTAGGAACATTGTAATTTGATCTAACCTTCACATATTTTTAGCCCAAGGGCGTATTTCTCTTTCATTCTACACTAGATGTTGTTCTTGGTTCCTTTCGCATTAAATTTAGAACGAATAAAAGAAAGAATACCTTATTTCTAAAGAGTGACATGTCAGTAATTATTTATCTTAAATATTAAGTGTATTTATTATCTATGTAGAATTGCGATCGTGACGCATAAAATAAGACTATTATTTTAAAAATTATCTGACACCTTTTTTACTCAATGCACTTTTTTTCCCTTCCTATGCTGATAGACTTGAGAGGCTATTTCAGCTTTACCCTAGCGTGTAGGTGAGCTCTCGGGGCTCAAACCAGAGGTGTTGCTAACACTGACCCTAGCAAGAGCAGTGCTTCGCAGAATCTACCTCCAGATCGGAAACGCGACCCACTGAAAAGATCCGGCGAGAAACTCAGTGAACTGTGTCTATGGGTTAATTTACTCGTCGAGCCCTTCGTCGCAAGCGACGGGTTCGGCAAGGACGGTGAGCGATGCTTGAGGTACCTAAAAGCACTTAATGGATCGGGAGGATCCGTAATGACGTGCTTAGGGTGACGTCGACTGGTCATTCGGTCCACAGGATCGGGTATGTAATTTCCGGCGGCCACGACAAGAGGGTTTTCGTGTCGTGCCGCCTTGTCAAAGTGGCGCATTGATGCCGACTGTAGATACTTGCTCATTCAATCGTCTTCGACATCTTGCTTTTCTCTCTATCATTTGTTTTTTTTCCTTTAACTTACCGTTTTCTCTCACTCGCATCTTAACGCTCCGTTCCACACTTTTTTCATACGTTCCATTCTTACCAATTCTGTATCTATGGTAATTTATTCAATGACTTTTAAAACTATATCATTACATTTTTCTATTTCTCTATTACTTCATAAAAAAGATGACGGTAGTTAGCAAAGAATTCATATGTCAACGAATAACACCTTAGTTCATTCGTGACCACGAAAACTATTTATTACCTATACCAAACGTTAATAGTAAAATTATGTAAGATAAAAAACTAAAGACTTAAAATTTAAAAGTTGTTTTTTCCTACGACTCGCGCGTACCGAAAGGTATGCTATTACTGTGTACGTTTACTCTTTACGAATTCATCACACGAATATTTACTTGATGTGGGAATCGAAGTCATTACCATGGGCCAATCAGTCATTGACGCCAACCACAATACCACCGAGTCAGCCAATAATGATTTTTGATGTGTGAGATATACGTACCTAAAGTTGAAGTGAGGATTGGTGTTGTGCCGATGTCTCTAGTGACTGGCTCAATCAATAGATGGTTGTACAAAATAACCTAGAAAAGAAATATCATAAGTCATTAGCTCGATTTTGACAAAACCTTAGTAACAATGCATCGGATAGTTAAAGCATAGTATTTCTTAATAATCGAATAATAGGAAATGTGTTTTGAAATTATGTATTTTTTTTTTTGGAACGGATGGATCTATATAATAACATATATCCTAAATGTTTCCAAGCATTCTCGCAACGCGATAGTAATTATGAATCGCACTTTTTAACGTTGACAATAATTATATTAATTAGCTAGTGACCCGCCCTCGCTTCGTTTCGGAAACATTAAATTTTATTATTGAAATAGTTGTCCCGCGATGTTACCCGCGGTTATTGTCGTACTGCGGGTGACGCCGCGGGGCGAAGCTAGTCTAAAAAACGTAACCTAAGTTAATCCTTGTATCATCAGCTACCTGTCAGTGAAAGTCCCGTCAAAATCGGTCCAGCCGTTCCAGAGATTAGAAGGAGCAAACAGATAGACAGACAGACAAAAATTGTAAAAAATGTTATTTTGGTGTATGTACCGTATATATAAGTATATTCATATGCATGTAGTAAAAAGCGGTTATTTCAATATTACAAACAGACACTCCAATTTTATTTATATGTATAGATTACAATATAGTGCGTTCTCAGTCTAATCCGGCACTAAAAAACATATCCTCCTTAATTGTGGACTTAGTTTTATTTCGTATTCTTTCATCGGATTTTATATATGGTTAGTTTCTTACAATAATCACTTTACAGTTGACGATTCCGATTAGGTGGTAGATTCATTCGCGAAGCAGTTCCTTTTGAGTTGTTTGGTCTCCTTTGGAGGCGCTTGGTTAGCTGTTAGAGTAATCCCTCAATCATCATCAATAAATAAAAAAATTAATTGCTGTTCGTTAGTCTCGCTAAAACTCGAGAACGGCTGGACCGATTTGGCTAATTTTGGTCTTGAACTATTTGTGGAAGTCCAGAGAAGGTTTAAAAGGTAGCTACATATGAAAATGCCTGGAATTAAATAAAAATAACTATTTTGTTTTCCCTTTGAAAACAAATTCGGACGGATTCTTTTTGTTTGTTTTAAGTTTATTTTTTACAAAAGTTTAGGTCTTTTATTTATCGATTGAGCCACTACGAAGTCTGCCGGATCAGCTAGTCATCAATAAACATTTGAACAGAAAATTTGCGTAGTCAATTTATAATAGCTTTAATATAATTTATTTAGTATTTTTTATTTATTCTAGTAATCTCGAGGGGTTATACTACATTCACCGAACGAGTAGGTGAGCTCACGGTGTTCTAATCTTGCGAATTTGCTAACAGTAGCCCTAGCAAGAGCAGTGCTTCGCAGAATCTACCACTGAATGGGAAACGCGATCCACCGTGTAGATCCGATGAGAAACTGAGTGGGCTATGTCTGAGCGTCAGTTCGGTCATCGACCTTTTCGTCGTAAGCGACTGGACGAGGACGGTGCTTGAGGGTCTGAAAGCACCGAGAGTGGATCTGGGGGATCCGACTAGACATGTTTTGGGCGACGACGCGGCGACGGCTTTGGGTTGCCCGGTCGCAATGAATGGATATATAATTAGCGGCGGCCACGATGAGAGAGTTATCGTGTCGCGCTGCTTTGCCGAAGTAGCCTGTCTCTAGTCATAAGACATTTACGTATGAAATTCGTACCACTAAAAAAAATTATAATATCAAAATCGCTTGACAAAAATGAATTCGCTTAAGTCAGCGGTTTCTCCTCGTAGCAGTTCCAATGACATTGATACCTGATTAATAATCATTCTATCAGTACCTACCTAATTTATTAAAAACGAACGTTTTTTCTATTGTTTCAAAAGTTAAGTAATCTATTTTCACTTAACAAAAAACAAGTTGTTAATCTTATCTCTTTATTATCATTCTTTTGTATGTTGTTTTCTGGTAGTTTCTCAATAAAATCTCAATGATAAAAAAGTATTATATTATGTATGGATATAAAAATATCCACTAATCTCATGATTGTGTGAACAACATCGATCTATTTTTTAATGTCCGTTAACTCATAGAAAAACAACTTAAGATATTTCATTTGTATTTCAAAATGGCCGCCATTACATCGCAACAAAAAATGTCCGTTAGGTAATACAACAGAATGGTTAAAAAGGAATTACCTAATACATTTTTGAAAGGCAGCCCCTATTTAAATCTAATTTGGAAGGCTCTATGAATCTTTAAACAATGGAGTATTGAGATCAAACAAAAAAAAATATGGGAGGCAACAACCAATTTCACAAAAACAAGTGTACTATGGTTTACTTTTTTTTTTTTTTTTTCCACAGGAGAAAATCGCCGGATTCCCACCCGCGCGGCAGGTGGGGTATGTGGGAGTTGAACCTCACTAAAAACTCCTGCCCCTCACAACCGGCGCCCTACCTCGGACCGGGCCGGAGCCCAGTCGGGGCTATTGAAACGGCGGGACAGGGTTGACGCAGAGCACATTACATCCATCCCACCGTCCCACGGACGCCGGACCGGTGGCCGCCAGCGACACGACCACCGGTTCCCTCGTTCAGCGGGCCGAGAGCCCGCTTTGATGGCGCCGCGTTACACCTTCCCCCAGAGCGGTCGGGGGAACGCGGTCTACCATCACCCGGCTTCCTATTGCGGGTGAGCGTGCAGAGCACGCCACCCCACGTCTGGGTCCCTCCCCGCACAAAACGGGTGGGACCCCTAGCTCTTAGGGGGCCAGGTCACGGATACGACCCCGGTCCCGACCCCCTGCTCGGCGGCGGCGGGTTTCTGCGTAGTGAGGAGAGCTTTCCCTCACTCGCCCCGCCGCCTCCTTCTGCGAGATGGTGCACTCGCAGAAGTCGAGCATAGCCTTCCATGACTCATCGCTGCCAAGCATCGACGCCACGACGCCAGGCAGCGACAAGTCAGGTCCTATCTTTGCGACCAGGACACGGCGCTGCACCTCCCAAGCGGGGCAGACAGCGAGCGTATGCTCCGCCGTGTCCAGGTCGTGTCCACAATGGTGACACCTCGTCGTCGGCTCAGCCCCTATCCGGCGCAGGTACTTCCCGAAGCATCCGTGCCCGGTCAGCACCTGCACCAGACGAAAGGTGAGACGTCCTTCGCCACGATTCACCCAGTCATCAAAGACCGGGTAAACCGCCTCGACGGTCCGTAGCCCCCACGTGGGGTTGGCCAGTCGCCTCGACCACGACTCGAGCACGGACCGCCGAGAATGGGCCTTCCGCGCCCGCAGCTCACTTTCGGGGAGACGCGCCACGCCCCGAGACTATGGTTTACTTAGATTGCTTTTGGAAATTTTAATATAGCTAGAGATTTATAAAAACTCTTTTAATTAAACGTAATGGCTGGTATGCTTTGTGACACCATACCATAGACTATGCGTGGAAACAGAGGTTTGAAAAATTGCGAGACAACCATTGATATGTTAAAAACCCTTTTTTTTAAATCAATGGAGACAACATACATTATTTTGAAGTCGTCGTGGCCTAAAGGATAAGACGTCCGGTGCATTCGTATCTATCGATGCACCGGTGTTCGAATCCCGCTGGCAAGTACCATTTTTTCTAATGAAATAGGTAGGTACTTAACAAATGTTCTCGATTGCCTTCCACGGTGAAGGAATAACATCGTGTAACAAAAATCAAACCCGCAAAATTATAATTTGCGTAATTACTGGTGGCAGGACTTCTTGTGAGTCTGCACGGGTAGGTACCACCGCCCTGCCTATTTCTGTCGCGAAGCAGTAATGCGTTTCGGTTTGAAGGGTGAGGCACCAGTTGTAACTATACTGAGACCTTAGAACTTATATCTCAAGGTGGGTGGCGGCATTTACGTTCTAAATGTGTATGGGTTCCGGTAACCACTTAACAACAGGTGGGCCGTGACCTCGTCCACAAACGTAAGCAATAAAAAAAGTCAATTATTTAAACTCCCTATTATTTTAGGGAAACTAAAGTGAGCGATGTCAAAAGTCTGTCGCAAATCCGTATTTATATTATTTTAATCTTAACAGTTTCATGACGTCAGAAAACAATTTGAAATAGTTTTTTTCTAATCATTTTAGATATTAAAGTGATTAAACATAATTTATTTGCTTGTATAAAAATTCCATTGAGCCACGTTTTTTTATGGTTATAGGCAGACTAGCTGTACCCGTCCGCTTCGCTGGGCATTTAAAATTAACATTAATATTTCTCACCCCCACAAAGATTCTCATCATTAACGCCCCCGCAACTGGTGTAGGGAGTCCAACACTCATATAAATATTAGCCTATCCATTAAGTACGTGCATTTTCTATATGGATACCAAGTTTCAAGTCAATCGGATGCATGGTTCAGTAGTTATTACGGAACATCCGTAATAACTACTGTAGATTTATATATTAGTATAGTTGAGCATACGGTCTCAATAATGATGTGTGGTCACCGCCGCTCATGGAATAGCCAAGCCGTTACTTGCTGCTAACTGTTTGGTGACTCAAAAAAAGACAAGAACAAGAATGGACCGACATACGAAAACATATGGTGGTACTACGAGCCTTAGTCAAGCGCGATCGTGATTTGACAAAATTTTGATTCAAATTCTTAATTCTGAGATCTTGAGGCTGCGGTTTCTACGAAGACCCACTTCAGCCGCGTTACAATTTGAAGGGTGGGGCGACAAATAAACAACACGATTGAGGCTTCGGTCTCATGCCTCGAGATGGGTGGTACAAGGTTCAACCATTTGGGCAATAACAAAGGAATTACGATTTTGAATAAAACCAAACCAAAATCTGCTATGTGCACTCTTTGAGATTTTTACTTTTTTACATTTTCGTATAGTTCACAGCCCTATCTATCTACAGGATAAAAAAAACTATTAAGTATCTATAGCTTTAATATTTATCTTTTTTTTTTTTTTTTTTTTTCCTACCTAAGCTGAGAGCCTTGAGAGGCTATGTCAGCGTAACCCTAACTTTTGTAGGTGAGCTCACGGGGCTCAAACCTGATGACGTTGCTAACACGAACCCTAGCAAGAGCCGTGCTTCGCAGAATCTACCACCGGATCGGAAACGCGACCCACTGAGAAGATCCGGCGAGAAACTCAGTGGGCTGTGTCTGGGAGTTAATTTACTCGTCGAGCCCTTCGTCGCAAGCGACGGGTTCGACGAGAACGGTGACCGGTGCTTGAAGTACCTAGAAGCACCGTTACTGGATCGGGAGGATCCGAGATGACGTGTTTTGGGCGACGTCGACTGCTTTCCATTCTGTCCGCAGGATCGGGAATGTAGTTACCGGCGGCCACGATGAGAGGGTTCTCGTGTCGTGCCGCTTTATCGAAATGGCGCATTGACGCCGACTGCATATACTTACTGGTGGACTCTAAGTCCAGGTCGTCATGGAGGTCGACGTTCCTGACGAACCACGGGGCTCCGACGGCTATCCTGCAAAAACGGGATTGAATGACTTGGAATGATTTTAAGTGTATGCGGGCCGCGTGAGCGAACACTACACTTGCATAGGTCATGACGGGGCGTATGCAAGTTTTGTAGAGTGTCACCTTATTTCTAAGGGACATTTTACTTCGCCTACATATCATCTGGTAGAGACGTCATAGAATGAAGGCGGCACGATCGCGTACCGTCTTGATGTGGGGGCGGAATGTCATCCTACTGTCGAGGGTGACGCCTAAATATTTGACCTTCGGGGCCCACGGTATGGGCTGGTCGAACATCGTGATCGGGCGAACGGCGGGGGCGGGGGTATTGACGCGCCTAGTCGGGAGGGGGATGCTCAGCGTGGTGTTCGGAGGGCGACCCCTTATATTTATCTATAGCTTTCATTTGATATAGTTCTTAAAAATTCACCTTCATATAAATTAATTAATTCCAAAATAGAGTTTTTGCGCATAGCAGATTTTGGTTTGACAGCGACGATATATCGATTTTTACTTTAAGAAGGTTAACGTGTATATGTTCCCTACAGACTCAGAAAAGGCAAAACCTATTTCGATGAACATTCAGAAACCTTGAGATTGGCCTAGCGGATGAGTCTGTGAAGCTTGATGGCGATCGTCAAATCAAATATCAGCCAGCATAGCGGATAGAGTTGGGCCAGCGAATCAAAATAATATACGAACCGACGCGAGATTTACTACGAATGGAATTTCAACGGGATTGAGTGCCCTTCGTCTCGTATTTTCGAAAAATTATTAAACTATTGAGCTATATATCATACAACTATTACCGCACCTTTAAAATTTAAGTAGCTCAATCCAAAATTCTTGATTTTTGGTAAACGCCAAAAATCTAATTGAAGAATTGTAATTTTTCAATTTCAATTTTTTTTTATTTTTTAGATGGGTTGTACGAGACATCTACAACGTAAATGCGCCACCCACTTTGAGATACAAGTTTGAAGGTCTCAAGTATAGTTACAACGGCTGCCCCACCCTTCAAACCGAAACGCATTACTGCTTCACGGCAGAAATAGGCAGGGTGGTGGTACCTACCCGCGCGGACTTACAAGAGTTCCTACCACCAAGAATTTTAATACTTTAAGCCTTAAAGCGGACACCTTAAAGTTTAAGATATTCGTTTGATTTAAAAGAAACGAAAAGTGTACTTTGTCCTTTTCTAGACTAAAATTTTAATTAAATTTAATTTTTTTAACTGATAGAATACACGTTTCTTCAAAGTATAAATCTCATTTTCTTACAATTTTTAGTTAAGCCACTTTAATTTTAAAGTTGCGTTTTAATGGTGTGTTTTGAAATGTCCGTATTGTACACTAACGTTTAGGAATAAGATGGGCTATTAACAATGAAGTAGGAAACCTATGGAAATGAAACGTCAACCAAAATTTCGTGCCACTGTGACGTCATCTGGCCACAAAACATGGCGGCTTTAGTGCTGTACAAAATATTTCAATGTTATCAGGTTTTATCGATAAACGTTCTTGGCTCATTTTATTTTAAATATTGTTGAGTATTATTTATTTGTAGAATTTATACTTTAATGGGAAGTAAGTAGGTATATTGTTATGTGCAAATATGATATGATTTAGATGGGTGAAATCTAAGACAAGTTCGTCCTTCGAATTTGCCAAGTAAACGATATGATGATTTTTAAAAGTTGCTACACTGATTTTATAAAGTTGTCGTTTGTCGCAAAACACAAAGATATGGCGTAGTTCAAAGCCATCAGCCCATTTCTAGCATGCTAAATGTTATCGTATTTTGAGTACGTGTTTTTCTTAGACTATTACAATCTATTTTAATTGTTTTGCTGACTCTAAAGTCCGTAACATACTACCGCAGCGCACCCCAAGGAAGATGCGCCGCACCATTTGAATCACTTTCGCTTGAGAGTGATTCAAATTTTAAACTTATCAAGGGACCGCGTGAAAAAAAAAACACCTACAGAACATTTATTCATTAATTACAAACGTCATTCCTTGTGACTTCCTCTCTAAAATCACTTAATTATTAAATATTTAACAAATTTACAATAGTGTTTTACTCACTGCGGAATAAAATTATTTTATTTAAATAGTTCCGAAGAGATTTTGTCGGTAGCCTTTTTCCCGAAATATCTAAACAGAATGTCTAAATATGTTTTGATGACATATTTTAAAGTGGTATTTATGATTAGTGTCATGATCAATAGATTCCGACCGAAAAATGGATTTTTCGGATGAGGGCTCCATAATGAATTTAAATACATATAGATAATAGTTTTAGGGCATCGACTTTCTTGAGATCCTATAAAATACGTTTTAATTATTATTTTTGTATGTTTTAAGCATAAATTATGAAATTTTATATAATCAATCATATTAAATCGATATCAAAGTCAATAAATAATGTACAACCCAAAACAGACGGCCGAACTGACGTGACAATGACATTTGGCGCGCTAAACATGGCGGATTTTCGGCCTCATTAGACGGAGACGGAGATATTTACGTATATTCATGTTTCATTTTATGTACGCACTGAAATACCGTTATATTGTTTTCCTGCGAGTTAAAGTGCTGAGTAAGAACGAGATAGATATATGTTTATGTATGTGCCTTCAAAATGGGTGCTATTTATATAAGCAATTGTACGTATAGAACAATATGTCGTGTCCCTACTATATAGGTCTATGGCTATTAACGCCCCACACAAGTACACCGTGACAATAATTAGAATCGGAATTAACGCGGTTGCTGTGCCCGAAATCTGCTAAAGAGAGAATTATTAAAACTAGAATTGTAAGTTTGTACACTATTATGATTGTATTTTATACTTCTATAATCACAAATTTCGCCAAGACTACACTATAAAAAATATTAACAAAGACAAACAATATTTAATCTATTCTCAATTTGACAACAGACGTCAAGAACAAAAGTTTGACAATATAGTACGCATGCGTGTGTGCGTCAAATACATGGTATGTAGTATGTGTAATGTTTTCTTTATTGATTTAATGTATCTTTTATGCATTATTTAAAAAAAAAATTAGCATTGTGCACTTCTTCTCTATATTCTCTATAAGTGTGGAAAATTTCAGTCCTCCGTCCGCGCAATTTTCGTAAAAAGGGGTACAAAGTTTTCGCTTCACGTATTAATATATAGATAATAAACTTACCCTTCAAACAAAGAAACATCCGGCGACGATTTAAAACTTAAAACAACAAAAACCAGTCATAAAATCAATTCTGCTGATAAATACTAAACCGAAGACATTTAACGAGTTAACAAAACGAAAATAAGATATGTTTGTCTCTGAAGGTGGTTGTTGAAATACAACGTTATTATGCATAGTCGACACTATTTATCTCTAGATAAGTAAGTTATCAAGAAACAAATTTATCATTACGATTTCTGTATCTAATCCACCGAGATGTAGGTTATGATCCGTGTTATCTTCGAACAGCGTCATTGGATATTGTTGACCTATATTTACTTTAACGGTTTGCATTTAAACAAAATTTATTGAATGCAGAAGATAATTTTAACCGTTAGCCAACGATCTTGATGATTATGCCTGGATCACATAATCCCGCTCTTTCGAGTCACTCTCCTCATAATTGTCTATGCCTCTCGTCATTTTCATTTATTTTGTAACACGCTTTTATTATCTGACCCGTATTTGTATGCGTAACAGTTTTTGAACGCAATTTCATCGATTTCATGGCGTCTGATTAGCTTGAAAATTTGACTACATGTCATGGACCAATGACAATATTAGGTACCGTCATGATAGCCGCCTTATCGTTATCGCCGCTGACTACTCCCCTAATCCTGATCACGCAGGAGCCAATCACTGTTGACCCCCTAGACACGTCCTTACGAATCCATTAGATCCAATGACTGCTGCATTAGACGCCTTCAGCTCCAATATTAGGAGCAGGCTTAGGGACCTCGGTATCCATACTCGTCGAACTCGACAAAGAGTACGACGTGCAGCCTAACCGATGCATCAGCCCGCTGAGTTTCTAACCGGATCTTCTCAGCCGGGCGTGATTCCGATCCGGTAGTAGATTCATTCGTGAAGCAGCTGCTCTTGAGTTGTTAGGTCTTCTTTGGAGGCGCTCGGGCAGCTGTTAGAAAATCCCACCCCTCCTGGCAGAGCCTTTGCTCGCCCACTTCTCCTAGTGAAACTGGAAAGACCTTCAGACCACCAGTAATCTATCAGTCCCAAAAAAACACAATATAAAATTGTATTGTCTTTTTATTAGACATTTGGCTAAATTAACAAAATTACATATTAGTTTGTTCTAAGGAGGAATAAGCAGGATTTAAAAATGTCCATTTTAATTTTAGTAAATTTTTTCTAGATCCTATCTAAAGTCTGTTTGTGCCAAAGTAATAAAATTTCGTGATTTTCTTCCAACGTTATATTACCTTTAATTTTTTCACATTGGCATTCACGTGGTATCAAGGTCCTCAGCTAACTAAACAACTGCGAAATGCAAAACAACATCAGGTCGACAGTGAATTTCTGATTATTTTTACCTGAAAACACAGCAAAAGAATTCTTTTCGAACAAGTTCAAGTGCTGGGTGAATATCAAATCATGGAGGATGTCTACGTAAGGTACTTAAAAAAGAGAATGTAATGTTTCATACTCTTCCCCCTTGGCAAGTAGGTTTCACGTATTGACATGTACTCACTTTCTTTTTACAGAGGGAGGTCAAGAGTGAGAGCTTTTTTATTTTTATGGACCTAAGTACATATGTACGGCATATTGAATATGAAATACTTGTGATTCGTTGTTTTTCAAAAAGCAGTGTTTCATCATAATACTAATGTACGATGTTAAGTTTTAAGTATTAAGTGTATTATTTAATATGTTAAGTTATGCATTTGTTGAGTGTCAAAATAAGCTTTAAATAATGTCTTTGAACTAGGTGGTTTCGATATTTAAAAATAGAAGAAAAAAAAGAATATTTTTTGAAAGGAAGTTTAAACAGTAATGTGATTTTAGTTACTTAATACATAAATAATTATTTACTCTCATACCTATCTAAATCTAAATACATAATACAGGGTGGCCCATAAGTCCTTTGATATGAAAAAAAAATTATTAAAATAAAACTAATTACATTATGAATTAAATTTTTATTTACATAAAAAGCTTAAAAAACGGGAATTATTTTTTGAAAATAACATCTCCTAAATGTAATCCGTTGCGATCACGGCACTCTTGCAAACGACGTCTAAAATTGTCGATGACTGCGCGGCACGTCACTGCTGAAATGCTTGTCATTTCTCTGCGGATGTTTTCTTTTAGGGCCTCAATTGACCGCGGGTTTGTGTCGTATACTTTAGCCTTAAGGTAGCCCCACAAAAAAAAATCCATCGGGGTCAGATCTGGACTACGTGGAGGCCAGGAAATGTCTCCTCTCTTAGAGATAACTTTGCCAGGAAAAAGTTGACGGATAACGGGCATAGCAGTGTTAGAGGTGTGAGAAGTGGCCCCATCCTGTTGAAACCACGTCCTGGCATTAAAGCCTGAAAAGTTTTGCAATTCTGGTATGAAAAACTCTTCGATCATAGCCACATATCGCTCCGACGTAACAGTAACTGCGCGCCCTCTGCCATCCTCAAAGAAGTAAGGCCCTAGGATACCATGGGCTGACATAGCGGCCCAAACAGTCACTTTCGGACTATGTAAGGGCTTCTGATGCTTAAGTTTTGGATTGATGGGGCTCCAATAGCGGCAATTTTGTTTACTAACATGCCCGTTAAGATGGAAATGAGCCTCGTCAGAGAACATTATGTTATTGAAGGAAGTAAACCGATTCAACATTTCATTCGCATAATTTTGTCTTTGAATACCGTCAGTTTCCTTTAATTCTTGAACCAACTGAATTTTGTAAGGGTGCATATGTAAATCTTTCTTCAAAATCCGTTGTAACGATGTCCTGGATACGTTTAATGCTCTGGCGCGCTTACGAGTTGACTGTGTCGGATTTTCGCGAATAGACTGTGTCACTGTGTCTATGTTTTGTTCCGTACGTGACGTCCTTGGGCGACCCAACCGCGGTTTATCTAACGTCGAACCGGTCTCCTCGAACTTAGCAACCCAGTTCTTAATCGTTTGAAGAGTTGGAGTGTCGTCAAAGTTGTGTAAACCTTTGTGTTCTCGAAATTTACGCCGCGCAACGGTTGCCGAATTGTCGTTTTTATAAAACTCGCGCACACAAAACGAACGGTCCGCTCCGGTAAAACGCTCTATCGCGACTAAATTCCCAGAAACCGAAGTTACTCCCCCCGCTTCCCCTGCACCGCTCACGCGCGCCCTGTTCGTTTTATTCAAATTTTACTTTTCAAAGGACTTATGGGCCACCCTGTATATTAAAAACGGAGACAGCTGACAGCTGTTTCTTAATAGTTGCCTTTGCCTCTTCAAGAAGAAAAAAGTAATGTCAAATATGACAGCTTACTGGGATACCAAGAAAATAAATTGGAAATGTCTTGATGGAATGTAAGATGATGCTGCAAGTAAGTAGGATAAAAGAAAGGCGACCGATCGTATGAGAAAATACGATCGATACGTTTAAAATACAAGCTGTGAGTATCATGTAAGCGGTAAGCAGTAAATTAGCACTCGAAAACTCACTAATACAGCACTAGCAAGTGGTGTGATGTAAATGTTCTGTTATGAATATTTTAAGTGTGTTATGTTGAGATTTTTATTATATTAGAATAGAATAATAAATTTATTACCCTTACCATCCATAGCTGCAAGTAACAGTTATTGAAACCCACTGAGTTTTTCGCCGGATCTTCTCAGTTAGTCGAGATTCAGATCTGGTGGTAGATTCTGAGAAGCATTGCTCTTGCTAGGGCTAGTGTTAGCACTCAAAGTCTTTTAGGTCGAGTCCCGTGAGCTCTCCTACTCGCCGTGGGGTAGCTATAATAGCCTAAAGTTGCTAGTAAGCTCGTTAGCGTTGGTAAACCAACAAAGAAATTCGTTAAATTCCAACATAAAAATTATAGTCTTATTTAGATTTTTCAATATTTTTATTTGGTAGGTATCTACTTTCATGTGGTATTAGAATCTGTAATTTTAACTGTCATAGTAAAAAGTGACATATGACACTGTGACTCATAGTGTCACATGTCACTTTTTGGTTTGCGTTTCGAAAACATTCGATGAAGTTCGACTGTAAACGTTTCTAGATGATTTGTAAAAATTCTAGAAATAAATATTTGATGAATCAACTGGATAAACTTTTAAATAAAACCAGTCGTGATTCAGTTGGCTTTACAGTTCAATTTCGAATTCCATTACGTACTAGTGATATCTCACAAAATATTTGAGTTTCTAAAAGATGAGTTCGAATAATACGCAGAATAACACGATTGCCGGAGCCCTGACTTATCCGACAAGAAGTCAAGATGAAGTCCTACCAAATCAGCCGAGGCAGCCAAGAAACCTGCAAGTAATATTTTTTAGAGAAATGAATCTTATGCAAATAACCTATAAAATCATGTTTATAAAACCCCATGAGCTTGTTTCTTTACTGTTAAGGTGAGCATGTCATTTATCACATGCTATGAAAATGACTGCTTTGTGGCAGAAATAGCCAGATTTCAAGACAAATAGTGTCCAGTTCCATGACAGACAATTTGATCTGCAATGTACAAAAGTCTTGAACTGTATTGGGAACTTCTATGGTCGGAAATATATGTACTCCTCATTTTTATTTTAAACTGTTCAGCTTTTTTCATCTTTGCTTCACAGGGGTTAAGCAATTGAATTTCTTTTCTTACATCACTCTTTCAATAGAAAACGTTCCTAGAATACTCAGACTCAGTGGTATGGGAATTAGAGCACTGAATTGCCACACTGAGGGTTATGTGTTCAAATCTTGGGAAAATCTTCATGGGAATAACAGGTTTTCCTTGTTGTCTGGGTGCTCATTATCTAAATCTTAATGTCTTAAATATAAAATATCAGTCTTAGTTTCCCAAAAATGGGGGACATCTTAGTTTAGGGTCTCACTTATCCCTGAATATTAATTATTCCCATATTTTTGTAGGCTGAAAAAAGGTTAGGTTACTTTAGAATATAATAATATACCTAAATTACATTTGTAGGGACTTTTACGGTTTGCAATGGAAGCCACAAAAGCTGAAGATGCACCAGGGAACTCGGAATTGGGACCAATTGATGATGAAGTAAGTATTTTATTAATAACTTGCTGACCCGGCAGCCTTCGTAGTGCCTCAATCGATAAATAAAAGACCTAAACTTTTGTATAAAATAAACTTGAAACAAACAAAAGGAATCCGTCCGACAGGACACACATCAAAGGGAAAACAAAATAGTTATTTTTATTTAATTCCGAGCATTTTCATATTTGTCTACCTTTTAAACCTTCTCTGGACTTCCCACAAATAATTAAAGACCACAATTAGCCAAATCAGTCCAGCTGTTCTCGAGTTTTAGCAAGACTAACGAACAGCAATTCATTTTTATATTTTATTAATAATTTAACTGTACTGAAGAAGCTATTAAATAACACTTGTAATAATACTGCATGAGGCCACTGGCCTAAAGCAGACTGCTATGGCCAAAGTGGCTATAAATCAAATAAATCAATAAAAACTGATTTGGGGTTTGACAAGGTCTAAAAATCAACACTATAACTATAAATATTACTATCTACAACTATAACTATAATAAATGTGTATTATAACTAGTAATTTAAATAAATAGTAAATAGTAACTATTGCTTAACACAAGCATTTATTTTAAACTTTCAACACACTGCAAGTTATGTACCAACTTGTTATAAAAAAAACAAATTCAAACAACATGAAATACTCTAAAGTACTCTCAAACCAGATAGGATTTTTAAAAAGTTATTTGGCTATGGAGATCTTTGTGTTGTAGTGATACTCAATTTGGAATGAGAAGCTATGCTCTACAGCATTAGATACTCAGTGGCTCATGTTAAATGATGGAATTATACTGGGGGTTAACTCCCACAGATATCTACTGATTTTTCTAACCAAAATAAGAATTAAAATATATAAATAACTAATATAAAAATAATATAAATATAAATAACTAATATAAATAACTAAAATAAATAATAACAAAATAACCAAAATAAGAAAGAATTAAGTTCTATAATAATTTTTATTATAATTGGAATTGTTTTAATTACTTAAATATCAAGTAGCCCATGAGTGGATGACTGAAAAAAAATTCATTTTTTTTTTCCTACCTAAGCTGGTAGCCGTGAGAGGCTATTCCAGCGTAACCGTAACTAGCAGGTGAGCTCACGGGGCTCAAACCTGATGACGTTGCTAACACGAACCCTAGCAGGAGCCGTGCTTCGCAGAATCTACCACCGGATCGGAAACGCGACCCACTGAGAAGATCCGGCGAGAAACTCAGTGGGCTGTGTCTGAGAGTTAATTTACTCGTCGAGCCCTTCGTCGCAAGCGACAGGTTCGACGAGAACGGTGACCGGGAAAAAAATTCATTATAATTTTAAACTCATTGCTTGGTAACATAATTAAAATTATCTTACAGTTTGAATAATGTAAATTCTTATTATCATGTTTTCCAGAGACGCAAATTCCTTGAAGATGCCCTAAAGAGTCTGACAGTGAACATTGCTGAAGTGTTGCTGAACGCCATCAAAATTCTCACAAATACTGAAAGGATTCGTAGCATACAGTTTGGGGAACCACTACCAGAAGACGTACAGGCGGCTTTTGACAATGTGCTTGAATATATTGACGATATTGATACAGCAAATGGTGAGGTATTAATGTAACTAAGTACTTGGTAGGGCACTAGCATAACTAGATTTTTAATTCTGAATAAGATACAGAACCGATCAATGTACTTTAGAAAATGATAACTCCACTGAGATTAAACTTGTATAAAATAAGGGAGCTCTTTGCTAAATTCTTCACTAATTCAATATTAATTTCGTTCACTGCCTTTGTTAGACAGACCAGTTTATGGTTTGGATAGGAAATCCCAAAGTGGTCGATATTGGGCATATCGTTGGATGATTATTTTAGGATGGGAACTCTTGCCTGAAACTGTTTGAGAATCCCTGGTCTAGAGAATGCTGCCACCTATAATGAAAATTAAGGTAGACACTTAATACTATTGTAAAACGACATTCTATCTACACACTGGTACAGGCTGACAATATTCTCTACCTTCCTAAAATTAGTGACGATAATGGGAGGAATTTGGGAAGGTGAAGGTTATTGATTACAGTGCACTGCTCATGCTTAAAATGACTTTTTTTTTCAATTCCAGACTTCTACAAGATGGGAGGATTTGCTATGTTTCCAATATGCTATGGAAGCGAAAATGAGAAGGTCCGCGCCCTCGCCAGTACGGTCCTGGCTGAGCTCTGTCAGAACAATCCGTTCTGCCAGGAGAAGTTCTTAGAGTACGGTCTGCTGAACGTTCTACTCACTCTAGTGCAATCAGAGCAAGGCGAAGCGCTCGTCAAGTGTCTATATGCTTTATCATGTAAGTTTTCTTATCATATCTGATTTGGGTTGGAGAGTCAGTTCTATGCATTTCCATATTTTTTAATATATTTTTTTGTCAGATTTTTTTTATTGCAACCATCTAGGTTGGACGAGCTCACAGCCCATCTGGTGTTAAGTGATTATTGGAGCTCATAGACATCCACAACGTAAATGCGCCACCCACCCTGAGAAATAAGTTCTAAGGTCTCAAGTATAACGGCTGCCTCACCCTTCAAACCGAAACGCATTACAGTTTTACGGCAGAAATAGGCAGGGTGGTGGTACCCACCCGCGTGGACTTACAAGAGGTCCTACCACCAGTAAATTCCATCTGGAATCTTGTTGGAATATGCAGAGCAGATTTGTGTATTTACAACAAACACATATATGTGGTGTAGGCGGTTGCCGCGAGTACTCGCCCGCGTGTCGCTCGCTGGTGTCGCGCGGGGGGTGCGGGGCGTTGGGGGCGGCGCTGGCGCAGGACGAGCCCTCCGCCAGGACCAAGGCCGCCTTCCTCATCAGGTACCTGGCCAGCCAATACAGCGACGCTAAAGGTACCAGGTTTTTTTTTTTATTGCTTAAATGGGTGGACGAGCTCACCGTTGTACAATAGCGTGTTATAGGAGGGTTACCTGTATAATACTGTTACGGCTTACTTACTGTCGATAAGGCACAGTTCCGGTTTCAATGGACAGCCAATGTGTAATAAAAAGAACTCAGTGAAATGGGTTTCAAAATGAGCTCTGACGTCATGTTAAGGTTTGCGATGGCATTCAAAATATGAAGTCTTGTGTCTCGGTAATGTGATAGGCAAAGACAAAACAAGGAACAGTAGTAACATATAGAGATCAGCTGATGTCAGAGGTCAACGACCCAGTGTCGTACAATGCTCGGTGCTAACTTCGCATATATATTTTTTATTGCTTAGATGGGCGGACGAGCTGACAGCCCACCTGGTGTTAAGTGGTTACTGGAGCCCATAGACATCTACAACGTAAATGCGCCACCCATATTGAGATATAAGTTCTAAGGTCTCAAGTATAGTTACAACGGCTGCCCCACCCTTCAAACCGAAACGCATTACTCCTTCACGGCAGAAATAGGCAGGCTGGTGGTACCTACCCGTACGAACTCACAAGAGGTCCTACCACCAGTTAATTCGACGAGTTTCGACTTAATCCGACGTTTTTAATGGGGTCAAAATCACAATCAAAGATTCCGTTAGATACATACTAACATACGTATGAAGATAATAAGAAGCGTATTAAGAAGAGAAGGAAACCTGTGCTCGCATTAACTATCTGAAATTGTATTTCCAGAGCAGTTCATCCAGCACAATGTAGTCAGGACTATAGCTGAACAACTGAGAGGGGGTCGTGACGCGACCAGCGAGCACCTCCTGAACTTACTCTGCACTCTGCTCGAGGACCTGGACGCCAGGGTCCTGGACCAATGTCGGGACCCCACCCTACACTTGAAGGAGACTTTAGAACAGCACTTAGGACACCCCGAACTGGAAAGTTTTACGGAGGAAAAGGAGTATTGTGAAGAGATCCTCAGGAAGGTGTTTGTTGGACATAAGCCAGTGGAGATCGTGATTGAAGAAGCCGATAGATAGTGCGAGGGGTCTTAATGAAAGTGTTCCGAATCAATCTTGTGCCGTGGACTCAGTGTTCCCACCAAATTTAGTGGGCACACCTACAGCAAAAGAGAGTGTTAACTTGCTAACTAAACGTCAATGAAAGATTCATATTGTTTTGTTGAGATGTAAAAAATGCTTACAGTTTTTTGTTAAGAGTTTTATTTATTTTATTACATTTTCAGAAAATTGTGTGTTGTTTTTTAGTTGCGGATTAGATGACGTGCTCCCGATCTGTCTTCTTTTTTTGTTTTTTTTTTTCATTGCCCTTGTAGGCAGACGAGCATACGGCCCACCTGATGGTGAGTGGTTACCGTCGCCCATGGACTTCAGCAATGCTAGGGACAGAGTCAAGCCGCTGCCTACCGCGCCAAATGACACATCAAAACACTTAACATTCAACGGGTAGGTACAATTAGGAGATTTTATAAAAGCTCTGGGAACACCCTTAACTGAATAGTTTTATGAAGGAAAAGGAATAAAGAATCCTATTAAAATCGAGCCAAGCCGCTGCCTGCCTACTGTCTGGTGTTGAGTGGTTATAGGAGCCCATAGACATCAGGTCTACTCTTAGCGGCAATATACTTTTTAAAAATATACCGTGGACTTTCCAGCAGGACTACCCCTGGTCACAAGACACGAATTACCCAGGCATTGCTTGAAACTTGGATTTTATAACAGCTGAAGACTGGCCCTTGCTAGATACCAGACCTCAACCCTTTAGACTTCAAATTATGGTCAGTTTTAGAGGACAGGGCCTGCTCTAAACGACACGGCGACATTGAGTCTGTTAAAAATGTTTTTGGGCAAGCAGTGGCGAAATTTCCCTTGGAAACCGTGCGTAAATCCATAGATTCGTGGCTAAATAGATTAAAGGCCTGTATAAAAGCCAAAGGTGGCCATTTCTGTCCTTCATTTTGCAACGACCATATTTCGAAAATTCAAAATATTTCGTAGTTTTTGCTTATTTCGCGTCTGCAATTATATTTCACTAGCGGCTCGCTCCGGCTCCACTCGGGTCTTTAACAAAAATTTCAACGATATTTGACGTTGTTTTATTTTTTTAAATAAAATAACACTTATTGCGGCATAACTATAATAGACATTGCTGTTGGGCCACTTTTTGTAAATAATAATCGTCGTACAAAATTGTAGTACATTATTTTATTCTATCATCAATAGTTTTCGCAGGGCACGCGATGTAAAGAATATTTTAGGTAATTTTTTTACACCTTGGGTTACATTATTGGAGCTTTAGTAAGGATCACTAATTTTTTTCAAAAAAAATTATACCCTGTGTCACTCGGGAATGGTGTAGCTTCCCAACAGTGAAATAATTTTTCAAATCGGTTCAGTAGTTTCGGAGCCTATTCAATACAAACAAACAAATCTTTCCTCTTTGTAATATTAGTATAGATGACGAGCTATGTCCGACTGACTTACCTCGTAATCGCTCGATATATTGCATTCTTATTAAATTCATGATAAGCTAACTTCAGCCGGCACACCATTATATGAGTTTCTGTTGAACTTTAACATCGGGATGAGAACCTGGTTGACCTCAAGCGTGAGGTCGATTGTTTGGTAACCGCCACTGTCCTTGACAAGTGCCACTGCCTACTAACAACGCCACCACCAGAGCCTGGACATCATTTATTTGTGCAGATTTACTTTGCACTAGCCCGCAAATATAAAATTGATGTTGCATTAGATAAGATTATTTGGTTACAAGCGGAGGGATACACAAACGGAAAACGGGCAGCTTCGATCGTAACTTAATAACAATGGATTCTCAACGAAATAAATAATAGTTTAAAAAAACTAATAAAATACGCTTTTATAGGAAATCCAACTAAAAAATAGAAAATAAATTTGAAAAAATGATTTCATTGTAAAAAAGCATGGGGTGCTTTTCAGGATATTATCAAAATAACCCTTCAACTCATATCTGTTCATAAAATATTTATAACTACTAATACCATGCACCCCACGCTTTTTTTTTACAATAAAATTATTTTTACTAACACTATTTTTAATTCGAATTAATTAAAATTTATTTTCAATTTTTTTATTGGATTTTATATAAAAGCGTGTTTTTTTAGTTTTTTTAAACTATAATATTATTTATTTTTCATTTTTTAGTTGAATTTAAATTTTTTCAATTTTTTTGTAAATATTGAATTGTCATCGGTCCTTAATAAGTATACCAAATTTCGAGTTAATCCGACGTTTTGAAGGTGGTCAAAATCATGTTTAAAGATTCCGTTACATACATACGTCTGAAGCTAATAAAAGCGTATTAAAAAAGAGGATTATATCATAATATTTTATTGAATAACAAATCGACGTGCTGATCACTCGGCTGCGATGACGTCATCCTGGGCCTCGGCGAGGACGATCGGCTTCAGGTCCTCACTGCTCCAGTCGAAGTTGACGCCGGTCACCTCATAGAACCAGTCGTGGTAGTGACCCGGCCGAACGTACCCTAGAAGACACAGTGTTCGCTTAGTCTCTTCCGTCACTCGTAATATCCAAGGACCAAGTGTTATTGCTTCGATTTTTTTTCATTGTTAAGATGGTTAGATGAGCTCACGGTCCAGCTGGTGTTTAAGTGGTCACTGGCGCCCATAGACATAAACCACGTCAATGCGGCCGTCCATCTTGAGACATGAGTTGTAAGGTCTCCCTTTTAACAGTACAACGGCTGCCTCACCCTTCAAACCGAAACGCATTACTGCATCATGGCAGAAATAGGCAGGGTCGTGGTAGAGGGCTCACCAGACGTCCTACCACTGCCATTAGTTATTTAACATTGTGTTTTGCTTCCATGGGACTGTACTATATATTTATAGTTTATGTAGACAAATTGTGGGTAGGATAAAATGAATTGTATCTGTAATACGGTTCCATGGTGACGTTAACAAAATAAAATTGTAAGTGCTGTAAATTTTGCCGTATGAGCACGGAGTCTGAGCCCGTAACGAGTGTGTACAGAACTTCAACAACTGCACGAAGCTACCCTCGCACGAAGCGGGATCATTGACCTCGCGCGCCAGCTAATTTTCAACTTATTACATTGTGTTAATGTACATCCTTAGTTACGCCCTTATTACCTGAGGGATGAGGACTGTTGCAACCGTCTCGGTGTCCGAAGCTGACTACGCCGACCATGGTGGGCTGTCCATCTTCATCAACGATGGTCAAAGGACCACCACTGTCTCCCTGCAACAACATGTATGTTTGTATAACACCGAGTAGGTGAGCTGACGGGGTTCTAACCTGTGGACGTTGCTAACAGTAACCCTAGCAAGAGCAGTGCTTTGGAGAATCAACCACCGGATCGGAAACGCGACTCACTGAGAAGATTCGGCGAGAAACTCAGTGGGCTGTGTCTGGGTTAAATTACTCGTCGAACCCTTCGTCGCGAGCAACGGGTTCGACGAGAACGGTGACCTGAGTTTTAGGTACCTAAAAGCACTGTTATTAAGAGCAGTGCTTCGCTGAATCTACTAGAGGATCGGGGTCCCGGCCCCCTGATATGATCCGGCGAGAAACTCAGTGGGCTGTCTGTGGGTTAGGTTGTATGTCGAACTTTTGGTAGCATTCGACGAGTTACTTTATGATTTTCTTTTTTTATAGCCCTTGTAGGCAGACGAGCATACGGCCCACCTGATGGTGAGTGGTTACCGTCGCCCATGGACTTCAGCAATGCCAGGGACAGAGTCAAGCCGCTGCCTACCGCGCCAAATGACACATCAAAACACTTAACATTCAACGGGTAGGTACAATTAGGAGATTTTATAAAAGCTCTGGGAACACCCTTAACTGAATAGTTTTATGAAGGAAAAGGAATAAAGAATCCTATTAAAATCTATTTGACAATTTTTGTGTACCCTAATACAGTAAGATGCAGGGGTTAGTTTATTAAAAAGAACATAACTAATTATGTTTTCGGGATTCGTGTTAGATGTTTTACTGATAGAAAGTATAGAGCTCGCAATAAAATAAGCCCTGACTGAGTATCTGCAGATTCTTCGCATTCGAAGGGGGGGGGGGGGGGTAAAGCCGTGAATAAAAGCGTCTGTAAAGAACTTCAGTTGATTTGGATCTTCCTTATTTAGAACGGTAGGACTTGAAGACTTCGAGTTGAACCCAATCTCAGTGTTGACGCCCTTGGTCTTTGGCAACCATTTAACACCAGATGGCCAGGACCAGGAAATTTTTCACTGGCAGACGCTTATGAATGCAGTTGTCGCGGTCCTATATATTATAAAATGGTGCACTGAAAACCTGGTTTGTCATTGCACACTTTGAAAATGGTCTTCAACTTTATTGCGGGGAGAATACGCCTGGATTCAACTTACCTGGCACGAGGACTGTGCGGTGTCGTTGTAGTAAGCGGCGCATATGGTCTGCTCCTGGATGACCCGGCTATTCGGGTAGTGGGTCATGCACTGCTCGTTGGTGATACCACGCAGATGTACCCACAACAGGATTTCTGACGCCACGCCACCTGCTCACGTAATGCCACGGTAACTTAGATGAGTGAATGAGCACGAAATGCGTCGTATTATTTACAGTAGCGCTGGTTTTGATTGAAAAAGTGGAAGTATTGTGTTACTGTTTGGAGTTTGGACTGAGAGAGCAACTATTGGCTCATCGGAATTCCGTGGAGTGAGGTGACGAAACAAATATAAATGATTTAAATTATGCTTTTTTTATTTATTGCTTTGGTGGGTGGACCAGCTCACGACCCACCTGGTGTTAAGTGGTTACCGGAGCCCATTGACATCTAAAACGTAAATGCGCCACCCACCTTGAGATATAAGTTCTAAGGTCTCAGTATAGTTACAACGGCTGCCCCACCCTTCAAACCAAAACGGATTACTGCTTCACGGCAGAGATGTGCGAGGCGGTGGTACCTACCCGTGCGGACTCACAAGACGTCTTACCACCAGTGAAAACTGTCATTATGTCGCTTCGAAAAATCCTTCAGTAGTAGACGGGTCAACTTAGGGGCAGTGTCAGCATTGCGGTCGTGTGGAGAAGAGCGAGTAGCAATTAGGTTGAAAACGTTCTTTAGTATCGTGCCCACTCGCCTTTTCTCTTCGGCTTCTGTCGTGACGACATCCGGTCCGGTTGGGTCTCAAGCGACGGGGTCACTAATTCCCAATGATTCTTTAGTAAAAAAAATTTTTTTTCCCTTGTGGGCAGACGGTCATACCCCCCAACTGATGGTGAGTGGTTACCGTCGCCCGTGGACTTCAGCAATGCCAGGGGCAGAGCCAAGCCGCTGCCTACCGGCTCGGTACCTTGGTCTACCGTCAAAATCAAAACATACCGTTCCATGGATCATCTGTACGTCCGTAGCCGCTGACGGTAAAGACCGCGCCATCGTAATTGATGTTCTTCTGTTCACTGTTCTGTAGTCTGCAGGGCTGGATGGTACCTGGTTCATATGGGTTGGTTGAGAGAGACTATTATGGAAGTGCTTTTGTGGGGGCACAGAGTTGCGTCGCAGCAGTTGTTTACTAATGATAAGTCTGGATTTTACTAACTCACTTTAATACACACAATCACTTACAAATGTTCTATGTTCTACAAATGTTCTATTCAAATTCAAATTCAAAATCATTTATTTCAACTTGGATGTCATCAAAAACACACTTGTTGAATGTCAAAATATAAATGAAAATGTTAACTCTACCACCGGTTCCAAAAAAAAGCCACAGTCCTGAGAAGAACCGGCGAAACAAACTCAGCGGGCTTATTTTTTTTTTTTTTGGATTTTCTCAAATATGTTCTTTTTTTTTTTAAATAAGATGTTCTAAATGTTATTGTTATATGTTAATGTTTTAATCAATAAATGTTAATGTTAAATGTTACGGTAACGAGGACCGGAGCCGACTTCCGCGGAACCAGGTTGTTGTTATACGACTGTTGATACTGATCAACCGCAACTTTAAATAAACGTGCAGTGTGGCGTTATAGCTTACTAAAGGCTTCGTCAAACAGAACGCGTAATTAGCGCGCGTCAGAGCGCTAAACTGACGGCGCGCTATGACGCCGAGATGTGTTGTACTACTATGGTAACATACCGTCAAACAGAGCCCCAGCGCTATAAGTATGCAGCGTTAGGACGTCAGGCGTTGTAATTTTTTACAAATTTTATTTTAGCGTCCGAGTGAATGTGTATTAAAATACTGGATAATGCCCGAAAAATTGATAGTAATAGTTAGAAAATATACTTATGCTTATACAATGCCACATCTGAATCACTCGACATCTTAATACTTTTAAATTTTCACACTGCTATCGAAAGGCACTATGATTTGGCGTTACGTTGCGTCAAGGAGCGTTGGGCTCATCTAGTCAATTGGTGTGACATGAAAAGAGCGCGACGTTAAAACGCGGCGCTAAGGACGCGTTCTGTTTGACGAAGCCTTAAGATGTTCGGCCGTATTACAACCGAACAGCTTTTATTATAGTCCTATCAGAAAATGCTGAAACAACTACCGTTGAGTTCAAATCACGTCCGGGTCACCACTATCATTATGACATATTTAGTTCCTATCACAATCTGTTCTTTTCTGCATATTAATTTTACAAAATAATGTCGATGTTTCACATCTGCCAGGCGTCCCGTGACGGCTCACATCTTTATTTTCAAAAGTAATTGTAAACTAATTGTTAATTTAAGTAATATTATTATTTTGGTTGTTGGTGAAACGAAACGCAATCTACATCCGGTTTTGCAATCAGTGCGCTTAGTGCGAGTTTTTTAACTCGTATCGTAAAAGTTAGCTCATATTTGTATGGAATGGGATCGTTTGCGTACGTTTGCCGCTAGGGGCGCTGTTCCAACTGCATACAAATTTAAGTTAACTTTTACGCTATCGAGAACGTTAAGAAACTCGCACTAAGCACACTGTTCACTTGATCGCAGTTAGCTGACAGAGCATTCGTCCAAGACAGTCCTGTGTTTGAAATCGGATTCCTTCGCGGTAATTCCTTAAGCAAGTTAGGGGCTACAAGTGCTTAGAACGAACCTTATTCGAATATCTAACCACTAGCGGCCCGCTCCGGCTCCACTGGTCTTTAACAAAAATTTCAACGATATTTGACGTTGTTTTATTTTTTTAAATAATAGAACACTTATTGTGGTATAACTATAACTAGTGGTCCAATTCGACTATAATGAATTGAAATTATAAATTTCAACATTATTATGGTCCTATTGTTACAGATTTCGCCAAGACTACACTATAGACAAATACTCGTAATATTAAAGATAAACAATACTAACCTATTCCCAATTTGACTACAGACTTTAAGCAATAACAAAAGTTTGACAATAAACAAAGAGTATATGTGTGTGTGTCAAATACATGGTCGTGTGTGTAATGTTTTCTTTATTGATTTAATGTATCTTTTATGCATTATTTAAAAAAAAATAGTTGCATTGTGCACTTCTTCTCTATATTCTCTATAAGTGTGGAAAATTTCATACTCCTCCGTCCGCGCAATTTTCGTAAAAAGGGATACAAAGTTTTTGCTTCACGTATTAATATATACCTAGATAGTAAGACATGCTGTCGCGACACTTGTAAATAATAATGTGTTCAACAAAGCTGTAGTACATTATTTTCTCATCAATAGTTTTCGCAGGGCACGCGATGTAAAGCATATTTTAGGTAATTGTTTTACACCTTGGGTTACATTATGGGAGTTTTGGCAAGGAACCCTAATTTTTTTCAAAAAAAATTATACCCTATGTCACTCGGAAATAGTGTAGCTTCCAAACAGTGAAAGAATTTTTCAAATCGGTTCAGTAGTTTCGGAGCCTATTCAATACAAACAAACAAACAAATCTTTCCTCTTTATAATATTAGTATAAAGTATAGATTAGTATAGAAGTATAGATAGCTTAAAATAATAAGCGTAATCACTCACGTGTGTATGGAATGTGATGGTTTAGCTTAACCAGCGCAATGTCGTCGGTTTGGACTCCGGCTATAATTTCAATGTACCCCGGATGGATGAACTTGTGTGTGGTCTCGACCAAGTAATCCGGGCGGGTCAGGTTCGTCAAGCCCAAACGCACCACGAAGTTGATGCGACTGTAACAAATGCATTGCATTGTTAAAGGGTATATACATATATAGTTGACATAACTTATCAGTCAGTAAGTAGCTAAAGTCGGCATCATTGCGCCACTTTGAAAAGGCGGCACGACATGAGAGCCCTCTTGTCGTGGCCGCTGGAAATTACATCCTCGATCCTGTGACCAAATGGTAAACAGTCGACGTCGCCCAAAACACGTCATTACGGATCCTCCCGATCTATTAACGGTGCTTTTAGGTACCACAAGCACCGGTCACCGTCCTCGCCGAACCCGTCGCTTACGACGAAGGGCTCGACGAGCGAATTAACCCATAAACACAGCCCACTGAGTTTCTCGCCGGGTCTTCTCGTCGCGTTTCCGATTCGGCGGTAGATTCTGCGAAGCACTGCTCTTGCTAGGGCCAGTGTTAGCAACACTCCGGTTGGAGCCCCGTGAGCTCACCTACAAGCTCGGCGAATCCAGAATAACCCCTTGAGGTTAGTAGAATAGGTAGGAAAAAAAACACGACGATACCGCAATCGTGCTGCGTTTCATTTAGCTACTAACTACTAATGACAGTCTCCGACATATAGATAATAAACATCTAGACAAAGAGGAAATAATCATTACACAATATTTTGTAGATGTGGAAATCGAATCCACGACCCTTGGCGCAACAGTCGCGGCGTTACCTACTTCACCGAGTGAGTCGAATTAAATGTTAGGTAGTATCTATTATCTGCAAAATCTTCATATCTAATCATTAATTTTTCAAACTCATCGTCACACAGACTCGAAGTATTAAATCCTATGTTACAGGATTTAATGGGATTAGACATACTGATATCTAGACATACTGATTTAGATATACTATAATATGCTTGCGGATAGCATACTAGCTATATTAAAATGTAACAAACGAATTTGGAAACATTCCCCTATATAGGAAGGGCATTCTCTAAAAATTGTTACGAAAAATGCTGATTTTAGCGCTTGAGGACAGAAATATAATAATTGCCCCGGAATTTCCAATCAGTTCACTTGACGCAGTGAGTCGACAGAACGTTCGTAAAACGACAGTCCTGTGATTGGAACTGGATTGCATGTAGATTGTTACTGGTGGTAGGATCTCTTGTGAGTCCGCGCGGGTAGGTACCACCACCCTGCCTATTTCTGCCGTGAAGCAGTAATGCGTTTCGGTTTGAAGGGTGGGGCAGCCGTTGTATAGTTGAGACCTTAGAACTTATATCTCAAGGTGGGTGGCGCATTTACGTCGTAAATGTCTATGGGCTCCAGTAACCACTTAACACCAGGTGGGCTGAGCTCACCCACCCATCTAAGCAATAAAAAAAGTCTCACGGTAGTTCCATAAGCAAGTTAGGGATCGCAAGTGCTTAGAACGAACCTGTTTAATTTTAATGATGATAGAATTTTATATATTAGATGTTCATAATGATGTTCATGCCTTTGTATATAATTTTCCTATTACTCTGTACTATGTCTTTTTTTCTGTGTATACAGAAATAAATAAAATAAATAAATATAAAATTCTCGTGTCGCGATATTTGTTAGCGAACTCTTCCGGAATGGCTCAACTAATTCTCATAAAAGGAGAATGCCCATTGTAGTATGGAATTTGGTTTCAGTTTGTGCTCTCATGTAACTTACCTCATTTTGTAGGGTTTAATATGTTTATTCAATTATAAAAAAAAATTAAATCTCTAGTTCGCCGGATTTGCTAGTAAAGGACCAATGAAGTTTTTAGAATTAGGTTATTTTTTGTACAAGACAGCAGTGGATATTTTTTGATTATGCTGAATTCCTAAATGAAAACATGTATATAGTATAAACTTATTTAGCTAGCATAGTATTGTGTGGCTAGGGCCACTACGTCCATTCGTGAAGTAAAGGTTGCGGAACTATTGCGGAAATTCAAAATAAAACAAAAATAGACATAAAATAATATATTTCTCATATTGTGCAGATGTATCATTGTACCTAGCCCAGCCCAGCCTAACATGGACACAACAACCCACAGTTCGATTGCCAACGAGATAGCTGTAGTAATAACCATGCATTAATAGTATTAGCAATGTTTTCATCACGATTGATTAATAAGTACGTATGATAAATAAATTAATTCTGCCCCCAATATGCCTGAACTTCTGCCTAACAAAATAGGTAACGAATAATATGATCGAAACACACGATATAACTCAATCGGAAACATGAAAAACCGCGTCAATAAATCAAAATATTATTGTTAGGTAGGTACTTGTCAAATGTCAGTAGCAGTAGTAGTTGTATTTTTCCAACTGGAAAGGCAAAGGTATCATACCATACACAATCTTTTTTTTTTTTTTATAACTTTTTTTAAAAAAAATATAAAAGGTATAAATATTTTGCCAATCGAATTAACTAATTTAATTTCATGCCAATTGATTAATGTCTCAAATTAATCAACTTCATGTCATTTCACTCCATATTATCCTTTTTCTAAAAGATTAGGCTGTATGAATTAATTTCTTTGCCTTTCCATTGGGAAAATTGAACTACTACTAGATAGAAGTTTTTAAATTACTAATTGTTTTAATTTTCTATATCCGGCGAAGTTATAACTTAATATTTTTGAGGAAATTGTTTAAAAATAAAAACTTAATTTTTAATATATATTTGATCGTAGCACAACACGAAACCAATAATGGGCAATCTCCTTTTGTGTGTACATCGGGTAGGTCTGAGAATGGTTCAACATCATACTCCTAAATGTTAAAGGTGGCCGAAAGAAAAATATTTCCTATAAAATAATGTAGGTATATGGCAAAACAACGTTTGCCCGGTCAGCTAGTAAATTAAAAAAATTAGATGCGGTTAGGTACTTAAGTATGTTCCCTGTAGACTTCCAAAGGACTGGAAAGATATTGTTGAAATTTTCAGACTCTCCAGTCCATCATGATCCTGTCAAGTTTGGTATGAGCCGCGCCAATAAAGAAACGTATCTAAAATGGCGACGCCGATCATGCACTCTCACTCTAAACTATTGCTGTCTTTAGTCGCACACGGCGTGTACAGCATGCAAAAAAAAATCAGTTCTGACTGGTAAACAATATGGCTTTTCACAAACGAGGAAAAGTCCTTCACAGTGATGCACGCGAAATCGTGTATAACGTTATTAAATGCTTTGAAGAGGAAAATAATCTGGAGAAATTAAAGAAAAGAAATCCTCTTTTTTTTTTTTTTACAATAAACAACGTTTTCTTTCTATCTTTCTTTTTATTTGTTAACCCTACCATCTGTCAGTGCAGATACATAGACGCCATTTTCGATTCGTTTCTTTATTGGCGCGGCTGCGATCAGATTAAAGTCTAATCAAAGATCGGATGTAGGGATGTTGAAGAGTCCTTCACGATAAGCACTAAGTAGCTTTGCTATGTACGTTAACGTTTCCTATGATTTTTGGTATATTTTATTTGGGTAGGCCTTTCTAGCTTACCCAACCGAGTTGATCTGAACGGCATTGTGTATAAATTAGATTTGCACTTTTGTCTACTTACTTGGCGAGGCAGTGAGCCGCAGTCAGGACCCATTCGTGGTGAATGATTGAACCGCCGCAGGAGCTGACTGCCCCGACGGGGCTGACCATACGAATGCTGACCTGATGCGGGATCTGAGTGTCTTCTGCGGGCCAACCTGCTACGATGCGAGATTGGCGGTCCGCTGAATCGGAAAGATAGTTCTCTGGTAAATTGAAGTAATGCCTATTCGCAAATTAAAGATAAGAATTGTTTCTTTTTTTTCTTTGTCTCCCTTTATCCCACTAGGTGAGGTCGGCACGGCAAATTTTTTTATCCCATTCCTTTGCATCAGCCATAATCTCGACGCTCACTCCTCTCTCTCTCATATCGTCATTCACATACTCCATTCATGTCTTCATCGGTCGACCTGTTCCCCCTCTACCTTGCACTACCATTTCCATACACCTCCTAGTCACATGCATCTGCTTTCTACGCATCACATGCCCATACCACGCTAACCGTCCGCTCTTTAATTTGTTAATTACCGGGGCTACTTTCACACTTCCTCTGATGTACTCATTAATATACCTACGTCTCACTTTATAGGATGTGGTTACCATCAATCATGGATAGTGGATGAGGGCATAGGCTGTATCAAGGTTTCTGCATACATCGTTTGAAAAAACACCGCGAAGTAGAGGAAGAAGTAGAGGGAGAGGAGAAGGAGTTCCTCAGAAACTTCGAAATAAAAATTGATTTGACTGGTACGTATCATTGTTGATTTTAGATTTAAATGATGTTGGGTATTTTTTTTCCTACCTATGCTGATAGCCTTGAGAGGCTATATCAGCTTCTCCTTGACGTGTAGGTGAGCTCACGGGGTTCAAACCGGGTGTGTTGCTAACACTGGTCATAGCAAGAGCAGTGCTTCGCAGATTCTACCACCGCATCGGAAACGCCACCCACTGAGAAGATCCGGCGAGAAACTCAGTGGGCTGTGTCTATGGGTTAATTCACTCATCGAGCCCTTCGTCACAAGCGACGGGTTCGACGAGGACGATGACATGGGTATTTAAATACATAATTCGCTACCGATAACACGATTTTATAAGGAATTCAAATTGGTTTTTCCATTTCAACACACGTTGATGTAGCAATAGCAAGTTGACGGCGATAATATAGAACATTGCAAGCAATGCAAAAGTACCTAAATATCTGACACAGCTACAGAGCTCGCTAGGGATGGCCCAATGTTAATTACAATAAGTGAATTTAATTCTATGACAATAGTAATTGAATATGCAATTTCGAAAAGGGCACATGTCGCATATTTTGTCAAATACGTTTTTTCATATACATGTACTTTTGAGGCTTACCTACACCCATTTTATAATAATTCCAATAATTTTCAATTGCTAATTAACACTAAAATATATCTCAAAAGTTAACATTTTAAATTTTACACTGCTTTAGAAAATAATCAGTTTTTTTTTCATTTCCTGAACATTTTACATTTTCAGAGATGTGCCCTTTTCGATATTGCATATTCAATTATTATTTATCTCTATTAAAGAACAGAGCCGTTCTATATTGAAATACAGTTTCTTACTGTTTCGGAGATCTTCGATGATCGCCTCTGATCCGGCATTAACCGGATTGCCCTGCAACAAAGAATAAATATGTTTTTAATTTGAAATTTATTCTGTAGGAAGAAGAAAAACAATATAATTGATATTTCGACCTCATGTCATTAGGTGGTGGGGGTTTATATCTATGGGCACCCGCTATCGTGAGCCGGTCCAACCACCTAAGCCAATAAATGAAGGAATTGCATCGTGTAATAAAAAATGAGTCCACTATAGTGTTGCGTAATCTTTTTTTTTTTTCTACCTAAGCTTTAGCTTTGAGAGGCTATTTCAGCGTAACCTTAACTAGTAGGTGAGCTAACGGGGCTCAAACCTGAGTGATGCTAACAGTGACTCTAGCAAGAGCAGTGAATCTACCACCGGATCGGGAACGCGACCCACTGAGAAGATCCGGCGAGAAACTCTGTGTGTGTCTATGGGTTAAGTTGCGTAATCATTGAGGTTTCAATGTTCACGCAATGATTTTTTTTTATTGCTTAGATGGGTGGACGAGCTCACAGCCCGCCCGGTGTTGAGTGATTACTGGAGCCCATAGACATCTACAACGTAAATGCGCCACCCACCTTGAGATATAAGTTCTAAGGTCTCAGTATGGTTACATAATGCATTATACGTCATTATAATGCGTCAATGATTACGAGTCTGTGCGGGTAGACACCACCGACCTGTCCCTGTTTGTTGGGTGTCGGTTTAAATGGGGGAACAGCCGCGATACAGTTCAGACTTCAGCTATGATTTTCAGGAGTCTTAGCGGCACTTCTACTGGTGGTAGGACCTCTTGTGAGTCCGCACGGGTACGTGCCATCGCCCTGCTTATTTCTGCCGTGAAGCAGTAATGCGTTTCGGTTTGAAGGGCGGGACAGCCGTTGTAACTATACTGAGACTTTAGAACGCATATCGCAAGGTGGGCGGCGGCATTTACGTTATAGATGTCTATGGGCTCCAGTAACCACTTAACACCAGGTGGGCCGTGAGCTCGTTCACCCATCTTTGAAATAAATAAATAAAAATTGCGGCAAGAAGTAATATCGAGGGGCTATTTGGTTTAAGCGGCATTTATCTTTGTAATTAAATGTGCGTTACATTTGGCATTAGCATCAAGTTCAATGTTTTAAATTGAACTTCAATTAAGCTTACTTCATTGAAATAGCTGAAGAAGTTTTTTTTGTTCACGAATTTTTTTCCTAATTTTAAACTTTAAATGGCTTCTCATGTAAAGTTGCAATAATGTCGCTTAAACCACAATAGCCTCTCGATACCACAAATTAAAAATAAAGTTACCTGAACAAGGGATACAGTATATAAAATACAAATCAGGTACGCGACCGCCATTTTACCGGCCATGATTGTTACTGATGACACGGAATTCAAATTCAATTTATAGAATTAGAACAGATTATTTACGTCACGTCGATTACGCATATCGTCTAATCCGAGATAAATATGATCAATTACGATTAATTAATAGTGTTTTTGATTTAATTACATACATATATGTCGTTTCACTGTGCGAAGGAAATGATAGGCCTATTTAGGCGTGTGCGAAAGTCTTGTAAATAGATCTCCAAAACAGGAATGGTAATATTAAATTAGACTTTTTTCCTACTTAATCGTTGATAACCTTATTTTTATGTTTGAGAAGTTACTGGTGGCCCGGAGGGCTTTCCAGTTTCACTAGGACAGGTGGGCGTGCAAAGGCTCAGCCAGGAGGGGTGGGATTTGCTAACAGCTACCCGAGCGCCTCCAAACGAGACCTAACGACTCAAGAGTAGCTATTTCCCGAATGAGTCTACTACCGGATCAGAATCGTGACCCGCTGAGAAGATCCGGCGAGAAACTCAGCGGGCTGATGCATGGGTTAGGTTGCACGTCGACCTCTTTGTCGAGTTCGACGAGTACGGTTACCGGGGTCCCTAAGCCTGCTCCTAGTATTAGAGCTGAAGGCGTCTAATGCAAAGGTAATTGGATCTGATGCATCCGTAAGGACGTGTCTAGGGCGTCGACGGTGACTGGCTCCTGCATGATCAGGATTCGGGGAGTAGTCAGCGGCGGCAACGATAAGGCGATTATCATGACGCCTTATCGAAAGTACCGTTCCGACGTTGACTTCATGTATTTCCGAATTGATTCGAAGCCCAGGTCGTCGTGTAGGTCAACGTTCCTCACGAACCACGGAGCCACGACGGCTAACCTGCGAAAGCGGCATTGTAGGGATTGGAGGGTGTCTATGTATGTGCGGGCCGCGTGAGCGAACACCACACCCGCGTAAGTCATGACGGGCCTTATGCAAGTTTTGTAAAATGTCACCTTGTTCCGAAATGACATTTTACTCCGCTTACAGATCATGGGAAAAGATAAGATGCCCGAGGCATGGAGGTATGCAACTGTTCCAATGTTTGAATCTCGTACGTATGGACCAACTTCTAATGAAATACGTACTTAAAAAAAGTTCATGAATGGCTTGCACAGTCATTGAAATTAAAGTTGTGTAAAAAAATTTGCCCCCAAAAACTATAATTTGCCCATTTATTGGTGATAGGTCGTCTTGTGAGCCCGCACGGTACTACCACTCTGCCTATTTCTGGCGTGAAGCAGTAATGTGTTTCGGATTCAAGGATGCGGCAGTCGTATAACTGAGTCTCAGAACTCATGTCTCAAGGTGGATGGCGGCGGTTACGTTGTTGATGTCTATGGGCCCCGATAATCGCTTAACACGAGGTGGGTCGTGAGGTCGTGCATCAACTTAAGCAATTGAAAAAAAAACAAAATTTAATGATTATATTATTAATTATTAATTATAATAAAAATGAGATAGCAGACAAGGGCTGATTGATTTTTGAATGCATTGAAATGTTCGAAAAACTTGCAATATCTCAAAGTATTTGAGATTATTTTATTGAATTAATTGTAAACTCAATATATTATAATAAATTCTTATATTAAATTCAATATATTATAATAAAATATATTGAATCGTAATTATATATTGAATCTGCTATCTCGTACATTTCACACGACCATTATAAGGATTTATTTTCCGTAACTAGCCAAATATCCTGTTATTTCTTCTATACTAATACTAATATACTAATAATATTATCAAGAGGAAAGATTTGTTTGTTTCGAATAGGCTCCGAAACTACTGGACCGATTTGAAAAATTCTTTTTCCATTAGAAGCTGACATTGTCCCTGATGAACATAGGCTACTTTTTTTTTTTTTTTTTTAATTTTTTTTTTTGGTGTCGTGTGTGTTTTAATGTTTCCGAAGCGAAGCGAGGGCGGGTCGCTAGTTATGAATAATTGTGGAAAGCAAACGGTTTTTACTTATCATTCGACAACAACATCTTTTCGTATACAATTATGGCAGTCTTGTATAAATTGATTGAAAGTATGCTTAAAATTAAACTCTGAATAGTACACTATTCAAAAAGACAAATCAATCTGATTTTATTCAACATTTATTTACTCCTTAAGTAACTGTATAACAAACAAATCACCCATAAATATCAGTAAATCAATGTAATGTTAATTATTTTATTGATACTTATCAATAATAGTTATCAATAATACTTATCAGAAATAGAAAAACCGTTAGGGCAGAAATTATATTTGAAAATTATTTAAAAAGGAAACGAAATTTTTTTTGTAATATAGAACTTATTAAATATGCATTATTAAAACCATTGTTTTTTGAAATTTTTGTATCAAATCTATGAAACCGTAATGCATTTACAGAAACGACGATTTTTCGAATCTTTCATTCCCGAATATAGACGAAATATTATAATAAAAATAATCAAAACAATATCTAAATTAAGTTTTGAATTGTCCAATAAGAAATACAAATTCTGAAATCAACATGTTTATCTTCTAATAACCATCAAGATAATATAATAATCAACACGACATTCCAAAGTTTTGAAACGAAAAATTCCGGACAAATTCGCTCAATGCTGCGTTATCAATGAGTGAAAATGGTACATAAAATTAGTGAGGATGAGATGTCGTCGCTGTCGTTGAAGGATTCCTGAAGTTTTAGCTGATAACAATGTCAAAGACGCTCCAGTCGAAGTTAATGCCGGTGACCTGTTTCAGCCAGTCGTGGTAGAACTCTGGCCGGACGAAGCCTGAAACAATGAATTGTAGACTAACTAAAGCCAGTCGTCGTGGTCTAAAGGATAAGATGTCCGGTGCATTCGTGTTGAGCGATGCACCGGTGTTCGAATCTCAGGCGGGTACCAATTTTTCTAATGAAATACGTACTCAACGAATGTTCACGATCGACTTTCACGGTGAAGGAATAACATCGTGTAATAAAAATTAAGCCCGCAAAATTATAATTTGTGTAATTAACGGTGGTAGGATCTCTTGTAAGTCCGCGTAGGTAGGTACCACCACCCTGCCTATTTGTGCCGTGAAGCAGTAATGCGTTTCGGTTTGAAGGGTGGGTCAGCTGTTGTAAATATACTGAGACATTAGAACGCATATCTCAAGGTGGGCGGCCCATTTACGTTGTAGATATCTATGGGCTCCAGTAACCACTTAATACCAGGTGGGCTGTGAGCTCGCCCACCCATCTAAGCAATAAAATATAATTGTAAGCCCGCATGGGTATTTAGTTAGGTGCCAACATCTTCCCTATTTGCCGCGAAGTAGTCTATTCTAGTATGCCTGTTCCAGTTTGAGGGGTCGTAACAAGTACAGCTATGACTTCTACCGCGTAAGTGCCTCTCCATCTCGCGCTGTGTGGTATATGGGTTCGGTAAGCCGCGTGACAGGTGTCGTCTGCTGATCACAGAAACGCCTGTGAAAAACGTATTACCGGATGGATTGGGTGTGTTGCATCCCCGCGCGTAACCAAAGTTAGTGATGCCTACGATAGTGGGTGAGCCATCGAGATCATCCATAGTCAGGGGTCCGCCGCTGTCGCCCTGAAATAAACCAAAATATCTTTGATTTAAAAAGGAGAAGTCGATTTGGTATCGGCTGAAATAGAAATCATAGGCATACGGACAAGTATGTAATTGCACAAAACGGTCAAAAACAACACACTAATGTTGCACAATTTCTAGACCTGTTTTTAAATGGCATAATTATTATTAGTATACTGAAATTTCATTAGTAAAGTAGACTAGATAAAATTTTACGTAAAAAAGTGGAAGTGGAGCTTAAGAAGTTAAGTGCATGAGGGCACGAGGTGTCAAAAATAACCAAAATCTCCTCTAAATAACCCACCAACACTGAATAACAGAGGTCTGTTTGCAAAGTGAACTTAAAGGTTAGGTTAGGTAAAGTTACTTACTGTACAAATGTTTTGTGAAGTATGATTGTAATATTTCGCGCACAATGTCTGGTCCTTGATGGTCTGACTGTTAGGGTACCAGGTGAGGCACTCCTCGTTAGTGATACCCAATTGATAGACCCAGCTCAAGACTTCGGGGACATAGCCGCCTGAAATAGGAACTATAGATAAGAAAGGCTCTGGTTTTAGTGGTTCAGGGTGGGGATTGTTCTTTAAGGTGCTGGTCACTCCTGGTCGTGGTCGAAAAATTACATTTTGCTAAGATATTGCTTGAGCAATTGATTGAGATTATGGTATATTTCTTTTTTGATATTTATTTGGTATTTTCTTTTCACCACCTGTTACGGTAGATAACACATTCTAACTCTAAGCCAAATTATTCCAACTATCCCACTAAACTGTATACATAACATCCGGCCGTGGACTGAACATCCAGCCGTGGTGTTCCTTATGCGCTCTCGTTTGAAGAGGGTCCTCAAGGATAGGAAGCGGTTAAGCTCTGCCCCTAAAGTGGAAGTGTCCATGAGTGACCGTGGTCACCCGTCATCAGGGCGTTCGTTTGTGTTTGAAGGTCATTTTATAGAATTAAAATCTATTAGTGCGCCAGGTCTGACTTCTAGTGACGTAGAAGAGGTGCCTTTCTTTCGGAGGTTGCAGGAGAGTCTTCGACCTACTTCTTGAGCGCAATGACATATCCTTCTGGAAACGAGGTTTGAAGGAACAAGGATAGAGACTTGGCTATGCCGACGGTGACCATCGTTGGCCATTTTCGTCTGCCTATGAAGGCAATAGAAAAAAGAAGCAGCCTATTGAAATGAGAAATTGCTAAAACGATAGGTTTATATTATTTAATTTAGCGTCTAATCTGTGCTCCACGTCTGTTCGTGTACTGGATGTCTATTATCTATGGCGTCTAGTGTTGTCTGTGGCAGATGAGTGACAACGCCATTCATAGATAATACACTTGATATTTAAGTGTGCCATTAACGATAGTGCAGTCATTGAACCCGCCTTCAACTTGATAAGGTGTTTTCATTTTCTAAGTATACATTATTACACGGTATCCATGCTTTTTGTGATTCGCAGATATAAATAAACCTACCTTAAGGTATGATATAAAAACGCGCGATTAAACCGTACATGTAATTAAGTATTAGTATACATCAGTAGCTGGAGGGGACAAAGTGGTTTGGAAGAAGCTGGAGGAGGCTGTTACCCCAGAAGGGGTTCCGATCAATGGTACAGAAGAAAGTAACGATAGCTTGTAAAATAAAATGAACGAAATTCTACCCTAATATAAAATATATTGAATAGCATGTAATAACGATATTATTATGGTTTGGAAATAAACGGGTTTTATAATTTTTATGAATGTATTAAACACTGCCTCGCCTGGGAAGACGGCAGGACACACTCCGGCGAAGTGGGCAACAATCGGCCGGAGCGTTAGGGACAATTGGGAGAGAAACCGGCGAACTATACGGGCATTGTCCAGCAAGACTGCTTTTTGCATTTAGGCCACCACCGACTTTTTGTTGAGACCAATCCTCTCGAGATGTTTTGTAAGGCTTTTAGGAACAAAACCATTCACCGATACAACTACCGGGATTATATCTGTAGACACCAGACTCCTTATTATTATTATTATATATCGGTAGGTAGGGGCTTATCTGTGCCCCTGGAATTCCTGATATCCATGAAGGATGATAAAAACTCTCCATCAGATTGGCTGTATGCTTGTGTTTCTGCTAAGTAAAAAAAAAACATTATTTATAAGTATACAATGCCTTGTAAATTTAACAAAAAGAATTATAACATTTTTAAGTATATACTTAATTTGACTTGGTACGTGCCTAGAAGCTATAAGTTCTGCATTGAGAAAAGTTATATTCTTTAGTTAGCTTGTAAAATGTTTCCCGAACGAAATAAACTACACGGCAGAATACACGGGCGCAGTAAAATAAAAGTTCTAATCCTACTAAGGTTTTAAACAAACTGAAAATAAATAACAGATGGTTTTGATTTTTTAATGAAAATAGATTATTAGGAACATCTTACCAAGCCATATGTCGTTATTCCTTCCAAAGCCACTGGTGGTCAGTCTCAAGCCATCGTAGTTGAATCTCTGTCTTTCGCTGCTCTGCACACGGATGGGTTGAATGTTTTCTAGAAACATAAAAAGAAAAAAGATTTTTAATAAGTCACCAGTGATGGAATTTACGATTATAAGACAAACTGGTATTAGTTTAGTCTTTTTGTTAAATTGTATTTCTGTTCCACACCCCAGCCTGTCACATGAGGGTTTCGTGAAAGATATAGACCCACACGATTACGACAATTGATGAATTTAAAAGACACACATTACGCGAAGTTCTTAGAATATTCCAATCCTCCATTTTATAGACGGTTTGCGTTAAGGCCTCTTCAAATTCGTGGTGTAACAGAAAAAAAAACTTAAATTAAAATAATTCACGTTAAGGGAACACATATCGATGGGTCTGTGGCGGGAAGCCATCACAGAACACGAGATATTTGATAGATGCTTGAATCTCGCTTATGAAATTTCCAAAGTAAGCTTGCATTTATACAAGTTCCGAACAACAACATTCGGACCGTCGGTCTGTCAAGCAATATCACCCGCTTGGTGGGAGATCTTCCCTTCGTATACCTCCACATTCAACTTTACAGTAAACATTTAGCTAGAGGACAAGGGGACTTCAACATTATATACCGGTGGTAGGATGTCTTGTGAATCCGTACTGCTAGGTACCACCACCCCGCCTATTTCTGTCGTGAAGCAGTAGTGCGTTTCGGTTTGAAGGGTGGGGCAGCCATTGTAACTATACTGAGACCTTAAAACTCATATCTTAAGGTCAGTGGCGGTATTTACGTTGTAGATGTCTATGGGCTCCAGTAACCACTTTACACCAGGTAGGCCGTGAGCTCGTTTACCCATCTATGCAATAAAAAATATTCAAATGTGGTTACGGCAATTCATATTTAGACCGTGTCCTCGTCTCAAACAGAAATAGAAGGAAACTCACGTCCATACTCCACACGACGGGGCAGCTTCAGGAGAGCGATCTCATCAACCTGCACGGCGGTGGAGCCGACATTGTAGTCAGGGTGCACGTACTTCTCCACTGTCTCCATTATTAACTCAGGACGGGTCAGGTTGGTCAATCCCAAACGGATCACGAATGATTCGCGTCTGAAACAAATGCTTAATTGTAACATTGGATTGGGGGGTGAATTCTCAGCTTATCTGTCGTTAGGTGACCGCTGAAGTTAACCGATCCCGAGTTACGTGGTGGAAGTCTTGGCAATATTATGATAGGATTGTCCCATTCTTGCGAGCTTGCAGTACTGTGTTTGAAGATTTGAGAAGCTGAGAGGCGGCGGCAGGAAAAAAACGGGTATAAGGTATCTAGGAGAGAATACTGCTATTAGGAGAGGGAAGGAAATGTAATTTAGGATTTTACGAGCCTGTGCCTGTGTTACTAGCTTGTTTTACTAGCCTGTGGCTATGTTACTAGCCTGTGGCTGTGTTACTAGCCTGTGTTACAAGCCTGTGGCTGTGTTACTAGGCTGCACTAAAAGTATCGGGAATGGAATATTTCCACTGTTCCTGTCATATTAAAATCTTTTTAATTGAAAACTCCTTGGTTTTAAAAATCGAATACTATTTATTTATTTAAAAAAAGATTCTCGGTCTTGTCACGAGGTTTTGTCAAACTTGTTTAGTCGTTGAGAAAATGGAATTGACTCGAGAAAATTCAAGAGCGATGATTTATTATGACTTTTGAAGTGGTTTAACACAAAAACAGTGTGTTGACCGGATGATTTCTGCATTTGGTGATGAAGCCCCATCCAAAACCACAGTTTATCGCTGGTTTGCTGAGTTTCAACGTGGAGGTGTCAAGCTCAGTGATGATCCCCGTCAAGGTCGTCCAAAAACTGCAGTCACCCAAGAAAATGTTGATGCTGTGCGTAAGCTGATTGAGGAAGATCGACATGTGACATACCGCGAAATTCAGGCAACTTTACACATTGGCATGAGTCAAATACAAATAATCTTGCATGAACAATTAGGTGTAAAAAAGTTGTTTTCCCGATGGATACCGCATTCGCTCTGTGAATGTCCGAACTCTCGAAAGATTCCACGCAGGATCCTCAAATGCTGTATACAACATTGTATCAGGTGACGAATCCTGGATATACGCGTACGAACCCGAAACAAAAAACCAGTCACGAGTTTGGGTGTTCGAAAATGAGTTAAAGCCAACAAAAATTGTTCGTTCACGGAGTGTTGCAAAAAAAAATGGTGGCCACGTTTGTCTCCAAAACCGGCCATGTTACGACTATTCCTCTTGAGGGACAAAGAACGGTTAATGCAGAATGGTATGCTAGCATTTGTTTGCCACAGGTCGTTTCTGAACTCCGTAAAGAGAACTGCAACCGCCGCATCATCCTCCATCACGACAATGCGAGTTCTCACACCGCGCACAGAACAAAAGAGTTTTTAGAGCAAGAAAACATAGAATTATTAGACTATCCGCCGTACAGCCCTGACCTAAGCCCTAATGATTTCTATACTTTCCCTAAAATAAAGAATAAATTGCGTGGACAGAGATTTTCATCACCTGAAGAAGCTGTGGACGCCTACAAAACGGCAATTGTGGAGACCCCAACTTCCGAATGGAATGGTTACTTCAATGATTGGTTCCATCGTATGGAAAAATGTGTCAAATTTCGCGGAGAATACTTCGAAAAGCAATAAATACATTTTTAAATAGTAATGTTGTGTCACTTCGTTAATTCCCGAAATTTTCAGTGCCGCCCTCGTACTAGCCTGTGTTGCTAGTCTGTGGCCTGGGTACTAGCTTGTGTATTTTATTTAGAACACATTAAAGCTCTCAGTTCCTGCAGTACCCTAAATGTAATTTATTTATTTGATCCTTTTATACTTATCTTAAAAAAGATAATTCTAATCCAATATGTGATCTGTGGTTCAAGTATACACATACATAATTTTTATTTGATTCGCCTCAACAATTTATTCTTAAATTATTTGCGTGTTAATAATTTTCATTTCAATCAAAATTGTTAAAAAAAAACTTTATTTATTTTATATTTATTGCTTAGATGGTTGGACGAGCTCACAGCCCACCTGGTCTTTAAGTGGTTACTGGAGCCCATAGACATCCACAACGTAAATGCGCCACCCACCTTGAGATGTAAGTTCTAAGGTCTCAAGTATAGTTACAACGGCTGCCCCGCCCTTCAAACCGAAACGCATTACTGCTTCACGGCAGAAATAGGCAGGGCGGTGGTACCTACCCGTGCGAACTCAAAAACTCACGCCAATTTACTTAAGATTAAGATGGTTTTCTGTTCAGATTAGAAAAATGGGATGGATGTAACTCAAATCTAGGTAATCTAAACTGGCAATCGAATAACTGTTTCAGAAGACTGTTTTATTTTAAACTAGTCATACATTGATAATAATAAAAAAATATACCTTTCGTATTCTTTCAAAGCAGCGAGATCGATTAATGTGTTAGATTACCTGGCTACGCAATGAGCTGCTGTTAGAATCCATTCGTTGTGAATGATGGAGCCCCCACACGCGCTGACTCCGCCCACAGGGCTGACGTTTCGCACGCTCACCTTGTAAGGGAACTGTCCCTCTGTGGCCAGCCAACCGCCTATGATACGATTTTGGTCTGCAAAAAAAGGGTAGCATACATTTTTTTTACTTTTTTTTATTGCTTAGATAAGTGGACGAGCTCACAGCCCACCTGGTGTTAAGTGGTTACTAGAGCCCATAGACATCTACAACGTAAATGCGCCACCCACCTTGAGAAACAAGTTCTAAGGTCTCAAGCATAGTTACAGCGGCTGCCCCACCCTTCAAACCGAAACGTATTAGAAATAGGCAGGGTGGTGGTACCTACCCTCACGGACTCACAAGAGGTCCTACCACCAGTAAAAAACATCTGAGATGAGCTCCATAAATGACTCTAAAGGATACCTCTAATTCGTTGGTTGATAGAACCATGTCAAAATTCAAATTCAAATTCAAAATCATTTATTTCAACTTAGATGTCAGTATGACACACTTGTTGAATGTCAAAATACAAATAACAATGTTAACTCTACCACCGGTTCCAAAAAAAGCCACAGTCCTGAGAAGAACCGGCGAAACAAACTCAGCGGGCTTTTTTTGTTTTTTTGTTTTTTCTCAAATATTTTCTTTTTTTTAAATAAATAGAAATATTCACAATAAAAGAAAAAACAAGTCAAAAAAAAAATACAATTAAAAAAAATATAATAATAATGAAAAATGAAAAGGCCAGGAGCGAGCGCCTCATTCCCACGTAGTGCCATCTAGTAAATAATCCTTAACTTTATAATATGCCTTGTTGCACAAACGTTCCTTAACAGTTTTCTTAAATCTATGAACAGGTAGTAGTTGAACGTTTAGTGGGATCTTGTTGAAAAGCTGTACACCCAGCCCCCTAAAAGAGTTGCTTATTTTCTTAATTCGAGCCGCCGGCAACGCAAGCCTATGTTTGTTCCTAGTGTTCACATTGTGCAAATCGCAGACTCTGGGGAATTCTTCAATGTTTTTACGCACGTACAATAAATTTTCAAAAATGTATTGGGACGCTAAAGTTAGAATTTTGATTTCCTTAAACTTGTCCCTCAAGGATTCCCTCGGGTGCATATTATAAATAGCACGAATAGCCCTCTTCTGCAGGATGAAAATCGTTTCGACATCGGCAGCATTGCCCCATAGCAAAATGCCATAGGACATAACACTATGAAAATAACTAAAATAAACCAGGCGTGCCGTATCTTCATTAATATACATTCGTATTTTTTTTACCGCAAACGCTGCAGAACTAAGCCTACTCGCTAACTTGCATATGTGAGGACCCCACTGCAGCTTGGAATCAACTGTTATACCAAGAAAAACTGTCGAATCCACAAGCTCCAGTGTCTCTCCACTTACAGTAATATTAGTGTCAACTTGTCTAACATTAGGTGTGGTAAATTTTATACATTTTGTTTTTTTGTTATTTAATAACAGATTATTAACACTAAACCAATGTACCACGCGCGAGATAGCATCATTCACATCGTCATAATCTTCCAAATGTCGTTTAATTTTTAACAATAATGATGTATCATCAGCGAAGAATACGACCTCGTGACGGGTTTCAATAAACTTAGGTAAATCATTGATATATACAAGAAATAGGAAGGGACCCAATATGGAACCCTGAGGAACACCCATATTAAGTAAGACACCGGAAGATTTCGTTCCTTTAACGTCTACCTTTTGGATTCTTCATGAACCATTAATGTCACACATTTCAATTGATCTCACTTTCCCTGGACTGAATATTAATTGATCTATCTTAAAGTTAATCTTACCTCTTGAATCGGAACGTGGTATTGCTTAGGAGCAGAAATACACAGGACGGTGGCAGATCTAAAAGGCTTAGAATACCATTAATCTTCCCTTAAGTAGTGTTTGGGGCAGAGGCAAATTTTCGGAATCATGGTATCTCTTAGTCTGTGCGCTTTCGGTTCGTGCAAAAGGCCTGCCTATCTATCTATATTTCAGCCTACAGACGTCCACTGCCCGACATAGGTCTCCCTCAAGCCTCGCTACAACGACCAAACCTGTACTGTTGCCAGTTGTCACTAACAATCGGCAATAAATCACTAGCAAACCACGTTTTGTATTAAATTGGAAAAGTTCGCTTCAAAACACTTTAATGTTTGTGGGAGTTTTACTTTTAGTGTATAGAAAACCATTATGCGCATATTTTTATGTGTATTTCGGACCTATGTATCCATTGTTGCACAATGAACAACTTTGTCTGTGTCAGGGCAGCCCTAATTCCTGTTCTAATCAAATCGGGGCTAATGAAATTCAACTCACCATTGCGAGGGATATCTTGAAAGTGGACTGGGTCAGAAGGTATAATTACATCTACAGCTTCCACAGGAACGCCCTGAAAATTGCTTCATAAGTACAGCTTTAAAAGAATAATTGCCGTACTCACCGGCTTCGCTGGGCATTTAAAATTAACATTATTATTTATTGTCATTATTATTAGGGAGTCCAACACTGATATAAATATTAGCTTATTCATTAAGTACATTTAAGGTGGGTGGCGCATTTACGTTGTGGATGTCTATGGGCTCCAGTAACCGCTTAACACCAGGTGGGCTGTGAGCTCGTCCACCCATTTAAGCAATAAATAAAAACATGGATACCAAGTTTCAAGTCAATCGAATGCATGGTTGAGTAGTTATAACGGAACATCCGTAAAAACCACTGTAGATTTATATATTAGCATAGATAAAACCGAAATAGGTTTTATTATTTCTTCTGTTTCTTGTTATTGTTAGTTTAATGATAGCATAGTGATAGTGGCACACCTAACAGCACCCCGCGTCTAAATTACATTGTATTTTACCTGCGAACCTCCAAAAAGCACAGAACAAATCAAAATCCACCACATGTTTGATTGATTTGCGATTTTCCGTTTCTATAACATAATTTATATTGTCCTCTTATCCAAAATTCGATACGATATCTTCACGCCTAATTGGGAGTCTTCGTTCGAAATTCGCAACCGTTGACGTAAGTTTTAATCGTTTTGAAAAGACACGAATGTTTGTGTGAATCTACTGTTGCTAAGCTCGAGCCAAATGTCGCAATTTCGGATCTAGACCGAACGTAGTTTGAGTTCTGAAAGACATAGGTGTAGGTATTATTTGGATCTAGCTGTTGGAATATCTAGCTATTAGGTCATGCATTTGCATCAGAACCATGGTTATCTGGCCCTGAACCCTAAAATGCGAGATTGTTTGAAAAATGAACAGGACTGAACAAAAATAGTGTACCATTGCGGGTTCACGGGGCGGGGTGGCGATGGCGGTGTCTCTTGACATCGCCAACGCATTTAACACCCTGCCTTGGACCGTGTTAGGGGGGGCACTGGAGAGGCATGGAGTGCCCCTCTACCTCCGCCGGCTGGTTGGCACCTACTTGGAGGCCAGGTCGGTCGAATGTACCAGGTACCGTGGAACCCTTCACCGGTTTCCAGTTGTGCGTGGTGTTCCACAGGGGTCGGTTCTCGGCCCCCTCTTGTGGAATATCGGGTACGGCTGGGTACTGAGAGGCGCCCTCCTCCCGGTCGTCCGCGTTATTTGTTACGCGGACGATACGTTGGTCGTGGCCCGTGGGGATGATTATAGAGAGTCTGTCCGTCTCGCCACAGCGGGAGTGGCTCTCGTCGTCGAGAGGATAGAGGCTGGGTCTCGACGTGGCGCTGAGTAAATCCGAGGCTCTGTGGTTTCACGGGCCCCGGCAACCGGGCGGCTATGGCTCGGTTCCTGCGCCGGCCGCAGCGCACCGTTGCCATCAGGGTCATCCGCGGATATCGCACCGTGTCCTTCGAGGCAGCGTGTGTTTTGGCGCGGACGCCGCCATGGGAGCTGGAGGCGGAGTTGCTCGCTGCTGACTATCGGTGGCGCAGCGAGCTTCGTGCTCGGGGCGTGGCGCGTCTCCCCGAAAGTGAGTTGCGGGCGCGAAAGGCCCATTCTCGGCGGTCCGTGCTCGAGTCGTGGTCGAGGCGATTGGCCAACCCCACGTGGGGGGTACGGACCGTCGAGGCAGTTTACCTGGTCTTTGATGACTAGGTGAATCGTGGCGAAGGACGTCTCACCTTTCGTCTGGTGCAGGTGCTGACTGGGCACGGATGCGACGAGGTGTCACCATTGTGGACACGACTTGGATACGATGGAGCATCCGTTCGCTGCCTGTCCCGCTTAGAAGGTGCAGTGCCGTGCCCTTGTCGCAAAGATAGGACAGGACTTATCGCTACCTGGCGTCGTGGCGTCGATGCTTGGCGGCGACGAGTCCTGGAAAGCTATGCTCGACTTCTGCGAGTGCACCATCTTGTAGTAGGAGGCGGCGAGGCGGGTGAGGCAAAGTTCTCCTCACTACACGGAAATCTGCTGCCGCCGAGCAGGGGGTCGGGATCGGGGTTCCATCCGTCACCCCGCCCCCTAAGAGCTTTGGGCTCCATCCGCTTAATGCGGATAGGGACCCAGCCGTGGGGCGGGGTGATTGCTGGGGGACGGCGGGATGGATGTAATATGCTCTGCGTAAACCTTGTCCGCCGTCTCAATAACTCCCACTGGGCTCCGGCCCGGTCCGGGGTAGGGCGCCGGCTGTGAGTGGCAGGAGTTTTTAGTGAGGTTCAACTCCCACATACCCCACCCACTGCGCAGATGGGGATCCGCCGATTTTCTCCTGTGGAAAATAAAAACCATTGCGGGTTCACGATACCTCCCCCCAAATATCTACGGGCATTGGTCACTCACCACAAAGTAATACAGAGAATTATCGACTGCCTTTAAAGACAATATATAAGACAAGATATGAAAATCATCCAGATTTCGTTACATGGAACAAATGTCTAGAATAAACAGCCATTACCAGATCAAATCTTTAACAGAGATTTTATTTGTCTTCATTTGTAATTTTATAACGTAGGTACACTCGAAATCTTAGGCAATTATTAATCTTAAGTATTTATAAAATTTAAACGGTATATACAAATAATGAATCGAACCCTAAAAACGAAAACATCTATACTAATATATAAATCTACAGTGGTTTTTACGGATGTTCCGTTATAACTACTGAACCATGCATCCAATTAACTTAGTATCCATGTAGAAAATACATGTACTTAATGGAAAGGCTAATATTTATATGAGGGGTGGACTCCCTACACCAGTTGCGGGGGCGTTAATGATGAGAATCTTTGTGGGGGTGAGAAATAATAATGTTAATTTTAAATGCCCAGCGACGCGGACGGGCACAGCTAGTATCAAACAAATCTAGCGCGTGTAAATTATAAAAATCAAGTTTTATTACAAAGATTACATATCTACGTTTTTTTTTCATTAAAATTCACAGATGTTTTCAGATTATCAGAGAGATTATTTATTTATCTTTATTTATGATAAATTTCGAATACAGACTTGTTCAGGTGTTATGCAGGACTCATTACATATTTTGGTAATGTACTCATGAGTCAAAGTTTGAATTGACAATGCAAAACAGGTCTGCGAAGCATTGATCTTGCTAGGGTTAGTGTTAGCAAAGTCATCGGGTTTGAGCCCCGTGAGCTCACCTACTTGTTAGGTTACGGTGGAATAGTCTCTTAAGGCACCATGTTAGGTAGGAATAAAAAAAAGCAAAATATGAAATAATATTGTCAAACGTACGGGCGACGATCGAGGTCGCAATTTCATGCACACATTCTTTATTTATTCAAAGGAATGATTTAGTTACGGGCTCATGTTAATTTCTTTTACTATTCAATAGCTTCAATACTAGTGAGTTTTTGGTTCAATTTTAGTGAGTTACTCGCGTGATATTTCAGCGCTGTTGCCTTTAAGACCCACAATCACGAGCAAACTCTGCAACTTCATAATATACTTACTGACCTTAGAAGAATCGCTCGAAAGCAAATTGTTTTTTTATTTATTGCACTTGATACGTGTGTGGTTTACGTACAGAGATAAACTTATTGTTACTTTTGTTTGCTTCAATGTCGTCGCTTTGGATGCTTATAAACGAATTCGTCGTGGCTAGATAAAAAAATAAAAGACGGAATCTCTCTGTTAACGATGTAATACGTGGGACATGATTATTGTCGCGGGAGTGTTTTGAATTGTTTCAGATGTTTGATGTTCTTTACAAGAGCCGAGTGCATCCATATGACCTGGAACCACTGGGCTCATCCGCAGTGCGTTTTCGGAGATTGTAAGACCATTCAAAATTCACGACAGTAACCTCAATAGTTACGAGTATTATCTATATATTAATACGTGGAACAAAAAACCCTGTACCAAATCTATTACCAAAAACCTTTTACGAAAATAACGCGGACGGAGGAGTATGAAATTTCCCACACTTATAGAGAATATAGAGGAGTGCAGAATGTTATTTTTTTTTAATTAATTGGGCTAAGGCCTGTAAAAAATAAATACGTACCAGCGTCTGTTGAGAAAAAAAATTAGTAATAACAAAATAATAGTGATAATGGCAGAAACCGGCAGCGTATGAAGTGGACGGATGAAATAAAGAAACAACTACTTCGCTGCTATTATTACACTGTTACAAATCGCGAAACTAATCTTACAGGATATCGCCCAGCATATGAAATTCAATGACATCTGTGTGCTTAGTGCGAGTTTCTTAACGCTCTAGATAGCGTAAAAGTTATATCAAATTTGTATGGAGTTGGCACGTTCGCTTACGTTTGCCGTTAGGGCGGTTGTTTCAAGTGTTTCAACAGCATACAAAGAGTTAACTTTTACGCTATCGAAAACATTAAAAAACTCACTCTAATCATACGGTTCCACAATGCGACGATTCTTACATCCACTATTCATATCCCTACAACACAATGAACCAACTTTACTTGGGGTAAGCCCGTGATAGGTTCACATTTACTAACATTAGCTGAGAACAAAATTTATCCATAAGCCGTAGTAGTAATAATAATAATTAAAAAAATCGTGTATCTATTATAAGGGTTGTTAATTATGGGTTGCAAGAAATAAAAATACTTTTTAATTAATCATAATATAACAACGTTTATTTTGAAAATGTACAACTACACACTAAATATCACAAAAAAAAACCATATTTCGTACATTATAAATTATATTTTTACATTGGCTTATATTTTCTTAGATTCTCACTGTCGACATTTGCTTAACCATCTAGTTTGTTATTATATAATTTTATGACGTCACTGCCTTTGAGCGTGCGAGGGAGACAAAAATATTTTTCCGTAACATTTTTAATATTTCTGTTGTTAGTTTTTTTTTTATATTTGCTGTTACAACCCATTGTTGTATGTATTTATTGCTAGTATTACGTAAGTGTACGTATGACCGACAAAACTTTACAAAACTTTTAATTTTTTTTTTTTTTCTTTAATTCTCTACCAGAAAACGTAGCTACCTCATCGCTGCAAAAGAGCAATATAATTATGCTAACATAAACAAAAATACTAAGCCTATTTAGTCCTTATTACAAAATCATTAAGTTTATTTCACTTTTTGCTACTAATATTTAAATAAAGACAAGTGTATTAGTGTATTGACGAAATAGCAAAAAATTGCGTTCGTTATCTGAAAAGATTTCTCTTAGCGCCCGCAATGGATATAAATAAATAAAAAAACGCTTATCTGTTGCCTCTGCATCGAATGATTTTTTGTGTAATAAGCCTTTGACGGCCGTGTAGGTCACCGGTGACCTACGCGGCGCACTGAAGTAATTATGGCGATTTCTGTTATCAAGCGTCTGGATTGCCTAATCTCATCTTCTTTTGTTTGGTAATAGGTCGCCTTTTTGCATTAAAAGCGTACAATTTCCAAAAATATTCAAAATTGAGTTAACATGCGTGTAAACATTTGGTATCAACAGTATTTTTCTAATAAATACTGTCAAAAGAGCGTAGTTTTAGATTTAGTTTTTTTTTTTTTTAGATTACCTATGTCTTGACTACTATTAACAAAATTAATACATAATAATATCTTACTTTAAAAGACAGATAATGTAACTGGTAAAAATTAAAAAATTAATGTTGCAAATATGATTAATATTAAGGATATTACATGTTAAACCTTTAAAACGCTCTCCTGTAAAATTAGTAAGTCTTGAGATTACCTATACAGTTTTAATGCGAGAAGACGATATGTTTTAGTCTTTTAGGTCTGTTAGAAATACGATTCATTCTCAGTATCTTCGGATTCGTCTTTCCCAGAGTCTACTAGATATTCCAGCGCCTTAGTAACCGAGTATAATTACTTCAGTGCGCCGCGTAGGGCACTAGTGACCTACGTGGGAATCAAAGAGTTGAACTTGATTAATAAATACAAAATTGTTCACATATTACATCATAATAATTTAAGTACAAAATAAGTTTGATTCGAAACTCAATAATAATTTTATATGCTAAAAGCTACCATAGCCCATATTAATTTCATTTAAAAAAAAAAACATACAGTCGAATTGAGAACCTCCTCCTTTTTTGAAGTCGGTTAAAAAAAAATTAAGGGATTTATGTATCAAATCTCAAAAGTACGTAAATAAATTCGTAATGATTACTCAACTTTTTCATAATCTTTGAACAAAAGTAAATATTCAATAATAAGTACAGAAAGTTCGTTTAGTATCTGTAGGCAGTCAGCTCGCCTGTTTACCGTAGGTTCAAAGTGGCAACACTCCTTCGATCAACAATACTAATTTATTGCTTTGTGACGAATGATCGTAAGTATTAGATAATGTTCTGGAGATTTGTGACTTTCTACTAGGTGCCAAAGTTTTAATTAGTTTGAACTTAAAACTGTTTCAAAACTTTTTTCTCCGTTTGTTGTAACAGAATGTAGCTATAGGTGTATATTCACGCGGACAGTTTTTGCTTTGATTTTGTACGTGTCCCTTTATCTAGTTACTATTGTTGATCGAAGCAACACTCACAGTTTTTTAACAGTTTTTTTTATTGCCTTTGTAGGCAGACGAGCGTACGGCCCGCCTGATGGTAAGTGGTTACCGTCGCCCATGGACTTCAGCAATGCCAGGAGCAGAGCCAAGCCGCTGCCTACCGCTAAAGACGTGTCGCCATTACTTAAATATAATATAATTACGGTAATTCTAATCATTTTGTTGTTGGCTTTCGTAGTGCGCGGACGTGTTTAAGTTTATTTTGTCTCAATAAGTCTTATAACGTCAATGTAAAATAAATTTATGTTTTGTGTGTTCTTTCATCTTTTGCCTGTTAAGCCGAAAACCTTTTTCATTTTGACAGATTTTCTCTTCAGATTAACAGTTAGTAATCAATCGTACATTTGTTTTTTAAAACTGTAACCATTTTGAAAAATTACTGATTTTTTTTTAAGCTGCATTAAAAATAATTGACATATAATATAAAATGACGACGCATGTAGCTGAAAGTAAGTATTGTACTTTTTGACGAAGCATGTTGCTGATAATAACATGTACTTTTAGGTTAGGAATATTGTGTTCTTTTTTTTTATAATAAATAAATTAATACGGGATATATAAAAAATATATATATATATATAAAAAAATAACTTTCACGGTTCACAAACATTACAAGTATTTTTACTGTTTAAATTAACATTTCGATTGACTAACTAATCGCGGCCACAAGTTGGTGCTATTCAAAAGGCTTTTACGGTTTTATCCGTAAATATGGTTTTAAAATATTTCTTGGAATTACCTCTGTGGTCTAACTGGCAATTGCTGTTATCATAATAATTTCATTTTCATTTATAAATTTAATGCAAATGGCACGTATTTATTTCATATTGTTTTAATGCTAGTAACTTATTAAGTACAGCTCGACCAAGCTAAGTTTGCACCTCGCATCGATTACGTCACACTGCCGCTTAGGTACGGTCTGAAAAAAGGATTCGCTATGACTTTAAAAATGTAAACAAATGTTTGTTAGATTTTTTACTTTGCATTTATTGTTTTTAACAATATATTATACGTAGGTACATTAGAATATAGCGATATCGGGTTTTCGTATTAAGACCACCCGGGCATTCTTGCACTTTTTAAATTTGTATCCCAATTGCTCAGTAATAATTATCCTTTATGTTTCCTTTTCAGGATTATGTTTTTCCCTTCACTGTGTATGACCTTTCCTTTCATTTTTGTTGTCCACAACAATCCTCTCGAAGTAAAAAAAAAATGAACGTTAAGCGTTCAATAGCAACAGTTCAACAAAAACTTAACAAAAATAGTCCATTAATGTAACTAAGCTTCAACAAAAAAAATTTTTTTTCGGGTAGAGGGCCGAACCTCCTACGAGGTCCCCGCGCTAAAGGGGCGCGCGGGGTATGTGAGACTCAACGATCTGCATGGTGTTGTGAGCAGACCGCGGGCCCAAAGATTTTAGGGCCCACCCACTAAACGACTCCCCTGCACTCTTACACACGACGTCCGATCCCCTCCGAGGTCAGAACCCGGATGAGGTAGGGGTTTATCGCGGTCAACACTACAACCAGACGGCGCGGCTCACCCCAAGGACGCCCAGCCTTCGAGGCGAATCGAAGGCTCTGAAACGTCGGCCGTCTCGGTACGGCAGCCCGTCAGGCCGCCCAGACGGTGCCGCTGGTGTCCTGGAATACCCCGCGGAACCAGAACCAGCCTGCCGGGTCGGAACGCGATATGCCGTCGACCGGTCGCTCTATTACTCCTCGGCAGCGCGCTAGAGTGCTGGTAGCGCGCCGCGCGGCCTCTACCCCCTCAGGCCGCCCCTTGACCTTCACCGGGGGGAGGCCGCTACCTAGAGGGTTCAACAAAAAACCTAACAAGAACAATTAAAAAAATTAAAATTCAACGGATAGGGAGACGAAAATTCGTATGACGCGTGTCGGCGACAAAGATGCTAACCGTACTGACGCGACAGGGCGATCGCGGGAAGGTGAGCGGGGAAGCGGGCGGGGCGCCGCATTCCAGCGAGGTGCAAACTTGGTTTGGTCGAGTTGTAGATACAAATGATACGTATGAAGTATAATATACAATCATCCGTATTAGTATCTATATTATTATTATAAATTATAAAGTGTGTTTGTTTGTTTGTTTGTTTGTCTTTATTTCACGTCAAATGAAGTAACGGTCAGCGATGCCTGATACAAAAAATCGTCACCGAAAAATGTCCTTTATATGGTACGCAATAAAATACAATTTAGGAACAGTTGTCGCGCAAAGTCAATGCCCCCTCGATCTCCAAGGAGGCTGTTTTGCTTTATATTACAGATTCAATTAAAACAACTTACTGAGACGGTTAGTTTCTATGCTTTGTCCAGTGAATCGATATTAAAATTATTCCTCACTGAAAGATTCGCATAAGATGTATAAATATAATTAATATGCCATTACCAAATACATTTTCAAAGGCCAAATAACTGGCATAAAATATTTGGGATTATCAAAATTGTCTTACAGAGTTTTAATAACGTTTTTCTTATTATTTTAATAGAATAATCAAATTACATAGTTAATTTTTTTTTGAGAACATTTCAATTTCAAGTCAAATAAATTATGTAAATAAATAAATAAATGTACAACTTTGGTGAAACGTCTATCTGCCTTTCTTAAATAATAATTGTTCACGGTGTAATCAATACAAGTAAACAAATAATAATATTCATAAGAAGAATGTAACGATACGTAACTATATACTGTATCTAAAACAATCATAATTACATTTTTATGCCGTAACTAAATAGTTTACCTTCTTCTAGAATTAACACTATTCCCCTGTTCCGATAACGTTATGTACTACTTACTGCCTAAGCGTGATCGAACATTTTATGCCGATACTAAATAATAATTATGCCGAACAGCGGGATCGGCATAAAACGAACCCATTCAATTCATAGCCGTTCGAATTATTTATTTTATTTTTTATTGCATTGATTTGTGGACGAGCTCACAGCTCACCTGGTATTAAGAGGTTACCGGAGCCCATAGACATCTACAACGTAAATGCCGCCACCCAACCTGAGATATGAGTTCTAAGGTCTCAGTCACAGCGGCTGCTCCGCCCTTCAAACCGAAACGCATTACTGCTTCACGGCACAAACAGGCAGAGCGGTGGTACCTACCCGTGCGGACTCACAAGACGTCCTACCACCAGTAAAAAAACAGTTCAACCAATCGACAAGTCTCCGTGCCGTTACTAAATAAATCTTACACGTTTTTTATTAGCTCTAGTTCGTTTGGTCTCACGGCGCTATCGTGACGGGTACGTCGTGCTTTCTTGCCTCTGATACGTTGTAGTAAACGACCGCGTCGTGCACGGTCGGGAACGTGTCCAACTGAAGTCTCTCGGCCTCCAAATTGTTGTATCTCTCGATCATTTCCAGCACGGGCCCTGTAAGGACACATTCTATATTCGTGACGTAGCCTCTGTTTTTTTATAATACCCGCGACGACGCTACGGGAATGTTTCGAAATTTCAAAAATGGTGCGCATGTAAGAAGTGAAACTTCTTTTACGGTGTGTAGTATTGTGGATTTCTTCTTTTTTTTAATCCTTAAATCAAATTTCTCTTGTAATGCTAAAAATCTCTTGTAATGCATAAGAGAAACGACCTAGCTTTGTACTTTCCCTCTCCACGGTTCGCGAGATGCTCTGTCTATTTTCTCATACTCTGTATGTTTTTACTCTAGCCGTAATGAATCTGTCGCGAGTTAAATTTTACTCTCAACCCGCCTAAAGAAGTTTCACTTCAAAAACCTTTATATACTTCGGACAAAGGGATGGACATTTTTAGATTGTTATTGAAAGATCTGAAAAGCCTGGTAATTTTTATTTTTTGCTATCACTAACTTGCGAAATAACGGTACAAAGTTTATGGCGGGCAACCATCACAGAAGACAAGATATTTGACAGATGCCTGAATCTGGCTTACGAAATTTTCAGAATATTATTATACTAGTTCCGAATAACAAAATTGGGAACGTCGGTCTACCGAGGAATTACACCTGCCCGGTAAAAAATCTTTCCTTCTTAGTAATCTTCACATGTTTTTTAGTGAAAACCATTTTTTTTATCGCCATCACTTTTGTTAAGGCGTTTATTTAGGGCACCATCATTCAGCCTGTTTCGCTCCTAAAGAGTCTGACAAAGACGATTGATATCTATGGGTCGTTGTGTAATTCAGGGCGATATTTAATATGGCTACAAGGGACAAATCACAGCCGCTCATTGCGCCCTCAAACAAAATTTGGCTGTACCAACAAAATCAGAAGCTGATATGCTTTTTTTTACTGCTTAGATGGATGGACGAGCTCACAGCCCACCTGGTGTTAAGTGGTTACTGGAGCCCATAGATATCGTAAATGCGCCACCCACCTTGAGATATAAGTTCTAAGGTCTCAGTGTAGTTCAAACCGGTCTCAGTTCCAAACCGAAACGCATTACTGATTCACGGCAGAAATAGGCAGAGTGGCGGTACCTACCCGCGCGGACTCACAAGAGGTCCTACCACCAGTAAAAGCACACTGAAATACGTGTAAATGTTGATGGGTCTTACCGTTAGCTCCCGCCAATAGCACAGTAATATTGCTGCTAACTAGTTCTCTCTGAACTGCTATCAAACTCTTGATCCCGGGCGCGTCAACGTATGACAAAGCGGTTGCGTCTATTATCACACATTGTACCTGGAACAACACGGAATGAACTCAGTTCTGAGGTCACAATAATAGTACATTACCCCTAAATAATATACCTACTCATAAAATAAAATAAATGTTTTTTAATTTTTAAATAAACTGCTACTAATTGAATAAGAACTGTCTGATGAACTCATATTTTTTTAATACTTCACTGTTAAATTTTATTGCCTTTTGTTTATTTTACTTTTACACTAAACACAATATTGCAAATTACCCGAGCACAACAATGGCGGAGAATTTTAGGTGCGTGAGAGCAGACGTAGACACTAACGCGCATGCGCACTTGTCAGTACCCAGGGAGGAAAAGTTAGACTTTCTTCTCTGTACAGCGGGATGAAAATGGAACTTTCGGCGTTGGTAGGAGAAAAAAGGCTTTGTCGCAAAGGCCGCACGCAATTGTTACTCTAGGGCCCTTTAATAAGTGCATGGTTACAATCAAATAAGTACAAATGTAACAGGTTCGTTGGAAGTGAAAAGACTGACGCTCCAAAACACCACTGCGTCCACACCCTGTACAAAAGCTAAAGCATTTGGAATATACAGGGTGTCACTTTTTTGACATAATAACGTTTTATAAATCAACGAACACGACGGCTACACGCAAGAAAGACCGTCACGTTCCACCTGAGCAGAGAGGCACGATCGGCTAAGCGTTGGCTTGTGACACATTTATCTCTTTTCTCGTGTGACGTCACAGCTAATAGTTCGAATAGTTCTGCTAATGACGTCATTACGTAAAACTATAATCCGTAAACCGACTTTACAGACAACAAATTAATTATTTTTTGTCTAACCACAGAAACTAGTTAGTCCCCCTGTAGTCGAAATTCGACTATAATTAATTGAAATTATAAGTTTGTACACTATTATGATTCTATTGTCAAAGGCTTATTTATTATACTTCTCTAATCACAGATTTTGCCAAGACTACACTTTAGACAAATACTAATGAAGACAAACAATATTTAATCTATTCTAAATTTGACCACAGACTAAAAGCAATAAGAATAGTTTGATAGTAACCAAATAGTATGCATGCGTGTGTGTGTCAAATACATCGTAGTGTGTGTAATGTTTTTTCTTATTGATTTAATGTATTTTTATGCATAATTTACAAAAAATATTAACATTCTGCACTCCATCTCTATAATCTCTATAAGTGTGGAAAATTTCATACTTCTCCGTCCGCGAAATTTTCATAAAAAGGGGTACAAAGTTTTTGCTTCACGTATTAATATATAGATAATCTACTGTTACCTATGGTGCTACCTATGGACACTGTCAACTTAACAGCGAGTGGATTGTGGGTTTGTGCAATAAAAGTAACGAGGCCTATCCATATTAACCTTGTGACTGATACTGGGATCCCATTCGTAGGATTCGCTCTTGGTGAGGTTGTTGTCCTCGTCGTGCGTCACGACCGCCGGCTTCATGTAGCCGATCTTCCGGAAGAGAGTCGACCGGAACAGGTTCTTGCTGGCGAAGTTCAAGCCGCCGCAGTAGTGGAATATCTTGATGCCCGGCAGCTCTTCTGCCTGGCGACGAAAAAAAAAAAACATGTGTACAATTCACACGTGGCAGAAATGAAACCTTAAAAATTAAAATACAATTATCCTAAATGTCTGCGTATATCGTCGCTTGAAAGGCAAACATGACTAAGCGACAATAACTGCTTTGTACATAAATGATAGGCAATAACCATATTCGATGCGCAAAAAAAATATATTTCTAGGTCTATTAAAATCATTTCAATCCTACAGCTAGATTCGTTAAAATATTTTTTTTTTCAGGTATTTCAACTTTAAATTAGTCTAACTAGTCTGTAAAGTTTACGCGTTTTTTTTTTTTTTTTTTTTTTTTTTATTGCTTAGATGGGTGGACGAGCTCACAGCCCACCTGATGTTAAGTGGTTACTGGAGCCCATAGACATCTACAACGTAGACGCGCCACCCACCTTGTGAGATACAAGTTCTAAAGTCTCAGTATAGTTACAACGGCTGCCCCACCCTTCAAACCGAAACGCATTACTGCTTCACGGCAGAAATAAGCAGGGCGGTGGTACCTATCCGCGCGGACTCACAAGAGGTCCTACCACCAGTAATTACGCAAATTATAATTTTGCGGGTTTGATTTTTATTACACGATGTTATTCCTTCACCGTGGAAGTCAATCGTGAACATTTGTTGAGTACATATTTCATTAGAAAAATTGGTACCCGCCTGCGGGATTCGAACACCGGTGCATCGCTTCAACACGAATGCACCGGACGTCTTATCCTTTAGGCCACGACGACTCCAGCGTTGTCGCTTAGTCACGTTTGCCTTTCAAGCGACGATTATGTAAAACTTTGTCATTAGTAAATAATAATTGTAAATCATCTTTTATAGTATGATGTAGCGCATGTCTGTGAATTGATACTTTAACTTCACGTGTAATCCTAAATTAAAATTCACTACAAGAGGTTTCATACACACGTTAGTATTAAAACATCTCATAGATGGCGCTGTGTTAAATAAAAACACTACACTGAGAACGTCTAATGTGTTCTATCTCATTCTCTCGCCGGCTGAATCCCTATATATTTATGTTTTGTGTCTCTATGGACTTATTTTTTCGTTTCATCTAGTTTGAAATCACAACGATTCTAAAGAAGTTTCACTTCAAAAATTATCAACGGCCTTATTATGCCGAAATGCTTATTATAGCCGAAATGAAACTTGTGTATCTTTTCTATTTATGGGGGTTTTTTTTTCAAACGGATTGACGGGTAAAAACGTCTGTGATGTGGTTTAAGCGACTTATACGGGAGAGCCATTTAAAGTTTAAAATTTAGAAAAAATATCATTACAAAAAATACTTCTTCTATTGCTATTTGAATTATCAGCCTTACAGCCCAAGGTAACAAGGGTGGGCCTTAGCGTTAACTTAATTGAAGTTCAATTGAAAACGTCAAACTGTTGATGCTAATAAAAATGCTGATGCTGATGCTAGTAAAAAACGGTTATTTCAATATTACAAACAGACACTCCAATTTTATTTATATGTATAGATTTACGTCAATTGGAATGTAACAAACGAGACGAGATGAGACGAAATGTGATAAGTCTGAGTAAAACTCTGAGAATTTAATGATTAGATTTCAGTGGATTTTTTGTCAAGGCCTGAGAAGCTAGTTTCCCAGCGACTGTTTCATTTTCCCACACGACTAATAAAGCCGCCACTGCTACAAGCTTAAACCTAAACTAACCCTAAATTACCGAAATAAAATTTAATGAAGTCGTCAGCTGAGTTGGATATTTTTACTTGTAGGTTAGTGACGTTTATAAAAAGATTCAAGGGCATCCTCCATGTTAATAGTAGGTTAAATAGTGTAATTATTTAATTTATATTGCATTATTTATAACATTGTGTACAAACTCAGCACTAACTGGCTTATGCTGCAAGCCAGATTTTTCTTTTTTTACTTGTAACTTTGTAGCTTGTAATGTGGATTGTGTGCCAAATAAATAATAAATGATTAATAAATAATAAATAATGAATAATAAATGATAAATAATAGATAATAAATGATAAATAATATATACTAATACTAAATAATAAATAATAAAAGATAAATAAAACAATTCACTCAACTTCGCTATTCACGTGCGCGACATGTCAAGCCTATCGAGATGTCGTCTTTTCGCATTAAAATTGTACAATTTCCAAAAATATTCGAAATTGAGTTAATATGCGGAATCATTTGGTATCACCAGTATTTTTCTCATAAATACTGTCAAAAGAGCGTAGTTTAGTTTGTTTTTCTTTTTTTATCAAATTATTATCTATTAATATCAAAAGTATCCTTTAAAACACTCTCCTATAAAATTAGTAAGTTTTTTTTTGAGATTATACAGTTTTAATGCGAGAAGACGATATGTTCAATTGACTAATTCCTCATTAATCACGAAACTTTCACCTATTTACAAAATTCGGAAAGCCGTCAAACAAAACACGTCAATGACATTGCCAAAGCGACAGGTCGCGCCGTTATCCCAAAAAAAAAATGTCTTCAAACGTAAACACGTAAAATATTTCACAATTTTCAATAGTAAATTCTAAAAAGCAAATAATGGAAGAAAAAAAACAAAAAACTTACAACACAATCAATATATCGTTACGTATTTTATTAGTGTAAATAAATACACGTTCACAATTAAAACACCGCGATTTAAATCATACAATAAAACAATCGGAAGCATTTTTATACCCAACGATGTTTGACCACTTCTAATAAGAAATACTAACTTCACTCTTTTGAACGGCGCTGGCTTTTAGACAAAATCATGAGGATTCTAACCGACAAACGTTACGCTTACTCGCGAGACTACGAGATGAGCGTCTGCGACGTGATCAAATGGATGATGAGCGTGATGATCAACATCATGCTCATGAGCGCCGTGCAGTTCCTGATGCTCTCCGCGTGGAGGAACAATGATATGGACGAGGCCAGTCGCGGAGTGATTGTATCACGATAAAGGTTTATAGCTTCTAACTTAAATAGATTGGAGGATAATAAAATTAAAAACTATATTCAACAAGTCGTCGCGATGTTTCTTTTGATCTTTTTAAACTTAAACTAGAGGTCCCGCAGTAGTCGAAATTCGACTATAATTAATAGGAATTGTAAGTTTGTACACTATTATGATTGTATTTTATACTTCTATTACCACAAATTTCGCCAAGGCTACACTATAAAAAAATATTAATACAGACAAACAATATTTAATCTATTCTCAATTTGACCACAGACTATAAGCAATAAGAAAAGTCTGACAATAAACAAATATTATGTATGCGTGTCTGTATATATATTCAAATATTTACATGGTAGTGTGTGTAATGTTATTTTTACTGATTTAGAGAGAGAGAGAGAGAGAATACACTTTATTGCACACCAACACAATTTACATTTAAAAAAAACAAACAGTCAAAAAGCACATATGTACAATAGGCGGTCTTATCGCTAAAAGCGATCTCTTCCAGACAACCGTTTAATTTACAGAAATTCTGTAAAATATAAAAAATATAGCAGGTATGTTACGGTGTACCATATACAATACATTATTATAGAAAATATATACATACAATAAACAGATATATACCGTTTACATAATATAATATATACCAATATACATACATACAATACATACTAATATACTTACACACACATAATAAATCAACAGTATGGAAATTATAAATGATAATGATGCAACAAACAGCACTAAGCAGATAAGTAGTGTTCCTTCACCATTCTTTTAAAACAGTTTAAAGTTGGAGCACTTCTCACTGCATCCGGCAGAGCATTCCACAATCGAACCGCCTGGACGGTGAATGAATTGTCAAAGAATGATGATGAATGCACCGGCATTTTCAGTCTCAGGTTATCCGATGATCTCAGAGAAAAATTATGCGTATCACCTAGGAACTCGAAACATTCTTTGAGATATGTAGGGGTATGGGGGTTAAAGAGAGTACAGTATAGTAATGAAAGGACATGAGTATTGCGGCGAAGGCGAATTGGTAACCACTTGAGCTTAGTGCGAAATTCAGATATATGATCATATTCCCGTAACCCAAATATGAATCTTATGCAGAAATTTTGTAGCCGCTCAAGTTTATCAAGTTGTGTTTCGGTTAGATCCGGATAGCTGGAATCAGCGTAGTTAAGAATTGGAAGAAGTAAAGACTGTGCAAGCGCAGTTTTAGTGGCAGTTGGAAGAAAATTTCGTAACCGTCTTAACGATCCAGCTGATGCAAACACCTTCCGGCTAACCTCTTTTATTTGTGCGTTCCATGAAAGGTTTTTATCAATTAAGATACCCAAATTTTTCACAGTATCGCTGATAGGAATTTGTGCGCCGTCAAATAAAATAGCCGGAAGCTGCGACCATGTAACTTTCGAACACATTCTTGAACTACCGACAACAATGACCTGTGTCTTTGACGGGTTCACCCTCAATCCATGAGACTTACTCCAACGGGACAATATCGATAAGTCATTGTTCAGGATCTTTATCGCGTTGGTCAGCTCTGGTAAACAAGTTTGCGTATATATCTGTAGATCATCTGCGTACAGGTGGTAGGAAGAAGTAAGTTGTAAAGAAATAGAATTTATAAAAATTGAAAAGAGTAAAGGAGATAAAACGCCACCCTGCGGTACACCTACGTGCGTTTCACACCATGAAGAATAAGCATTCTCACAGTGAATACGCTGTCGGCGACCAGACAGGTAACTGCGAAACCAATCAACCACGGTTGGAGATATGTTAATGGAGCTAAGGATGGCTAGAAGTATGTCGAAATCGACGGTGCCAAAAGCATTACTGAAATCCAGCAATGCCAACACCGTCAGTTTCCCACTCTCCATGCCAAATCTGATGGCATCCGTAATATGCACCAGGGCTGTGACCGTGCTATGGCCAGGACGAAAGCCGGACTGATAAGGGTTTAAAAGCTCGTTTCTCGTAAGAAACTCACTGAGCTGGTTGTGAATCAGGCGTTCTAAAACCTTTGAAAGAAACGGTAGAATGGAAATTGGACGGTATTCTGAAAAGGATGTAGGATTCGGCTTTTTTGGCAGTGGTGTAATCTGTGCTTCTTTCCAAGCCTTTGGAAAGATGCCGCTAGATAATGATTCATTCAGGATATGACAAATATGATTTAATGCATTTTTATGCATAATTTAAACAAATATTAACACTCTGCACTTCTTCTCTATAATCTCTATAAGTGTGGGAAATTTCATACTTCTCCGTCCGCGAAATTATCGTAAAAAGGGATACAAAGTTTTTGCTTCACGTATTAATATATAGATAACTGAAATACGCAGTGCATTTGCTCGTAAAGGTCAACTATTGCAATTGCAATGTATGTATGTTGTTCTTTTCTTTTGTTAATACATTCTTACTAATATTTTTTTTTTCCAAATTTATTGTTACTAACATTAATATCTATATCTATTTTATATATCTCTATACTAATATCTACAGTGGTTTTTACGGATGTAACGTTATAACTACTGAACCATGCATCCGATTGACTTGAAACTTAGTATCCATGTAGAAAACACATAATATTGTTAATTTAAGTGTTGGATTCCATAATAATAATGATAATAAATATAATGTTAATTTTAAATGCCCAGCGAAGCGGGGGAGAATGGCTAGTGGATTAATAATATTATCTGAAATAAATGGTTTAATAATAAAATTCCGCAGGTACCTATATACCTATTTTTCTTGTAAAATACGTATTTGATTCAAGTTCACGCACGAAAGTCAAGAAGAAGGGATAAGGTCGTGCAAAAAATATATCTTTATATGTATACCTAGTCAGGTCATAAGTATTGTCACACAGTAAAAACTTTTCTTTTAGAATGCTGGCCACAAAAAAGTTTATTGAATTCGAATTTCGATTTGTTCATGAAAATAAAAATGTATACTTTTAAAATTTTACTCATTTTTAAAAATGGAGTGGACGCTTAAAGAAGACCGTGTTGCAGTTATTGAGTTGCATCGTTGCGGTTACGCGCCAATTCAAATTTTTAACATACTGAAAAATTTGAATATAACCAAAAGATTCGTTTATCGTGCCATCAAACGATACAATGAAGACTCTAGTGTAGATGACAGGTCAAGAAGTGGTCGCCCTCGGTCTGTTAGGACTCCAGCAGTCATAAAAGCTGTGAAGGCGCGAATTCAAAGAAATCCCAAACGTAAGCAGAAACTTTTGGCCCTTCAGATGGGGTTAAGCAGAACCACGGTGAAAAGGGTGTTAAATGAAGACTTAGGGCTTCGGGCATATCGAAGAAAAACAGGACATCGTTTGAATGCTCGTCTAATGGACCTGAGACTGAAGAGATGCCGCGCTTTGTTGAAGCGGTACGCGGGAAAAAAATATCGGGAAATTCTTTTTTCGGATGAAAAAATTTTTACCGTAGAAGAGAGCTACAACAAACAAAATGATAAGGTGTACGCACACAGTAGTGAAGAAGCGAGCAACCGTATTCCGCGTGTCCAACGAGGTCATTTTCCATCCTCGCTCATGGTATGGTTGGGAGTTTCTTATTGGGGCTTAACAGAGATACATTTTTGTGAGAAAGGTGTAAAAACGAATGCAGTTGTGTATCAAAATACAGTCCTGACGAAGCTTGTGGAACCTGTTTCTCATACCATGTTAAATAACAGGCACTGGGTATTCCAACAAGATTCGGCGCCATCTCATAGAGCGAAGAGCACACAAGACTGGCTGGCGGCGCGTGAAATCGACTTCATCCGGCACGAAGACTGGCCCTCCTCCAGTCCAGATTTGAATCCGTTAGATTACAAGATATGGCAACACTTGGAGGAAAAGGCGTGCTCAAAGCCTCATCCCAATTTGGAGTCACTCAAGACATCCTTGATTAAGGCAGCCGCCGATATTGACATGGACCTCGTTCGTGCTGCGATAGACGACTGGCCGCGCAGATTGAAAGCCTGTATTCAAAATCACGGAGGTCATTTTGAATAAACTTTAGTGTCATAAGAATCTATGTTTTGTTAAGTTCATTTTGGTATATGAATGGTTACATAATGAATAAACTTGTTTCAATTATTTTACATTAAACATGTGACAGAATTTATGACCTGACTAGGTATATATATTTCTTCTGTGCGTGTGTTTGTCACTGAACTCCTCCTAAACGGCTGGACCGATTTTAATGATTTTTTTTGTATGCGTTTGAGTGGCGCCCTGGATGGTTTAAATTCACAAATCAGCCCGCCAGATGGCGCTGTAGTCGGTATGTAGGTTAATTTATCTTTGCTAAAACTAGTTTACAAGGTAAAACAACGTTTGCCGGGTCAGCTAGCCAAAGACGTAAAGTTTGTCAAACTACTTAACGAGAAATGAAATGCTATTTGGTTCAAACGACAAATTTGCAACTTACAGTAGCCATTTATAGTAGGAGTGAAAAAAATCATGACCTAAAAACATTCTTCAACTATTTGAAGCTATTTGGGACAACCAATGGTAGTGGTTCGATTAGGAACGTTTAACCCTTTGAGCGCGAACTGTCGATAGATCGACTCTCTATTGATGCGTATAAAGTGCGGACCGTCGGAATACCGACTATTACGCAGTTTGATTATCGGTATAAAGTTTTTAATAAGTTCATAACATATACAAATAACTATTCTAAATTATTTGGCTGTGATAAATTTAGCATTGTTTTTACTTTTTTCTAAAGCACTTTTATTTAAAATCCTTTAGCAATTTCTGCAAATTATGTGAATATTAACTCAGCACTAAAAAGAGTTCATGTGCAACAAAAAATAAAAAAAAAAACGTAAAATTTTCATCATTAATAACAATATCTTACTTACGGCCCTGTATCTCTTCGTGTCAAGGTAGAGATCGGTGTCCAGAACTCTGCCCAGGAGACAGGTGTAGGGTTTCTGGGAGCGGCAGAACAAGGCGCCCACGCTGGCCAGCAGACCCGCGCCGAGACTGAACGTCAAGAAGACTTTATGTGATATTGTTGTCAAGTCGTCGTGGCCTAAAGGATAAGACGTCGGGTGCATTCGTATCTAGCGATGCACCGGTGTTCGAATGCCGCAGGAGGGTACCAATTTTTCTAATGAAATACATACTTAAAAAATGTTCACGATCGACTTCCACGACGAAGGAATAACGTCGTGTAATAAAAATCGAACCCGCGAAATTATAATTTGCGTAATTACTGGTGTTAGGACCTCTTGTGCCGTTGTAACTATACTGAGATCTTAGAACGTATATCTCAAGGTGGGTGGCGCATTTACGTTGTAGATATCTATGGACTCCAGTAACCACTTAACATAACGTGGGCTGTGAGCTCTACCATCTAAGCAATAAAAAATAAAAAAAATACGGAGAAAGATCATGCGTGCGATGGTGATGATACAAAAGGCTGATCCACGACCTTTAACAGTGAGGAATGCGACGCAAGGAGAAGGATGTGTTTTATTAAAGACGGCTCACCCGATATCAATGTTCACGATTAGCGTCACCAGGAAAGTGATCAGCCACACCATGGCGTCCAGCTTACTGAGACCCCAGAATCTGAAAAAGGGAAAAATCTGAAAAATCTTTATTGACAAACGAAACGTACAGACACACAGGTGATTAACACACATTAACCCTTTGAACGCGAACCGTCGATAAATCGACTCTATATTAATGCGTATAAAGTGCGAAGCGTCGGAATAGCGACTGGTGCGCAGTTTGATTATAGGTATTAGGTACCGACCTGTACGTCCGTGTCTTAGCGCGCGCGTATAACTTAATAACATTTAATAAGTTAAATAACATATATAAATAAATAGCCATTTAAAATCATTTTGCTGTGAATTGAGAGCATTGATTTTTGAAGTTTAAGTTTTTATAAGGTACTAGCTGACCCGGCAGACTTCGTAGTGCCTCAATCGATAAATAAAAGACCTAAGCTTTTGTATAAAATAAACTTAAAGGAGACACATCAAAGGGAAAACAAAATTGTAAATTTTATTTAATTCCGAGCGTTTTCATATTTATCTACCTTTTAAACCTTCTCTGGACTTCCACAAATAATTCAAGACCAAAATTAGCCAAATCGGTCCAGCCGTTCTCGAGTTTTAACGAGACTAACGAACAGCTATATTATATATATAGAAATATTTTCAAAAAAAGAAAATATATCGTTTGAATCAGATACGTACTTCGTAAGCTCCTTCATCTGCATGAACATTCCCTTGAGCGAGACCACGATGATGCCGGCCAGCACGCACCGAGGGAGGTCCTCGAAGAATGGTCCGATCCACAGCAGCACGCAGAGGATTAGGGACGCACTCACGACTGACGTCACTCCCGTCTTGCTACCCGCCTGGGGGAGGAATAGACCAGTGTCTGCATTCCTTCTCTATATTCTCTATAAGTGTGGGTAATTTCATACTCCTCCGTCCTCGCAATTTTCGTAAAAAGGGATACAATGTTTTTGCTTCACGTATTAATATATACCTATATAGTACAATTATTTTGACCGTGCAGTTTGGGTCATAAATCATAGCCCGGCTAGGGCGGTGAGCATGTTGCGCGGGCGCAACGCCATTATCGATAAAGACAAATGAGTCATCGAAGACATTGTTATGTTAAGAGTCATTTGTAGTTACCTGCAAATTATAGTACATTATGTCGAAGAGAAACGTGTTTTTATGCATTCGTTCCCTGAATTTCTTTAGTGTCACAATGGCTACTCCTTTGTTTTGTATCAAAACGGCAGAATTTATTCAAAATAATATTTGCACGTGTTGTTATCAACAATGTGTTAAAAATTTTCACTGAAATAAGAATAAATCCCGAAAAGTTACAAAGTGTTGATTTCTGCCGTTCTCGTTAACTTGCTGCGGCGATATGTGGTGTAAGTGTTCGATTAGTGATTTTTTCTTTCATTTTTATCACTAACCCACAAAATGACAAAACTAAATACACTATCGATAACGCTTATCGACAACAATAGTGCGCATCACTATGCCCGTCCATAAGGCTCGTGAGTGGAAGAGAGAGCGAAATACTCGCTTCACCGCTCCGATTTTTTATGACCCCACCTTGAACGGACAAAATAATTCTACTATAATAACATATTTACATACCTGGTACTGTATGTACGAGCGCGAAAGACTGGCACAGAAAGGTATGCAGCAGAAGAACGAAGCGAACACATTACTGGCTCCCTAAAAAAATGGGAATAAATAAATAACTGGCAACAAATCACGCACGGTTTTCCCCCAAATTATTATAGGATTCCATGTGTTATTTGTACCAGAGACTGACAAACATATTATATATATGTATACGTTTAAATATAATACATAATAAATAGATAATAAAAAAATCCCGACGAAGAGTAAACAAATTTGTTCGTCACACGAATGTTTGTCCGACGTGATAATCGAACGACGGCCAGGCCGCTAACTTCGGCAACACCGAGTTAGTTAAAAACTAAAAAGAATTGTTTTGAATCGTCAAAATGGCTTCGGAATGAAATTTCACCGCTGAGAACACAACTTACTGGTGGTAAGACCTCTTGTGAGTCCGCGCGGGTAGGTACCACCACCCTGCCTATTTCTGCCGTGAAGCAGTAATGCGTTTCGGTTTGAAGGGCGGGGCAGCCGTTGTAACTATACTGAGATCTTAGAACTTATATCTCAAGGTGGGTGGCGCATTTACGTTGTAGATGTCTATGGGCTCCAGTAACCACTTAACATAATAATAAATAAATAAATAAACATCAGGTGGGCTGTGAGCTCGTCCACTGAACTACGAAATAATAATAAAAAACTGTCTCATACATTGCGGGCTTAGTTGAACAATGAATTTCCTACCCACATTAGGCAAAAAGATTCTTCCTATGAACTACATTTTCTATCAAGAAAGCGGTTTCTTCCTACTTCAACGTCCCTATCTATACGAGCAGTGGACCGAATACTCACAAGCGCTAATAATTCTTGATTGGCGTCGATCTCGTATTTCTCCTTGGCCGCGAATATTAAGGCCATGGACATCGATATGGTATAGGTCACCATCGTTATGGTGAAGGCGTCCACGGCCACTTGCGGGATCAGCTCGACGGCGGGTACTTGCGGCACCGGAAGGCTGTTTGCGACGAAACGTATCAATAAACGCAGCAATGTACAGCGTCCTTTCAGAGTTTGATACAGTTTTATTTTGTCAAGAACAAAAACTATTATAAAAAACACGCTTTACATAAAATTCAACTAAAAATAGAAAATAAATTTTAATAAATTTAAATTGAAAATAGTGTAAGATAAATTTAATTTAAAAAAAAAACCGTGGGGTGCTTTTTAAGATATTATTGAAATAATAATTCTTCTACTCATATCTGTCAGAAAAATATTTATAACTAATAACACCATGCATGTTTTTTTAAACTATTATTTTAAAAATTATTAAGTACTATAACATCAATTCCTTGCGTTATCGAGTAAGTATAGATAACAATTATATAAATTGCTAAAAATCTAATTTTGCAAATTGAATAATGGAATAATCTTATCAAATTAGTGTATTGTCATCGGTCCTCGATAAATCTACAAAGTTTGAATGAAATCTGGCCGTTTAAAGTGGGTCAAAATCGGGTCTAAAGGAGTCAGTTACAAACATACAAACATACATACAAGCGAAGCTAATATAAAGCGTGTAATAAAGACAAATTTCATTTCAGAATTCTTAAAAATAGCTTCCGTTGTACTGTTAAGACTGAGACCGAACAACTCATATTTCAAGGTGGGTGGTGGCATTTACGTTGTAGATGTCTATGGGCTCCGGTAACCACTTAAAACCAGGTTTTTTTTATTGGCATTGTAGGCAGACGAGCATACGGCCCACCTGGTGTTAAGTGGTTACTGGAGCCCATAGACATCTACAACATAAATGCGCCACTCACCTTGAGATATAAGTTCTAAGATCTCAGTATAGTTATAACGGCTGCCCCAACCTTCAAATCGAAACGCATTACTGCTTCACGGCAGAAATATGCAGGGCGGTGGTGCCTACCCGTGCGGACTCTCAAGAGGTCCTACCACCAGTAATAAATAATAACAAGACTCACCCGGTCGGTATATGTCCGACCAAACTGATGCCGAATTGCTCCTTCAGCCCCCCGAACTTGGAGACCAACGTGCCGACGACGATGGCCAATAGCTCTACAGGAACTGGCACTCTACTGCGCTTACTCACCCACGGCTGAAACACAACCCTGAGCTTAGATAATCAGGTTTTTTTCTTGCTTAGATGAGTGGACGAGCTCACAGCCTACCTGGTGTTAGACGTCTATAACGTAAATGCCGCCACCTACCTCGAGACATGAGTTCTTAGGTCTCACTTTTAACAGTACAACGCCTGCCCCGCCCTTCAAACCGAAACGCATTGCTGTTTTATGGCAGAAATAGGCAGGGTTGTGGTACCTACCCGTGCGGACTCCGCGGAAGCCGCTGCCTACTGCTTAATACTCTCCACAAGCCTCGTTTGAAGAAGGACATGTCATAGCGCTCGGGAAATACCGTGGAGGGGAGCTCATTCCATAGCCGGATGGTACGTGGCACCAGAGGTCCCGCGGGGTATGTAGGACATGACGGTTAGTAAAAGTCGGGAGCGGACCGCGGGCTCAAGGACATACCTTACCGACTCACCTTAAGCAGTTCATTGTTCAAAGCTATGACGACGCACGTGATGAGCGATATCACGAACGCAGCCCAGTTCAGGTTCGGAAGATTTTTCACCACCTCGACTATTGTCTGGAACCAAACAGTTTTATCACCTTTAATAAATAATTATTAAAAAAAAACTAACAAAATACGCTTTTATAAAAAATCCAACTAAAAAATAGAAAATAAATTTTAATAAATTTAAATTTAAAATAGTGTAAGAAAAAATGATTTTATTGTAAAAAAGCGTGGGGTGCTTTTCAGGGTATTATCAAAATAACCCTTCTACTCATAATATCTGTTCATAAAATATTTATAACTACTGACACCATGCATTTATTTTTAATTTTTTTAGGCGAATTTCAATTTTTTTTAAAATATTGAATTGTCATCAGTCCTTAAGAAGTATACCAAATTCGAGTTAATCCGACGTTTTGAAGGGGGTCAAAATCATGTTCAAAGATTCCGTTACATACTACCATACTAACACATACATACGTCTTTTTTCTTTATTGCCTTTGTAGGCAGACGAGCATACGGCCCACCTGATGGTGAGTGGTTACCGTCGCCCATGGACTTCAGCAATGCCAGGGGCAGAGCCAAGCCGCTGCCTACAAAAGCCTAGAAAAGCTAATAAAAGCGTATTAAAATCAAAAGGATCCATTAGCATATAAATCTTTAAAAAAATACACTAAATAGATAGATATAATATATGAAAAAAGAAATATGAAAATATTCTATAGTCTTCTAATAGTGACAATTTCTCTGGTATTGACAAGTCATAGACATAATTAACACGACCTTGCCGCGAAATACTAGGTAAAGTAAGTAAGTGAGTCATGTATATCGAATTTTCCGAATACAATTCCCAACCGTGTTTAATATGTTCCGCTAAATTAATACATAATTTTGAAATATACGAAACATTCCTTCGAGTATGGAATTGGAATAATTGGAATAAATAATAAATATTTACTAACAATCACGCCACGTCAACTGGTCCCGTGATAAGTTCGTAAAGAACTTGTGTTACAGGTACCAGATAACGGAAATAAATATAAGATTTTTATTATACACATACACATATTTAATATACATCCATAACCCTGGAAAATACATTTATATAATTTATCGTACAAATACCTTCCCTTGGCGGGATTCGAACCCGCGACCCCCTTGTGTAGTGACCATGTCATTTACCACTACACCAGACGGCCGTTCGATAATATATAATTTTAATATTGATATATAATTATATAATTAATAAAATAGCTCGTTTTATATACCTCGATCTTTTTTATCTGCTAATAAAAGTTTTGTTTGCCTTACAGACAAAAACGCACAAAAAAGATCTTATAATAAATCTGAATCAGTCTTCTGGTCTCATCTGGTAATAGAGTAGGTACTTTAATTGTCTACTCACAAAGACGACTTTATAGTTCCCGGACGTCTTCCCTATCTTGACCCCAAACAGGTCTTTCAGCTGAGAAGCGACGACTTGGAATGAGGCGGCCGTCGTGAATCCTGACACCAAGGAATCTGACAGCAAAGTGGATACTGCACCGAGACGAAACATCCACATCACGATCTAAATGAAAGGTATAGTTTTATTTTTATTTTTTATTGCTTAGATGGGTGGACGAGCTCACAGCCACACAAGTGGTTACTGGAGCCCACAAACATCTATAACTTAAATGCGCCACCCACCTTGAGATATCTTCTAAGGTCTCAAGTATAGTTACAACGGCTACCCCGCCCTTCAAACCGAAACGCATTACTGCTTCACGGCAGAAATAGGCGGGGTGGTGGTACCTACCCGTGGGGACTCACAGGAGGTTTTACCACCAGTAATAGTGTTAATGGTAGGACGTATTAGAGACATTAGTGGCGCGAAATTGGAGAGGCCATATCAAGCAATAAGGACAGGGAAAGGTAGAAGAGGATGGAGGAGGCTTTTACCCAAGAAAGGGCCACATAACAAAGAAAAAATTGAAAATAATTAGTTTATAGTCTGATATATAATGGCTTTGTTAAGTGGAAATAAAGCTATAATCATAATGACCAGCAATTGGCAGCAGGCACGGATGGGAACCAATATCCTGCTGTTCAATGTAGCGTATCGATGTCAGAGGCATTATAGTGCTAACATTCTTATCTCTCTTTTCTCGTTCGAATTCTGCGTTAACAGAACGTAAACTGCACAGAAACCCAATCAATTTAAAATCATAGTGACCCTAGTGCTTTTTGTTCGATTCAAGTCCTCAATGTTCACAGACTTAGTCCGGTAACGAAGCTAGTATCAAGATCACGCTACGGCAAATCTTTGTAATTGCAATCTAAAATCCATACTTGTGCGACCGTTTTTGGGCAAAGAATAAATAAATAAATAAATATTTACTAACAATCACGCCACGTTAACTGATCCCGTGATAAGTTCGTAAAGAACTTGTGTTACAGGTACCAGATTCGAACCCGCGACCCCCAGGTGTAGTGACCATGTCACTTACCACTACACCAGACGGCCGTTTAATATAGAATAAAATATTAGTCGCGATTTTTCGCAGAACATAGGTCCAATCTTCATAGCTTTGTTGTCGAACATTAGAATTATGATGAATTTAAGCTCTGGTGTGTGTTAAGCCGCTTGGAGACTACGCAAATATCTCCTGGAAATTTGTTCGGTGGGAGAAAAGTTGAAAGAGAATAGGGGAGAGTTTTTATTTCGGTCTTAAGTCTTACACTAGTGCTGATAGGAATGCGGTATTTTAATTTCACTATCTCCAAGTGCTCCAATTAGTCTGTTACCCCTACTAGTTACGATCTTAATTAGAAAAAAACCCTCGTAGGAGATGAAACCAATAATATTCAACTTACTTGATACATGCCAACGCAGAGGCAAACGACGCTTACAACTTGTATGGGTGTGTATTCTATACCAGTTTCAGGCGCTGTGGATTATACCAAGAATAAAGTTATTTAAATTAAATAGCACGTTTATCGTATCCTTCCAGAACTTTCGAAAAGATTCCGCAATATAAGACGAACAACAGTCGGGGGTTAATGACACACCGTAACCGATTAGCTTGGCGTTTGTTAGCACCGCGCGATAGATAATTTTTAATTGTGTTCCATTGCGTTTAACATATAACATAGTCTTTGTCGGCAGATTTGATATCTTTTTTTAATTCTTATATGGGTGGACGAGCTCACAGCCCACCTGGTGTTAAGTGGTTACTGGAGCCCATAGACATCTACAACGTAAATGCGCCACCCATCTTGAGATATAAGTTCTAAGGTCTCAAGTGTAGTTACAACGTCTTCCCCACCCTTCAAACCGAAACGCATTACTGCTTCACGGCAGAAATAGGCGGGGTGGTGGTACCTACCCGCGCGGATTCACAAGAGGTCCTACCACCAGTATAAGTAGTAGTAATATAAGCAGTAGCACGAGTATATGTAGGAATAATTTCCCGCAGATACTTTTTGTAATTTAATTGATGTCCACGGGCGACGGTTTCAAGACACCATTAGAGTGATGGCATCGGTACCTGCGAGGGCAATTGAGCAGATTTACCTGTACTACCATTCGTGCTGTTCCCATGGGTCACGTCTAGAACCGTAGCGTGCTGTGTCACAACCTGGAATGAATGATATAAGAGAGTGAGAAAGTGAGAGAGACAGTAAGCTTTATTATACACAAAATAACGATAACAATGCGAAATATTAAATACAAAAAAGTAAAATTGTCGGTCTTTCAGACGACCATTACGTGGACAAGAATCATTAGGAGACAAATAACTATTATACTTTAACTTTAGAATATATTAATGCGAACTAATTAACCATTGATATACATACGGAATTTACATTTGTTTTATAATCTATATAATTAATACGTGAAGCAAAACTTTGTACCCCTTTTTACGAAAATTGCCAGTATGAAATTTCCCATACTTATATAGAATATAGAGAAGGAATGCAGAATGTAAATATTTTTTTAAATTATGAATAAAAATGCATTAAATCAATAAAAAAAACATTACACACGCTACCATGTATTTGGCGCACACACACGCATGCTTAATATTTGTTTATTGTCAAACTTTTCTTATTGCTTATATAGTCTGTGGTCAAATTTAGAATAGATTAAATAATTGTTTGTCTTTAATAATATTTGCTAAAGTGTAGTCTTAGCGAAATCTATGATTATGGAAGTAATAGTCATTCACAATAGAATCATAATAGTGTACAAACTTATAATTTCAATTAATTATAGTCGAATTTCGACTACCGAAGGACCACTAGTGTAGTAATCATTTAAAAATAATAATAATTAGGAGCAAATCACGCACGGTCATCCGGCCCCAATTTAGGATTATGGGTACCAGAGACTGACAAACAGACTTATAAACGTTTAAATATGTACGGATAATATTCTTTTTTTTATTTTTATTGCTTAGCTGTGTGGACGAGCTCACAGCCCACCTGATGTTAAGTGGTTACTGGAGCCCATAGACATCTACAACGTAAATGCGCCACACACCTTGAGATATAGTTCTAAGGTCTCAGTATAGTCACAACGGCTGCCCCACCCTTCAAACCGAAACGCATTACTGCTTCACGGCAGAAATAGGCGGGGCGGTGGTACCTACCCGTGCGGACTGACAAGAGGTCCTACCACCAGTAATTACGCAAATTATAATTTTGCGGGTTTCATTTTTATTACACGATGTTATTCCTTCACCGTGGAAGTCAATCGTGAACATTTGTTGAGTACGTATTTCATTAGAAAAATTGGTACCCGCCTGCGGGATTCGAACACCGGTGCATCGCTTCAACACGAATGCACCGGACGTCTTATCCGTTAGGCCACGACGACTTCGAATAATAAAACTCAGTCAAAGAGCAAACAAATATGTTCATCACCCAATCTTTGCCCGATGTGGGAATCGAACCCACGACCCCTTGACGCAACCGTTAAGGGCGCTAACTATTGCACCACCAAGTCAGTCAGTTTTTTTATATTTTTTTTATTGCCTTTATAGGCAGACGAGCATACGGCCCACCTGATGGTATGTGGTCACTGTCGCTCATGGACGTCAGCAATGCTAGGGGCAGAGCCAAGCCGCTGCCTACCAAGCTTTTTTTACTGGAAGGTATGTTTAAAACAGCACAACGATTATTACGAAGATCCAAGTGATATATGGATTTTACAACACTCGCCTTTTTTAAAACCATCACAAGATAACCACAATTCAATTTTAGCAGTTAACAAAGGCCCTATTAACCTTGTCAAATACCTCAACAATCAAATAACCGATCCAAAAAGCTGACTTTAAAAAAATCCTGTAAAACTCAAATTTAATATTACCTTTCCAGCCATCAAGCAAGCGACCGCGAATGTTCCCATGGAAATGTGAGGGGAGGTACCGAATATAACGTAGATTAGCACTGGGAAAAATGCCATATACAATCCAACTATCGGTGGTACCTCTGATAGCAAAGCGTACGCCATACCTGGAAACGATATGGAAACGATTTAAATGTTTTAGCAACGACAGAATCCAGAACCACACTAAAGTAGAATTAATTCTGTGAAAAATGTCATGTGTCAATGCGGGAGTGGACTATTACAAGCTCTTGTTTAGTCTCGGTTTCAACAGACCTGGGCTTATCGCCTGGGCACGACTTTGGTGAGGTTCTGTGGCGAAATTATCAGCAATAGTCTCTATAAAACGGTCTCTTTACAAGCACATCTTTCCTCAAGAGAACTCTCTCCAAGCAAGCATGGAGAAAGATCTCTCTTCTGTAATCGTTTCTGTTATCGAGTCAGAGGTAAGTTCTACAGTCTTTCGTCAGGATATATTGTGATCACGGATGGGTCGCCACTAAGGGTAGTAGACAGGGGTCTACGTTTGACGCAAGCGGTCCAGTTCATAGGTAGGATAACTGTTATTCTAATACTAGTGAAACTCAGAGCTCTTAATTCAAAATGGAGGATAGCATTCATCTTGTAACGACAATGGGCTACAATTGCTACATTAGCCTGCTACACTACAGTACTGCTAGATTAGCCTATGAATCAAAGGGTGATATTTCACAATCCAGAAAAATCGTGACCTAAGTTACTTGGTTTGAGGTAATTAAATCATAAGTTACTTTTACCACGCGGCCAAGGTCGACTGAAGGTAAACAGAGTTCTTTGTTTCAACTAGGAAATATACTTTTCTAAGTAAGCTACGCTTTTTTCCCTGTCTATTCATAGGCTCAACCTAAGAAAATTTGCCAACACTAGCCTGGGCGGTGCTTCGCAGAATCTACCACCGGATAAGAATGCGGTCCATTGAGGAAATCCGGCGAGAAACTCAGTGGGCTGTGTCTGTGGGTTTAAGCTACGTTACCTTGAGGTATGTGCATAACAGCGGTGGTAGCTCCAGCAACCAAATCCCCGACGAGATACTCCTTAGTTTTGTATTTCGGCAGCCATCTGATTAGCGGCACTGAATTGAGGAGACATTCACCGATGCCGCAACTGTTGACCAGTTTTTTGCAGCGGTGACCCACTGGAACACGAAATCAAATTATATTGACCTACCGTACTGTTTGAATTAAAAAAAATACTAATATTAGAATAGCAAGAACAATATCATGAGTTCGTTAAGGAATAGATAAGAAATATTTTATATTTGGTAATAATAATTGTCGAGGTACAATATAAGTAGAAATAGAATTGTCGAGTAACAATAGAAGTTGGATATCAATGACGTAAGTGTAGTTGGCGTGAGAGAGAGAGATAGACTCCTACTAGGCACCCGCTCTCCTTGATACTTAAATGAAGCGTTTTTACAACAAATTTTATTGCAGAATAAGTCTTATATAATATACTAGCGACCCGGCCTCGCTTCGCTTCGGAAACATTAAAACACATGAAACAAAAAAAAAAAAAATTTTTTTTTTTAAAAGTAGCCTATGTTCATCAGGGACAATGTCGGCTTCTAATGGAAAAAGAATTTTTCAAATCAGTCCAGTAGTTTCGGAGCCTATTCGAAACAAACAAACAAACAAATCTTTCCTCTTTATAATATTAGTATAGATTTTACAACACAAAACATTCTACTCAGGCCTTACCTCCCATAGGTCTAACTAGTACCGTGTCATTTTTTGATTAAAGGAAATAAATATGTTTCTAGTTGGTATTAGTTAGGTAGGTAGCATAATATTAAAATGTCGAATTACCATGATAATTATTTTTTATACAAAATATTCGATATTTCGGAAATAATCACCCGGAAATAATATAGTAGTTTTAATTATATCCGGGACCCGCAAAAATCGAGCGCAGTAGGTAATAATAATTAAACTAATATCTAGAACTAATTTTATATGTTCAGTAGCTTACGTGGTCTATCAGGAACTTGGTAATCGGCGTCCTTGTTGAGCGCATCTTGCTGGTAGACCCGTCTGATGACGTTGAACTGCTGACTGGGACGAGAGCTGAGCCTGATGGTAGAAAGAGACAAAAGCTTAGATAAATCCCGTATAACCTTAGAGGAACATAATTGGTATTGTTGATTATCTATAGGGTAGGATGTGATTTGATTGCGCAGGGATTGGTAGAACGTGTTGCCTTGTCCTACTGTAAAACACTTCGGTTTGATCGGTTCGGTTATCAGTTCATCTACAACAATGATCCTTTGGTTCCGTATTTTAATAACAAATGGTTCGCCACACAGAAATTCGGAACCAATTTCCTTTTTTCTCGTAATTAATTTCTTCGTTAATTCCACTTTCACCGACTTTACTTACTAGACGACAAATACGTAATAACACATTAGCAGGCACATATTATTAAAATAACTCTAGTTATTTGTAGCTTCGCACGGTTTTAGTTAGAAAATTCATACACACGTAACGGGAACCGATTATATTTGTAGATTCTGTGGAAGATCTTATTCCAGCTTGGACAGACGGTCACCAGAAGAAATTGAATTGCTTTAACTCTGAAATTCTATTTATTCATCAAAAATGTTACCCCTCAGAACTTGACGTTTTTAATACCAAAGTTTTGGAGATCATTTTCTTGCCAATAGAAAACAGGTCATCGACCTCATTTCATATTGACATCTCATTGACAGGATCTAGGTACGTGATAAGTTGTATCGATATGACTTATCAAATGTTTCGTGTCGAAATATTTATTTAGGTAATCTAAAAGCGTCATCTTGTATCCGTTAAGTATATTAGGATAATATTTAGAGAATTTAAAATTACATTATGTTACATATAAATAATAATAATAATATAACTCTTTATTTATTTAACACCTTAATATGTACAGAGTAAAGTAATAAAACAAAAGTCGGTGATATAAATCGGCGGCCTTATCGCTGAAAGCGATCTCTTCCAGGCAACCTTGCAGGGAGAGGAATAAGTTAACTGGACGGTGCTATATCTTAATATACTTACATAAAAATATAATATTTAAAATTAAAAAAGGATTTTTTTATTATTCATGAATATTATTTGATTGAGTATTTGTTGGGTCCATGATATAATGAAACGTATTTTCTCTGCAAGCTAGTGCTGCAATTCAGTTATAAAGAACGAAAAAAAGAAAGAAGTTGGTAGCTTGCTATTTCAACTACGCACGGACGGGCACATGAGCTCACGGGCTCAACCTGAGAGAATTTGCTAACACCAGCCCTAGCAAGAGTAGTGCTTCGCTGAATCTACCACTGGATCGGAATCGCAGCCCTTTGGGAAGACCCGGCGAAAAACTCAGTGGCCTGTGCCAGTCCAGATTGCAAGAGAAGCACGACCGGTTCTTGAAGAGCCTAAAATCACTGAGGGTGGATCTGGGGGATCCGACAAGACATCTCACTCCGGTCACAAAGGACGAAACGTGTCGCCACCAAAGGCCCTAAGTCATTTCTGATGTTCAGAGGATTGAAAATCGTTTTCCTTTTGCGATAATGTACTTTTTGGTTTGGCTTCGATTTACTTTACACTAAAAACACGAATTCTCCACGTGTTACTACAACAAGCAGGCTGATATCTTTCGTAATGGCTCCTTCAGAACCTCACGAGATAACACAACTATTAAATTTAGATAGCTAATTATTAAAGCGTAATTCACTCATGTATATCATTTACCCGATAGAGCTGAGAATTTATATTGTTACTTTTGACACTTTAAGAGAGGTTTTTTGGACGTCATTGTCATCAGGAGCTGGCGCGCGAGTGGTGTCAGATTTTAATATTTACACGTAATTGAACAGTCAAGTTTCGTAATAAAAAATATTATTTCTGATTTCATATTATTGGAAAAAAAAAAAAATGTTCGCTTCATAAAGATTTTAAAATATCTTCTTAAAGACTTCGTGTATAATAAGAGATTGATAAGTTTGCGATAACCTTTTTGTTAAGAGAGTAATTTGCTTAATTACAATATTTCTTAAGGCATTTCTTTTTCTTTGCTTTGGCCCACCTGACGGTGAGTGGTTACCGTCACTCATGGACTTTAGCAATGCAAGGGGAAAAGCCAAGCCTCTGTCTATCGCTTAGTATTCTCAGCAAAGCCCGTTCGAAGAAAGGCATGTGATAGCGCTTAGGAAACACCGAGGAAGAAAGTTCATTCCAGTTGCACAAGCGACAAAGCTTACAGCCCTAGCTTATCGTAAAGCGAGGAGAGTTACCAAGTCGCTGCTGACCCTGCAAAGGACTTTTCTGAAGCTTCGCTGGAGGATGTAGCGTGAAATAGCGCTTGGACATTATAAACTCTTTTGGCACGTGAAAAAATATCTTTGCAATCAGTGAATCAAACAGAAAAACTCGCCAATAATCCTCGCTGTTATCCGAATCTTGCAATAAAGGCTCCTTCTCACTGCGGCATTTGTTTTCGTTTTCGTAAACCAGAAACGTCTTTTTTATACGCATCTTTACCGAGAGACACACACGTGTCAAATGTCCAAAACAATTGTTCGTAACACTACTTACTACTCATCGGCTGAAACTTTGAATTAATCGGTCAATTTTGGTTCATCACGTCCCTAGGTTGTAAGGAAAACTCGCAAGGCAATGCAACAATTGTTATTGTAATCGAATACATAACAGAAAAATTGTCAGCAGTTTGCCAGCGTAGAATATCGAACGCATATACCACGACTTTTGTTTAAGCCTTACATAAACATCCCCAATGCAAAGGCAGCCTGTACTCGTTATCATTCCAATGACCGCATTTAAAGTCCTCGTTTGGCAGTAACTGAATTGCGCAATAGAATCAGGACTGGCATTGATTTAGAAGGCCCTCATCTGTCGAAAGAATCGACCCACGAACAGGGTTCATCATGGTGAATGGTTCCGCTGCCGACCGCTGAGGAATCTTCAAATCTCGTCCAAAGGACAACCTGTCATACTTGGGAAACTCAATAGAGTGGAGTTTTTTTTCTACCTAAGCTGATGATCTAGAGAGACCATATATGCGTAACCTTAACTAGTAGGTGAGCTCACGGGGCTCAAACCTGACAATGTTGCTAACACTGGCCCTAGCAAGAGCCGTGCTTCGCAGAATCTACCACCGGATCGGAAACGCGACCCACTGAGAAGATCCGGCGTGAATCTCAGTGGCCTAGCGTGGAGTTTATCCCAAAGTGATGCTTTTAAAGACACTGTGAACGCAGTTGCAATGGCGATTGATGCGATGGTAACAAAAAGGTACAGGGATTATCTCAAATAGTTTCTGATAACAATTCCTATGGAACACATCGTGAAAACACAAAGAAAGGACTGAACTTCTTCTGTCCACGCAGAAGTTCAGCAGAAGGCAAATCGAATGCTCCTTTTCTATATGAAGTCAGATGGAAGAAGTTGCTGGTACTTATGTGCTATGCGCAAAAGTATTTCTTCGGGATGTTGAATCAAACGAAGATTTGATATTGGTCAAATTATCGAAACCTTAAAAAAAATGGAAATAGCACATAATGGCTCGGTTTTCCTCCCGATTTCGAACGACCTGTGAGTACATAGGCACTCCTAAATCATAGCACGGTCGGCGGTGGACCAATCTGCTTCACTAATAACCGAAAATCACGCAAATGACTCGACATAATTGCCGAAGACCAGACTTTCCGACTCGACTGAAACCGTGAAAGTGGCCTTGCGCTCGCGACTTGTTCTCTATCGCATGCTATCATCAAATTCATTCAGACAGACACAGAAACACAATTATTCACAAACGTGTATCGCGATTTCGTCTAGCACAACTGTGTTTTTTGCACTGAAACAGTTCGAACCAAAAACGATCGAATACATTCACTTCACTGTAACACGTTAGTGGTTAAATGTTCTATTGTGATAACGTGTTGTTAACAATACGGTTAGAGTTTAACTGGCGTTGACCAACGGACCGACAAGCGATAACGAAACGTCACGGACGGACGAACGATTACTGATTTAATATAATAAAAGTTTATACAAAATAATAATAATTACATGAGGATGTTTGTTTGTTAAATTGCAATTAGATGAACGGGAATACCATACTGTTATTCTTGGATATCTCGCCTATGTTTAATGAAGAATCAATTTTAATTTGTTAATTATTTACTGGTGGTAGGACGTCTTGCGAGTCCGCACGGGTAGGTACCACTACCCTGCTTATTTCTGCTGTGAAGCAGTAATGCGTGTCGGTTTGAAGGGTGGAGCAGCCGTTCTAACTATACTGAGACCTTAGAACTCATATCTCAAGCTGGGTATTTACATTGTAGATGTCTATGGGATCCAGTGCCCACTTAACACCAAGTGGGTTGAGAATTCGTCCATCCATCTAAGCAATCTAGCGATGCATGTAGACAGTTGTGATCCTGTCCAACCGTTCATTGCATGGGTTTAAACGTCTCTAACAAAAAATAAAGCCCGGATGAGAAAAGAGGAGGGTTGGCGTCGGTATGCCACCTACCCGGCCGTAAAAATATAACGCCGAGCAACTAACCCGAACTAGGCTTCAGTAGCCCAGAGGAACTAAATCGCCTCTGAAATTCAGCTGCGGCCTTCCTTTAGGATTATGGAAAATTGCTAGTGCACTAGTGCACTAGCAATTTTCCCAAGAAAACTTTTACGTATGAAGTCGTCGTGGCCTAATGGATAAGACGTCCGATGCATTCGTGCTGAGCGATGTACCGGTGTTCGAATCTCAGGCGGGTACCAATTTTTCTAATGAAATACGTACTCAACAAATGTTCACGATTGACTTCCACGGTGAAGGAATAACATCGTGTAATAAAAATCAAACCCGCAAAATTATAATTTGCGTAATTACTGGTGGTAGGACCTCTTGTGAGTCCGCGCGGGTGGGTACCACCGCCCTGCCTATTTCTGCCGTGAAGCAGTAATGCGTTTCGGTTTGAAGGGTAGGGTAGCCGTTGTAACTAAAACATGAGACCTTAGAACTTATATCTCAAGGTGGGTGGCGCATTTACGTTGTAGATATCTATGGGCTCCAGTAACCACTTAACACCAGGTGGGCGGTGAGCTCGTCCAATCATCTAAGTAATAAAAAAAAAACGTATGTATTCCGTAAAGGTCCCGACCCTCAGCGCTGAGGAACACGAGGCACGGAGGAGGAGATAAGTGTCTGGTTGTAGACATATTCGAGTCTATGTTTAAAATGGCGTGGAAAACGTCAATAAAACGTAAAGAGATGCAACTTTATCTCTTCGTTCGGATGAAACGAAGGCTAGTATTGGGTTCGAGGCGTTGGAGAAAGTTCCAAGGCGATTAGGCGTTTGTCTAGAATGGTCGTTTAAAAATACTCTATCCTCATCACTGCGCCAGATCAAGCACGACCCGGTACAGTTCGTTCCGAGATATGGCATGGACACCTCTATGCTATAGATAAGAATATTATCAAAGCACACATGGTCATTTGGTTCCAGACTACGGCGATTACTCCCTATACCACGGTCAGACACTGATTTACATACTTAAACACGTTTTAATGTTAAGCCATCAAAGTTTTTTTAATTGCTTTGATGGTTGGACGATCTGGATGTGGCCATCTTGTGTCAAGTGGTTACCGGACTATGGAGACGTGCACAACGTAAATGCCATTGTTGTTGCCTCACCCTTCAGATCGAAACGCGTTACTGCTTCACGGCAGAAATAGGCAGGGCGGTGGTACCTACCCGTGTGGACTCAAAGAAGTCCTACCACCAGTAATTACGCAAATCATAATTTTGCGGGTTTGATTTTTATTACACGACTAGCTGTCCCGGCAGACTTCGTAGTGCCTCAATCGACAAATAAAATATCTAAACTTTTGTATAAAATAAACTTAAAACAAACAAAAGGAATCCGTCCGACGGGGGAGTCATCAAAGCAAAAACAAAATTGTTATTTTTATTAAATTCCGAGCATTTTCATATCTATCAACCTTTTAAACCTTCTCTGGACTTCCACAAATAATTCAAGACCAAATTTAACGAGACTAACGAACAGAAATTCATTTTTATAAAAATATTGATATATAAAGCTTCGTCGTGGAAGTCAATCGTGAACATTTGGTAGGTACTTTTTTCATTAGAAAATTTGGTACCCGCCTGCGGGATTCGAACACCGTTGCATCGCTAGATACGAATGCACCGGGCGTGTTATAAGCCACGACGAACTAAAAATTTTGACGTTATGAATACGTTATTAGTTTTACGTGTGTTACAGTGTTCACAGTCGTGTTACCACGAAAAGTATTACTGCGAAACAGTAACATGACTACTGTTACTCTACAAATAAGACCTATACTATAATTTTAATTTCGGTGATGTCTTTGGACTCCTATATCTTAATCTGATGGGTTATGAGACCGTTCACCTGCTAACGCAACAAACAATTGGCCTAAAGCCGAACGCACTACATAGTGAAGAACGGAAAAAATAAATGAAATAAAAAATTTCCAGTGGCCGAGTGATTGTAAGTTTGGCCTTCGTGTTACTACAGTTCAGCTCAATTTAGATTTAGTAATATTTATTTCATAGTATTTTTCGCGAATTAAAAAATAAATTTTACGGTTTAATCTTGTGGTTTTTTTTTAACACTAAATATACCATAACGGGTTGAATGACCCATTTCGAACTTTTGCATTGAAAATGCAAGTATCATCTTGCTTTTGCAAATTTGACTTCATTCATTTTTCTTACTAATTAATCTACAACTATTATACTTTTTTTTTTTTTCGTTTATTTTGAGTAATACTTGTCATATACCGTTAACTACCCGCTATGGTAGAAATAGGTACCAGTAAGTGTTGGTATGATTAGTGTTATATATGAGTCGACTAGTATCAAAGCCGGCAATGAGACTTGTGGATAATTATAGGTAAATCAGAAAAACGAATGATTGACTTTGTATTCCATTGGCAGTCACAAAACTCTTCTGAACGACATCTTAGATAAATAACAGGTTAAGTATTAACCTTTATTTAGTGCAGGTTTTGAACCGTATTCTTTGAAGGAGACGATTATATTCAAACTAGCGACCCGCCCTCGCTTCGCTTCGGAAACATTAAAACACACATGAAACCAAAAAAAAATAATAAAAAAAAAAATTAAAAAAAGTAGCCTATGTTCATCAGGGACAATGTCGGCTTCTAATGGAAAAAGAATTTTTCAAATCGGTCCAGTAGTTTCGGAGCCTATTCGAAACAAACAAACAAACAAATCTTTCCTCTTTATAATATTAGTATAGATCAATCTGTATTGAAATATCAATAAAATTTTTTTGTCCAAATGCACAGATTGCCACCTTTGATAATAGACGACTCATATGATTAAAATTACTTCTAATCTTTCGAACACTTTAGCGTTTTCGTGGTCGCTTGAGGGTTAGTGAGCCGGTACCATGTTCTACTTATTTAGAGAGAGAGAGAGAGAGAATACACTTTATTGCACACCAACACAATTTACATTCAAAAACAAAAACAGTCAAAAAGCACATACGTACAATAGGCGGTCTTATCGCTAAAAGCGATCTCTTCCAGACAACCGTTTAATTTACAGAAATTCTGTAAAATATAAAAAATATAGCAGCTATGTTGCGGTGTACCATATACAATACATTATTATAGAAAATATATACATATAATAAACAGATATATACCGTTTACATAATATAATGTATACCAATATACATACTTACATACAATACATACTAATATATTTACACACACATAATAAATCAACAGTATGGAAATTATAAATGATAATGATGCAACAAACAGCACTAAGCAGATAAGTAGTGTTCCTTCACCATTCTTTTAAAACAGTTTAAAGTTGGAGCACTTCTCACTGCATCCGGCAGAGCATTCCACAATCGAACCGCCTGGACGGTGAATGAATTGTCAAAGAATGATGATGAATGCACCGGCATTTTCAGTCTCAGGTTATCCGATGATCTCAGAGAAAAATTATGCGTATCACCTAGGAACTCGAAACGTTCTTTGAGATATGTAGGGGTATGGGGGTTAAAGAGAGTACAGTATAGTAATGAAAGGACATGAGTATTTACATTATGATTTTTTATTGTCTTTTTAGGCAGACGAGCATACGGCCTAACTGATGGTAAGTGGTTACCGTCGCTCGTGGAGCGAGCCAAGCCGCTGCCTGCCATTTAATAATCTCTGCAAGCCTCAACAATTTTTCTAATGAAATTGTCATAAAAATCAAACCCTAAAAATTGTAAATTATTTATTGCCCGTGTAGGCAGATGAGCATACGGTCCACCTGATGGTGAGTGGTTACTGTCGCCCATGGACTTCAGCAATGCAAGGGGCAGAGCCAAGCAGCGCTGCCTTCCGTTAAGTACTCTCCACAAGCCTCGTTTGAAGAAGGATATGTCAGAGCGCTCGGGAAACACTGCGGAGGGGAGCTCATTCTAAAGCTGGATAGTACGTGGCAAAAAAGATCTCTGGAAACGCACTGTGGATGAACGCAGTGGCTCCAGGTAGTATGGATGAACTCTACTCCGGTGGCGGGCGGTGCGATGGTAAAAACGAGATGATAGTATCATCTCAAACAATTCCTATCGTATATATCCCTTGTTCTAATTATATATTTTACATAATTACTGGTGGTTGAACGTCTTGTGAGTCCACACGGGTAGGTATCACCACCCTGCCTATTTGTGCCGTGAAGCAGCGTTTTGGTTCGAAGGGGGGCAGCGGTTTATTGTAAAAACTGAGACCTTAGAATTCATGTCTCAAGGTGGGTGGCGGCATTTACGTTGTAGATATCCAGGGGCTCCGGTAACCACTTAACACTAGTCCGTGGAGATCTTCCACCGATCGAAGCCATAAAAAAACCTTCTATAAAAACATGATATTTGTAAATCTAGTGACATCTGACGTACGGCACTGCTTTTTTTTTCCTACCTAAGTTAGCCTACCTAAGCCTTGAGAGGCTATTTCAGCGTAACCTTAACTAGTAGGTGAGCTCACGGGGCTCAAACCTGACGACGTTGCTAACACGAACCCTAGCAAGAGCTGTGCTTCGCAGAATCTACCACCGGATCGGAATCGCGACCCACTGAGAAGATCCGGCGAGAAACTCAGTGGGCTGTGTCTGAGGATTAATTTACTCGTCGAGGCCTTCGTTACAAGCGACGGGTTCGACGAGAACGATGACCGGTGCTTGAGAGTAGTGCGATGCGTCCCGACAATATGGTTGAGTGTCGCTGACCTGGACAGGTCTATAGCGGTCGGAGGAGTAGGTATGGTTTACTATGGTGGGAATAGATTATGTACTGGCGGCAAACGTCAAGTCCCCACTGATCAATATAAACAGACACTCGAAAAAACATACAAGTGATTAGAGAGACATCAGTCAGACTCCGCTGCGACTCAACATGATTATCATCATGAGTCCACAAACGTCCACTGCTTGACAAGTCTCCGCCGAGGTTCGCCATATGACCCAGGGCAGCCCCGACTAAATGTTGTTTTAATCATGCAATATTATGTGTTATTCTAATCTATAAGATATTACATTGTGAAGTTTTACTGAAATTCGTATCGTAGTCTATTTTTTAGTTTAAAAACACGATTATTTCAATTAGTTTTCTGTTAATAATCATCTACAAATAAATAAATAAACAACAGTTGTTTTATTTTTTTAAATAAAAGTACACTTGTTGCGGCATAGCTATAATAGTTAGACATTAGCTGTCGCGACACTTTTTGTAAATAATAATGTGTTCTACAAAGTCGTAATACATTCTTTTATTTTATCATCAATAGTTTTCGCAGGGCACGCGATATAAAGAATATTTTAGGTTTTAGATAATTTTTTTACACCTTGGGTTACATTATTGGAGTTTTAGTAAGGATCCCTAACTTTTTTCAAAAAAGATTACAGCCTATGTCACTCGGGAATAGTGTAGCTTCCAAACAGTGAAATAATTTTTCAAATCGGTTCAGTAGTTTCGGAGCCTATTCAATACAAACAAACAAACAAATCTTTCCCATTTGTAATATTAGTATAGATATAGAAGCATAAACAAGAGATATCTGTAATTTTCCAGAACATTTCCGATAGTACTAGTCGTTTTGATATCTGTTTTTGCTATTAGATGACAGATGGCGTTACTCGTACCTGATATAATAATAAAGATTAAAAACGCAAAACTCTTTCTGAATTTGTTACCTGTCGATTTCTGCCGAGTAAATACCATAAGCTGAAAGGTGTGTTAATATATCTATTTTTCTTTTTTTCATACCTATACGCTGGTAGAAGGCTATTCCAGATACGCGCGGACCGATAAAATCATTGTAAGAATGTAGCTAAGACGTACTTAGGATAAGTTATCTTTTCTTATCTTTCTATTCAAAACCATGTTTACTAGCAAATCTATACTAATATTATAAAGCTGAAGAGTTTGTTTGTTTGAACGCGCTAATCTCAGGAACTACTGGTCCGATTTGAAAAATTCTTTCAGTGTTAGATAGTTCATTTATCGAGGACGGCTATAGGCTATATAACATCACGCTAAGATCAATACAAGTGGAACACCAATAAAGAATGTTTCAAAATCGGGGTTATTTTTACCTTTTGAGAGCTTCCGCTGCGCGCGCTGCAGAAACGGTTAAAGTTTCGCTAAAATAATGTATGACAGAATTGTTCCCCTAAAAAAGGTCTAAAAAAAAGTCCGCGACAACATATGTCTATATATTAAGGTTGGCTCACTATAACGTTTTTTATGCTAACCGAATTTGTTCTAAAATAAAGCATTATTTGTGAACTATTCCACGCGAACGAAGTCACGGGCTAAAGCTAGTATTAACAATAAAGTATCAGTAAATGATTTAATTCAAACGAATCACTGTTGGCTCCTAATGAAATAAAATAGCAAATTATTTTTTATATAAATGTGCAAGGTATAAATTATTGGAAACAAAAATTTAAGTCTAAACCTTTATTATTATTATTTTTTATTGCTTAGATGACTGGACAAGCTCACAGCCCACCTGGTGTTAAGTGGTTACTGGAGCCCATAGACATCTACAACGTAAATGCGCCACCCACCTTGAGATATAAGTTCTAAGGTTTCCGAACGCATTACTGCTACACGGCAGAAATAGGCAGGGCGGTGGGACCTACCCGCGCGGACTCCCAAGAGGTCCTACAACTAGAGAAACAAACAACTTAATTTTCTATTACGTAGTTGGGTGATCCAAGTAAGATTATAAGCAGACTTTTTTTCCCTGCCTATGCTGATAGCCTTGAGAGGCTATTTCAGCTTCTCCTTAACGTGTAGGTAAGCTCTCGGGTCTCAAACCAGAGTGTTGCTAACACTGGCCCTAGCAAGAGCAGTGCTTCGATGAATCTACCACCGCATCGGAAACGCGACCCACTGAGAAGATCCGACGAGAAACTCAGTGAGCTGTGTCACAAACAAAATCATATTTGTGTGAAGCAATCATCTGTTTTATTGGCCTGAATCGTATAGAGGATCCCACAATTTTGGGGGCTCATTAGGGATCAGAACCCGGTATCTCTCGCATTCGGAGCAAGAATTATATACCCCTAGACATAACCAAAATATCTCATAACCTTGTCATCTAAAAGAGCCAAATTTAAGCAAATGAAGCAATAATGCGTTTCGGTTTGAAGGGTAGGGCAGCCGTTGTAACTGTACTGAGATCTTAGAACTTATATCTCAAGGTGGGTGGCGCATTTACGTTGTAAATGTCTATGGGCTGCAGTAACCACTTAACACCAGGTGGGCTGTGAGCTCGTCCACCCATCTAAGCAATAAAAAAAATAAAGTTTTAAGCCAACCCGCGAACACGGTGCTCGAAACAGCGCCAAAATCATGCCAAAATATCATTGTTAAATATTATAGTATGTAGTTTTGTTTTAGGCGCGAAAACGTAAAACATTTGGCACTGAAATTTGTTCGTATTTGCCGCGCTGTTTTTTTGAAGTTATACTTCTTTAGGCGCGTTATGAAAAATTGATGAGAGTGAAATTTTACGATGCGCGCGCACCGTGACACGAAATGAACAGAATGAAGTTGCCCACTAAATCGCTCATTACTATACGACCGACGTAACTTGGCGAGTCTGAATATAGCCGCAGGTGAACTTTCGCGCATGTACACTCGTAAAAAAAAGTGTTATTAGCATTCATTTTTTAGTAATATAAAAAACGACAAAATTATTATTTAATATAATTCATACTAAATACTATTAAATTATTAACGTTAAATATTTATTATTAATTATTTAATATTTAAATAAAGTATAATTTTATACGCGCGTACATAAGTACACGAACCATTTTTTTTCATTTCACTTTCCGCACAAAATAGTTCTAAACAAACGAGGTTCGATACAGCAGAGCAATCCGCGTAGCAACAGTCAACAGGCGACAATAACGTTTGATTGTCGAAACAAAACACGATCTAAATATTATATCAATCGCCACATCACTAAACATCGATACACGATAAGGCTATCGGCGAATGGTTCGCAATTGTGATGGATAATCCATAACGATATTACGCGTATTGATTATGAATTTAGCATTGAAATGTCGACAAAGAAGATAAAAGGCCGCGAAAGGCATTTTAGATTAGACGAAAAATATGCTGTAGGTACGGCATTAGATTGGATTTTAAATCTTGGGCTGAGTACACGGAAGTTTTTACATATATCTATACTAATATATAAATCTACAGTGTTTTTTACGGATGTTCCGTTATAACTACTGAACCATGCATCCGATTGACTTGAACCTTGGTATCTATGTAGAAAATACACGTACTTAGTGGATAGTCTAATATTTATATGAGTGTTGGACTCCCTAATAATAATGACCATATATAGTAATGTTAATTTTAATTTACTACAAAATAAAACTATAACATAGAAAATAAATTTGAATTAAAAATAGTGTAAGAAAAAATTATTTTATTGTAAAAAAAGCGTGGGGTGCATGGTACAAGTAGTTATAAATATTTTATGAACAGATATGATAATATCCTGAAAAGCACCCCACGCTTTTTTACAATGAAATCGTTTTTTCTTACACTATTTTTAAATCAAATTTATTTTCTATTTTATAGTTGGATTTTCTATAAAAGCGTATTTTGTTAGTTTTAAACTATTATTTATTTTTTATTTTTTAGTTGAATTTCAATTTTTTCAAATTTATTTTTCAAAGATTTTTTTTTTAATAATTATTTGTCTTCGGTCCTTAATAAGTCTACCAAATTTCGAGTTAATCCGACGTTTTTTAAAGGTGATCAAAATCACGTTCAAAGATTCCTTTACAAACATACATACATACGTCTGAAGCTAATAAAAGCGTATTAATAAAATCAGCACTTACCATCCGTTCGGGTTCAGTTTTTCGTTCTCCCACTCGTTCGATTTGTCACTTTCGTTTCTCATTTTATCACTTTACTATTTACAACAACAAAACACAAACAAATCTAATACATTTTATTTCTTGGACCAACACTTAATTGTCTATTCGATTTTTGGCAAGCGAATTAATATGAACGTTAATTAATTTCTAATCAATACGTCTTTAACGTTACATTGGCAGAAGGGCAAGTAGATATCGGAGTTTATTTATCTCACTTTAACGTTCGCGTCAGAAGAGGATAGAAATCCATAAAAATTTGACTTAGTATTCCTAATGTTTTTAAATGTATATTATTGCAATTCTCAACAATGTAATATGAACCAATGCGTCATATTCTGAGCAGAAAGCAAATCTTTTCGCCACAATGACTAGTGAATCTTATTTATCTTGCAGAGCAATAACTTTTATGTACTTAATCCGTTCAATTAGAAAAATCACATTTATTGCTGTCGTGTTAGAACTCATAATCGAAGTAAGACGAACGGATTAAGGACATTATTGTAATGTTTGCGTGTTTAATTATTGTATCTTTGACTGGTTTTCCTGCTTGTTTGTGACTTTGCGGTCTTGAAGGTTGATCGAGATTTTGGCGCCTAATTCACGTAACCTATAGAACAAAATTAACTCCTTTTTTCTACTTATGCTGATGATACAGATACAGGGAGCGGTACATAGGGCGCAGAACCTGACCGAGTGGAGAAGATTGACATACAGTCACGATTGCCCTGGTAGTTCTGAAGAAGAAGATGCTGATGATAACCTTGAGAGGCTATTATTTCAGTTTCGCCCTAACATGTAGGTGAGCTCACGGGGCTCAAACCGGAGTGTTGCTAACACTGGCCCTAGCAAGAGCAGTGCTTCGCAGATTCTACCACCGGATAGGAAACGCGACCCACTGTGAAGATCCCACGAGAAACTCAGTGGGCTGTTTGTGAGTTAATTCGCTCGTCGAGCCCTTAACGGTGCTTGTAGTACCTAAAAGCACCGTTAATGGATCGGCAGGATCCGTAATGACGTGTTTTGGGCGACGTATGAAATTAACTAATACTTGCAGCTGGTGGACCTTTTTACATGGTCATTTCAGAATGTAATAAAACCAAAATGGTGCTCAAATTATTATTATTTTTTATAGCACGTAATGTATATTGAAATATCCGCTAAGACACCGGGTCATCGTTTTCGTGCGTTAATGAAACAAACACTTTAACTAAGTTTATTAAAACAAATGAATATAGTACCTATATATTCACGAAGAAAACCCAATATGTTTGATTTTTTTTTTTTTTTAAGAGATTTTATGACCTGGTAACTAAGACCTTTAAGTCATGTCTTATTTTACTTTATTTTCTTAATTTTATGAAAAATGATAATACGGAGTGAAATGAAATGAAGATGATTAATTTGAGACATTAATCAACTGGGATGAAATTTAATGAAATGAGATGATATGGGATGAAATATAATCGCAGTAAAATGGTGGTCATTTACTGAGATTTTTTCAGTGGACTTTTTGGAGGAACCCGAGAAGTTACGTCCAGCAGCTTTGTTTCATTTTCCCACATTTGTGCACTTTCACAGATATTAAACAGTTAATAAACCACCATTATTACACATTTAAACCTGAAGAAACACTAAATAGACAAAATAAAACAAATCACACAACTTCACTCCTCGCGTTCCCGCCAAAAAGTCCTCATATGTTTGATTGTTTAGTTAGGGTTGCCAGACGTCCCGTATTTCCCGGGACGTTCCGTATTTTAGACTTACTTTAAAATGTCCCGGCGGAACTGACTCTGTCCCATATTCGAACCCTACGATTATAATTGTATTGATTTTTATAAATATGTTAACATACTGATAAAAATATGTTAAAACTGACGTGCTCCTCGGAGAAATATCAAAAGATAAATAAATAGAGAATGTCACTATATAATTTTGTTTCATAATTTGTCCCGGGTAAAAAACTAAATTACGGTATTTTTTTTTGGCTATTTAAGCATTTGCCCCTTATAGGCTGAAAAAAATTCTGGCAACCCTAGTCTAGATCTACGTGACGAAAATACAGGATTAAGTGAAAAAAAAGCACAAGAAAATTGCTCTTGCTAGGGCCAGTGCTAGCAAGGTCTCTGAGGTTGAGCCCTGTAAGACTACCTGCCATAGCGTAAAAAAAGGGAAAAAAAAGAAAATGATTTGCATTATCAGCTAGACCAGCGATCGGAAACCTTGGCAACGAAAAGAACCAAATATAGATAACACACAATAGAAATTTATTGCTACTATGCCCCTGGGTGGCTGGATAGGTTTTTACTGGTGGTAGGACCTCTTGTGAGTTCGCACGGGTAGGTACCACCGCCCCGCCTATTTCTGCCGTGAAGCAGTAATGCGTTTCGGTTTGAAGGGCAGCCGTTGTAACTATACTGAGACCTTAGAACTTATATCTCAAGGTGTGTGGCGCATTTACGTTGTAGATGTCTATGGGCTCCAGTAACCACTTAACACCGGGGCTGTGAGCTCGTCCACAAATCTAAGCAATAAAAAAAAAAAGCCATGAGCGACTGTGCTCATTCAGTCTCAAATTACTCCTCATACTCATCAGCCTTCGAGGACAATGGAGAGTATTAAACGGTAGGCAGCGGCTTGGCTCTACCACTGGCATTGCATAAGTCCATGGGCGATGGTAACCATTCACCATCAGGTGGGCCGTATGCTCGTCTGCCTATACGGCAATAAAAAAGAAACAATAACATATTTCCAATCAACAATTGTAAATCACAGAATATAACACAATAACACATTGATACGAGAATTCTAGGACGAACACCTCATCCACGCCTCCTACGTACAGCGTGGTATTTATTTAATGAAAAATAAATATATTATACATTAATGAACAAACGTTAGTAGATATTTTTCTTAAAACCATCTATTTGTGGCTCTTTGTGCGGACTTTGTGTGCCGTAAAATTTTAAAAACTGTGTCGTAACAAATAAAAATATATTTTTTTTATTGCTATATTGGTGGACGAGCTCACGGCTCACCTGGTGTTGAGCGGTTACCGGAGCCCATAGATATCTACAACGTAAATGCCGCCACCCACCTTGAGACAAGAGTTCTAAGGTCTCATTTGTAACAGTACAACAGCTGCCCCGCTCTTCAAACCGAAACGCATTACTGCTTCACGGCATAAATAGGCAGGGTGGTGCTACCTACCCGTGCGGACTCACAAGACGTCCTACCACCAGATTCAGTGCTGTAAACAGTTTCCGATCTAAGTATATCGCAAGAAAATTAATCATGTACCGAATGTGTTTTTAGGAACTATCACGTTCCTACAATTGGATACGCTCATGAACTATTTGGACATTAACACGATACGTTCAATAGTTCATGAACGACTACAACGGTTCTGTGGGCTTAGTCCGAGTTTTTTAACGTTCTCGATAGCGTTAAAGTTAACTCGAATTTGTATGCAGTTAGAACAGCGGCCCTAGCGGCAAACGTAGGCAAACGTTTCTACTCCATTCAAATTTGAGTTAACTTTTACGCTATCGAGAACGTTAAAAAACTCGCACTAAGCATACTATAATCGATTAAATGGGCTCACGAATTACGTCCACGGTAACACGGCTCATTCAATAGGTCACGAAAGACTACTGCTGTATTGTCATCAGCTACAATTCACTCGCGAACTACTTCTACGATAACGCGGTTCGTTCAATAGGTCACGAACGATGTCCTATGAAGCGATAGGTCTATGGGTGCTCACGAGCAACCAATGCACATTATATATATTATTGAAGTGAAAACTTCTTTAGAATCGTTGTGATTTCAAACCGGATGTAACGGAAAAAACGACAGGTAAGAGACACAAATACAAAAATGTGTAGGATGAAGCCAGCAAAGAATGAGACAGAAATATACATACTTGTTAATACAGCGCCATCTGTGAGATTTTTTAATACTAACGTGTGTATGAAAGCTCTTGTAGTGAATTTTAATTTAGGATTATACGTGAAATTAAAATATCAATTCACAGAGGGCGCTACCTTACAATTATTTACTAATGACAAAATTTTACATATACTTAAGACGTTTAGGATAATTGTATTTTAATTTTGGAAGGTTTCCCTTCTACCACGTGTGAATTGCACACATTTTGTTTTTTATGTAAATATTAACAAAAGTAAAATTTATATCCGGAACCTGATCAGCTTTAAGTGGCCATTAAAATATAATGAAAATTAGTGCACGATAAAATTACTCATGTATTATTTGCGTTTATAGAATGACGTAATGTTTTTTTTTTAAATAAAAAATAGTGTTTTTATTGCTGATTGATATAAAGAGATGACCTTTGATTCCGGAAACTTTAAATGATTAGCTAGAAAGTTCCACTCATCCTCATCCCACGACCCATCCTCAGGTTTGGGATCCACTCATCGCATTTTCCTTAATAAAAAAGAACACCCTTTTTACCCATATAGTATTCATATAGGGGTTAAATTATTTTCAAAAAAGAATCCGTTCTAAATATTATATAATTTTATGCTTTTTTTATACTAGTGGTAGGACCTCTTGCGAGTCCGCGCGGGTGGGTACCATCACCCTGCCTATTTCTGCCGTGAAGCAGTAATGCGTTTCGGTTTGAAGGGTGGGGCAGCCGTTGTAACTTACTTGAGACTTTAGAACTTATATCTCAAGGTGGGTGGCGCATTTACGTTGTGGATGTCTATGGGCTCCAGTAACCACTTAACACCAGGTGGGCTGTGAGCTCGTCCACCCAATTAAGCAATAAAAAAAAAAATATTAAGATTTTTAATTCACATTTACGACATCATTAGGGATAACGTATGATGTATTCTTATCATGATCACACTGAAGAATAGGTCACTTCGTGAAAATTTTACATTACCTTTTTGTATCTTAACAACAAAAATCTAAATAATAATATGTTAAACACAACAATTGTATTAAACGTCTTTATTTGACATTGGATCGCTTATTATTCCATTGTCAAACAAGTGCTTGAAATTTCTGAGTTATTGTATAATATTGTAACGGTGTATTTTTTAGTTTGACCACCCAAACAATGTCACTGTGCGAGTAAACACTAAATATTAAGATTAAATGGAAAATAATTATACATTAACAACAATAATAGTGATCGAAAGATGGGTATTCGTGTAGTTTTAGACACAGAAATCATAAAGATATTTTCGAACCACTAACGTCAAACTGTGTACATACTATTTTAATATTAAATCTCGATTTGAGTTAAAAAATGATAATAAAATGAAATGTAATTATATAATAATTGTGTTGGCCCACGAATTTAATATGATTGCAAATATACCCACGTACACTTAACTTGTTATTTTAGCAAATATAAAAAAAAAAAAACGATAAAAAAATTATAATTTGTTAACATAAAAAAAAAACTATTTGTACGCAATTAGTGATGCGCCACGTCGCGCGCTATCGACTGTCGATCGACTACTGGTCGTGTCGCCAAAACAATATAATCGAGATAAAAAGAGTTGAAGTGAGCAAAACCGTGACGTAGCTTGAGCTGATTATACTTGGCACTGCCAAAACACCGTTTCTTAAATATTAAAATGACCATTAAGCAGCTTGTCAATAAAGACATTAAAATTGTGACGTAGTTATTTATGATTGTACTGCATTACGTAGTGACACAAATATGTCACAAAACCTAACAATAACAATAATGAAATATAGCATTGTAGACGTTATTCGATTCATTACCATGAAGTGTCATTCGCTTGCTGATATATTTTTCTTTTATAGTGTACACTAAAGTATATAAAAATTAATGCTGGTTCAGTTTATCTCGATTATCATCATCATCATCAGCTTATATGATAGAAGTCTTACTTAGCTGATTAATGCTTTCTCTTTTCAACCATAAAATAACTGTTTTGCACACAAATCTGAAAATCCTTATCTAAATCTCGGTCCATGAAAAAATGAAATTCTTGATTCGTGAAGGATGGGGCAGCCGTTGTAACTATACTTGAGACCTTAGAACTTATATCTCAAGGTGGGTGGCGCATTTACGATGTAGATGTCTATAGGCTCCAGTAACCACTTAACACCAGGTGGGCTGTGAGCTCGTCCATCCATCTAAGCAATAAAATATATATATATCTAAAATATAGCTATAAACAAATAGCTTGTAGTGTGTCGGGTAAATATGTGTGTTTCATTTTGATAAATGTCATATTTATAATTTCCGAACTGTCAATTATTCTGACAGCTGTCTGTTCTCGAAAGACTCCATTTTGCTATAACGATATTATTTTTTTTAAAATGCATACATGCTCCACACAAATAATCTAAAAATTCGTTTAACTAAAATATGAAGATGTAATAAAATTAATAGGTAATAAGTTGACATGAACTTTCATCACTCTGGTTATTTCTGCCACAAAGGTTAGAACATCCATTAATCAAAGAAAACTTAGATCCATTTTTCTATGTAGGTGGCGACATATGTCATATTTATGATTTCCGAACTGTCAATTATTCTGACAGCTGTCTGTTCTCGAAAGACACCATTTTGCTTTAACGATATATATATTTTTTAATGCATACATGCTCCACACAGATAATCTAAAAATTCGTTTAATTAACGTATGAAAATGTAATAAAATTAATAGGTAATAAGTTGACATGAACTTTCACCACCCTGGTTATTTCTGCCGCAAAGGTTAGAACATCCATTATTCAAAGAAAACTTAGATTCATTTCTCTATGTACGTGGCGGCATTACGATTCACCAGAGTTATGGCATTTATTTATGGAAACCAGTAACCGATTAACTCCTTAAATAAAACGGCAAGGAAATACACGGCTGTATCAGTAGTGACGAAAATTCAATAGCAATCAGTCCCGTATTTATTTAAATGTCCTTCAAATATGTGTGCGACTCCTAAAGATTTCCTCGGAAAGCGGTTGTTACTTTAATATTGAATTTGTATTCGAAATTGTTTTCCTTGTTGAGGCTAAACATTCTATTCGTAGCTCCGAGGTTACGGAGACCTGATTTGAGGAAAATGTGACTTTTTCACACGAACAAAAAAAGTACAACAATGTTCAACTGTCTGAGAAATCGGCTATTAAAAGAAAGGAGAATTTTATCAATTGCTTTCGAAGGACTTAATTTTTTATTTTTATTGATTAGATGGTTGGACGAGCTCACAGCCCACCTGGTATTAAGAGGTTACTGGAGCCCATGGATATCTACAACGTAAATGCGTCACCCACCTTGAGATATAAGTTCTAAGGTCTCAGTATAGTTACAACGGCTGCCCCACCCTTTAAGCCGAAACGCATTACTGCTTCACGGCAGAAATAGGCGGCAAATACCTACTCGTGCGGATTCACAAGAAGTTTTGCCCCCAGTAAATTTTTGTTTGTTTCTTTTTAATTTTTCTATCTATGTATATAGCTGAGCATACAAGCGCTTCGGTTTGGGGGTAGACCGTTGGCTGTTCTAACAAATAAATTGATATTTTAGTTCTATGTCTCAGTGTGGTGGCAACACTAAAACACTAAAATGGGTTTAGCGAACTTTTTGGCGGGAACGCGAGGAGTGAAGTTGTGTGATTTATTTTATTTTGTCTATTTAGTGTTTCTTCAGGTTTAAATGTGTAATAATGGTGGTTTATTAACTGTTTAATATCTGTGAAAGTGCACAAATGTGGGAAAATGAAACAAAGCCGCTGGACGTAACTTCTCGGGTTCCTCCAAAAAGTCCACTGTAAAAATCTTAGTAAATGACCACCATTTTACTGAGATTATATTTCATCCCATATCATCTCATTTCATTTCATCCCAGTTGATTAATGTCTCAAATTAATCATCTTCATTTCATTTCACTCCATAATATCATTTTTCATAAAAATATGAATATAAATTAAAATAAGACATGACTTAAAGGTCTTAGTAACCAGGTCATAAAATCCCTTTAAAAAAAAATTGGTTTAGCGAAAGTTACTTTGACAGCTGCTGTCAAATCCCGCTTCGGTACGATCCCTGTGCAATTTATGAAGTAAAGTATTCAGAGCTTTTTCAAATTGCTTGTTTTTTTATAAGCTTCGAGTCTAATAGAAAGAAATACAGTCCACAAGAATTCCTTAAGATAGAGGCATTCACATTTCTCTATCTTTGACTCCGGTGATAACCTGAGTGCTCCGTGGAATTGTTTGAGATGATACCATCATCTCGTTTTTACCATCGCACCGCCCGCCACCGGAGTAGAGTTCATCCATACTACCTGGAGCCACTGCGTTCATCCACAGTGCGTTTCCAGAGATATTTATTGCCACATATCATCTGGCTTTGAAATGAGCTCTCCTCCGCGGTGTTTCCCGAGCGCTATGACATGCCCTTCTTCTAACGAGGCTTGTTGAGAGTATTAAACGGTAAGCAGCGGCTTGGCTATGCCCCTGGCTTTGCTGATGTCCGTGAGCGACGATAAATACTTACCATCAGTTAGGCAGTATGCTCGTCTGCCTGCTAGGGCAATAAAAGTGAAAAAAAACCTAGACTTTGATCTAAGCTGACTCGGAACATTGGACCGGAGTAATGGTTAAATTTGTAAAACAAAGATAATTAAGCTATCGGAGCGTTTTTAATGAAACAAAAAAAAACATGACAATAAATGATAATATAATTTAAACTGTAATTATTATAATTGAAGTCAACGAACCCCTATCTCTTGTTACGAGGTCTTGCAATTATTCTGAGATTGTGTCCGCCGATCTATACCGACCGTTTTAGTCTACGGTAAAATATAAATGATGTAACGTAAGATAGTTTTTTTTATATGCCTAATTACTGGTGGCAGGACCTCTTGTGAGTCCACGCGGGTAGGTACCACCGCCCCGCCTATTTCTGTCATGAGCAGTAATGCGTTTCGGTTTGAAGGGTGGGTCAGCCGTTTTAATTAAACTGAGATTTTAGAACTTATATCTCAAGGTGGGTGGCGCATTTTACGTTGTAGATGTCTATGGGTCCAGTAACCACTTAACACCAGGTCTGTGAGCTCGTCCCCTCCCTTCAAACCGAAACGCATTAGTGCTTCACGGCTGAAATAGACGGGGTAGTGGTACCTACCCGTGCGGACTCACAAGACATCCTACCACCAGTACATTACAGTACATTATTAAAAGAAGCTTAAAACGTAACTCTAGAAATAAATGTTATATAACGTTTATTGTTAGTTGCGTGACATATTGATAACCTGTTTTTCAAATAAGAACACTAGTATGTTTGTCAGTTTCGTCATTATCACGAGGTAGACTAAAGTACTTATGATTTTATTTAACATATATTTGAAAATACGTATATGCAGAATAAGGATCGCAGCGCATAAAATAAAACTTCCACTGTTCCAAAATCTTCTGGTATTATAATAAAAAAAATATCTAACATCTTTTTTACGCTTTAACCGTCTTCGCCATCTTTCTTTTTTCTATGGAGGGTAGAGGTAAGGAGAACTGTCTCGTATGGGAGAAGCTTGAAAAGTAACCCACTTTCAGCACTAAATAACAGTTCAAAAATCCTCCAGAATGGCGCTAGCATAGGCACAGGGTATGATATGAATTGAGCAGTTGTTAATTGATTGAAGTATGCTGAGTTAGGAAAGGACAATGACCATTTTCTATGGGCGTTTGGGCCCCTAAAAAAAGTTGTCGGGTGATGATGATTTTAACTTAATTTGATAGACAAAGAAATATCGTTTCATATTCAGAAAACGATTTTTATATTCTCACCCAGGTTTAAGAGAAATCTGTTTTTTTCTGCAGCTAAAATTAAGTTGTTAATTGTTTTCTTCGAAATCAATAATCGCTCTCATCATTATTTACAGTATTAAATAAGTTAATTGTGGTTAATGTTGCTAGAAATAAGCCCTTACGTACATTTTATTATTATTATATCCTCATAATAATAATAAAATGAAATGAAATCCGGAAGCCGGCAACGATATTGTTGTTGTTGTTTTTAAATTCGCCAACAAGCAGGCAAAGAGCGTAGCCTATACAGCCTAGTCTGTCATAGTTATATTTTTTATATATTTTTTATGTTAATAAAAATCCGGTGTATTTCTTTTTATTGCTTTTTGGGAGTTTTGACGTCAACTTGATGAATAGCACATTGAGTGAGCGTGAATTTCCGCAACCTTTTATCTTGAAAAAAAAAAACAGTCACTGCTATGTTAGCCACAGTTTTATTCCAATGCCTCAATAATCGTGAACAACTATTACTGACATTTAATAGACAAAACAACACCCAATTTGTATATTATACATCACAATAAGCTATTAAAAAAACATAAAATAAAACTTCAAGTGACGCTTCACTCGAGTTTCTGCCAAAACTATCTCATCATATATAATAAGAATAGAGTAATGGTAGGCCATTGAGATTTTTACTAATGGAATCATTAATATCTAAAAATATTAAATAATTCATGGTTTTAAGTAATAATTATTATTACAATACATAAATATTGGATTGAACAACAATAAACTAAAAAGTCTGTGAATTATAACCATTAGCAATTTTTTTAATTTGTTGTTCAAGTCACAGACAAGTCTTTCGTTTGTCAGCATATAAGTTTACTATAAGGCTGTATGGGCTAATTTTCCCTTTGTCTATTGGCGAATTTAAAAATTATGGCACTCAGTTTTGGGATGTTATCAAATAAGTAATTTATTTTTTTGTAAAACAATGCCAGGGTGAAAGAAATGTTGATACATAAACTAAACAACATGAAAAAATAAGGCATAGTTTTTCAAGTACAAATAGTTTTGTCATGAAGTTGGCCCACTTTTGGGCATTGTCCTTTAATATATTTAATGTCTAGAGTAGTTAGTGACAGTGTAAGACCTCAACAAGACCTCACATGTTTACGTAGTCCAAACTAATTTCGTCAATATAATCTAAAATTATTGCTGTGGTAAAACGTGGAGACGTCGATTGCACTTTCTTATCAGCTTTAAATAAAATACTTTTTGTGATTTTGTAGTGCTGACAGTTCTTTCGTCCTTTTTTATTTCTCTATCTTATTCTAATAACTATCAGCGCCTTTTTTTAAATTTACCCGGTTGCTACTGTAGCGCCACCCTTATTTAGCAGATTTTAACGGACACTTTTTCACACACAGAGACGGTTCTCCTTACCTCTACCCTTCATATTTTTCTCTGTCATTCTGTCTGTCATTCTCTTCTCCCTTTCTTATCGTTTTCTCTCACTCACATCTTAACGTTCCGTTCCACACTCTTTTCATACGTTCCGCTCTCACCAATCCTACATATATGTATGTGCTGACATCTCTAGAAGTATTGATCTTCCGACTTTTATGCGGCAAGAATAGACAGTCCGTTAGCACGAACCGTATTGGCCAATAGCAGACTCTAACATCAGTTTAACAGCCCACTGGGTTTCTCGCCGGAACTTCTCAGTGCTCGTTGCTCATGAAAAATCATAGGTATCCCTATAATATCGAGTCAGGGAGCCAATTTGAATCCATAAACGCCATGTTCCGTTTTGTTAAACGTAATTAGATCTGTCTTTCACAAAAATTGAAATTGTCAAATGTATAGCTACGTAATAATAATGAAAATATTAGCTAGCTAGCTGCCTTTTCTCGTCTCACAGGAAGCTATTGCACAAATATTCATATTTACATAAACGCTCAGCATTCTATTGTGAGATTTGTCATTATCGATTGGACACGAAAACGTGTCTTTAAGTCACATCACAGTGTGATGATCGCATATTAAATATGTCACATGTATTACGAAATGTATTTAGATGTTCATTAGAACTATTTAGATATGATTATAAAAATGTAATCAACAAGTTTAGTGGTTAGGAACTAATTCGTTTTTATTGGTTTTAATTTGTAACTCGCGGCATGTACATACATAAAGTTTGTGTATAATCTAACTAGTCTGGCCATAAATACTTTTACATAAAACTTTTCTTTTATTCAACTTTTTAATTATTTTGAATTTGGAACACGTATATTATTTTAAAAACTTTTTTCGATTTTGCGCCATTTCACATATTTTTTCGTGTTCATTATCAAATTACAATATGGAATGGGGTGTTAATGAAAATCTGATTGCAGTGATCGCCTTGCACAAAGTGGGTATGGAGCCATATTCCAGAAACTTCAAAGGCCTGTTATCAGCGGTATGTTCGTATATCTTACTATCAACAGATACAACAACACTTCGTCTGTCGAAGACCAGAAAAGATCGGAGCGGCCGCGTGCTGTTAGAACTACAAAGGCTGTTAATGCTGTTAAAGTCAGAATTTGTTGAAACCTCTTTTTTTTTATTGTTTAGATGGGTAGACGAGCTCACAGCCCACCTGGTGTTAAGTGGTTGCTGGAGCCCATAGACATTTACAACGTAAATGCGCCACCCACCTTGAGATATAAGTTCTTAGGTCTCAGTATAGTTACATCTCAAAAAAATGTTAAAGCGAGAAATGAAGATTCCCGCTAGGACTCTGTCGCGTATTATAAAGCAAGACAACAGAGTCACAAAATTATATTTTTGTGAAAGAGGAGTGAAATTTTCAGCCAGTGTATCAAGATACAGTCTTGGATCATGTTGTAAAACCGCTCAGCAATACACTTTTTAATTTACCGTGAACTTTCCAACAGGACTCTGCACCTGGTCACAAGGCACGAACTACCCAAGCATGGCTTGAAACTTGGATTTTATAACAGCTGAAGACTGGCCCTCATCTAGCTCAGACCTCAACTTTTTAGACTTCAAGTTATGGTCAGTTTTAGAGGACATGGCCTGCTCTAAACAACACGGGGACATTGAGACTCTTATAAAATCTTTGGAGCAAGCAGTGACGAAATTTTCCTTGGAAACAGTGCGTAAATACTATTCTAGTAATTCGTGGCCAAACAGATTAAAGGCCAAAGGTGGCCATTTCGAATAGATTTTTTTTTAATTTTTTGCTGTGACTTTAATAAATATGTTGTTGTTACAAAACTTCCTTAAAAAAATTGGTAAGAATAACCGCTTTTCTCTTCGGACGCCCGTTTGTTAAAACAGTAAATTTTTCAGTTTTCATAATATGAAATCGATAAAAATGTCGTTATATTGCGTTCTAGTTTCACATAGTATTTCAGTATTTTTATATTATATATTAAACTCATCTTTATTACTTTCATGTTATACAAACACTTCAGCCCGCAATATAAATGAGGTATAATCTTGAAGTGTTGTTTTATCAGTCTACATTTCATGTGTTATTTGAATAAAGCAGGATAATAAAACCTAATCTAAAAACAGGATTATGACAAGTATAATGGCGTGTACTTTCTTTACTAAGTAATTAATGTTGTATATGGTAAAGCTGATATTAGATAGGTATTATTATTTATTACTAGCGACCCGACCTCGCTTCGCTTCGGAAACTGTAATTATTAATTTCTCCACTATTTAATGGATGCTATTATACATATAAACGTTCCTCTTCAATCACTCTATCTATTAAAACAAACCGCATCAAAATCCGTTGCGTAGTTTTAAAGATTTAAGCATACATAGGGACAGACAGATATAGGGACAGAGAAAGCGACTTTGTTTTATACTATGTAGTGATACTGGTGGTAGGACCTCGTGTGAGTCCGCACGGGTAGGTACCTCCACCCTGCCTATTTCTGTAGGTAGGTTCTGAAGCAGTAATGCGTTTCGGTTTGAAGGGTAGAACTTATACCTCAAGGTGGGTGGCGCATTTACGTTATAGATGTCTATGGGCTCCAGTAACTACTTAACACCAGGTGGGCTGTGAGCTCGCCCACCCACCTAAACAAACTACTTTTAAGATTCCGCGTTTTTATTGTCATTATATTTTAACATTATTTCCGACATTCCGGCACTACACTACTTTTAATTTGATCTATGATTCGGGAAACCCCAATGAAAATATGTACTTATTGTGGAAAAATTTGTTAGTGCCTCTGTTCTATTTACACATAGAGTACTAATGCATTGGAAACGTCAAACCTTCGTATTTGTGACTTTTTTTTCCTAACTAAGCTGAACGTGTAGGTGAGCTCACGGCGCTCAAACTTGGCGAGAGCAGCAAGAGCAGTGCTTAGCAGCGATCCGGTACCTAAAGTGGGGTACCTTTTCGCACACGATTAGAGAAAGAGAGAAGCCTCACCGAATCCGCACTGATAATTTAGACAATCGGCCTTAATTTAAAATATGCAATTTAAAATTTGATTTAAAAGTGTGCAATAGTGCCGATAGAAGTGGGTTGTATCTTCGTAATAATTTTTTTTTTTAAGAGATTTTGTGAACTGGTAACTAAGACCTTTAAGTCATGTCTTATTTTACTTTATATTCTTAATTTTATGAAAAATGATAATATGGAGTGAAATGAAATGAAGATGATTAATTTGAGACATTAATCAACTGGGATGAAATTTAATAAAATGAGATGATATGGGATGAAATATAATCGCAGTAAAATGGTGGTCATTTACTGAGATTTTTTCAGTGGACTTTTTGGAGGAACCCGAGAAGTTACGTCCAGCAGCTTTGTTTCATTTTCCCACATTTGTGCACTTTCACGGATATTAAACAGTTAATAAACCACCGTTATTACACATTTAAACCTGAAGAAACACTAAATAGACAAAATAAAACAAATCACACAACTTCACCCCTCGCGTTCCCGCCAAAAAGTCCTCGTAATCATTAAATTTTTTTACATCGTACTATATACCTATCTACCAACAAAGAAATGGTGGAGTGCGTACCTATTGACTCACATTGAATTTTCAGTAATTCACATTCAAGCGAACGCACGTGACTATTTATTCAGTCCGCATTCAAATTTGTTCTTATTTATCGAAATACGCTACAGTGCGCATAAAACAATATTTAGCCATTTATAATTATGTACATTAGTCTTTATTTTTTAAATTACTTAAGAGATTCATTAATATGGATTTGTAATTGATAACTTGGAATACTTTATGATAAATCCAAAATGTGTTATTTTGTTATTTTTTATTTTTATTTAATCGTTTTATAAATAAAATAATTTAAGATAAGTGATCCACCTACGATCACGTAAATCGTAAATATTAAGTATTTAAGATAAAATAAAATAAAAATCGGACATAATTATACCAAAACGCCTCTAAGCATTCAGTTTTTAACTGTTTGTACCTACCAAGTATAAATTTATTTCAATTTATAATGAAAGCAAGATTACAGTTAATTATCCTTCTGTTGAAAAAGATGTTTGAACAAATTTGAGTCGAACGAGTTGTGAAATATTATAATACATGTACATACATATTCTTAGTATTGCGTAGTCGTACCAAGGATGAAATCAATGTCAACTCACTAATTAAGGGAATTATTTTCGTAAAAAAGCTAACATATCCTTCAAAATACTTGCCAGACTGCCAATCTATTTTCACTATGCTCTTATCAATTAAAGACGTGAAATGAACTTTTTTCTCCTTGATTTTATTAAAACAACACGGATTGTTTATAATATCTCTATATTATTATCACTCAGATTATCATTAAATCAATTCACTTTCACATAACGTTTAGTTCTAAAAGTTGTTTTCATGATTATTATTTCATGAATAACATAACCTCACCACACAACCTTTCTTTGTGTTGCGAAAAAAACAGCTGATCGGGGATTTGTATAGTGGATTTGTTATCGTATGTTGAACGTTGTGACAAACTCAAGTCTCAACTGACATTTGACAATCAAATAGAATATCATTGATTCCTATTTGTATTTACCTACATATTCATGCGTTTGTTATGTGTTTATTACAATAATTATTATACATACTTCCTGAGAATCATATATACATAATACGTATTTTGATTTGAAAGTCATTGGCTTAAGTTCATTTAATTAAACCTAACTTTAAGTAATGCATTGTTTTTACATGAATATTAATTACTTAGATCTTCCTAGACCTATGTTGTAAATAACGTAATATTATAAAAAAACATCAAATTATTGACTTAATGGACTTGTAGTTTCATCTGACTTTTTTGTTTATTGCGTAGACAGATTACAATAAAAAGTAATAATGATACCATATTAACCGTTTAGACGTTCAGAAAAATGCAAAAATTAAAAGTAAAAGTAAATAGAAAAAAAGCGAGGAGCTTAAAAATCTATTGCAGTTATGTTCCTGCCATTTTACGGAGAAGATTGTCACAAAAGTAAAGTAATGACTAACATTATCACATGTGAGAGAAAAATTTGGCAAATTTAATAAGCGTGTTGTGTGAAAAGTTATCATGTAAGATCTGTAAAATTAGCAAATATGTAGAAGAAATTCGTATTTTTATTTCAATCGTCTTTCTCACATAGACCTAGGTTTCCTACTTCATTGCTTTCTCATCTCCAAAAGACACTGACACAATTCCAGCCGTCAGCAAAGTCAGCAATATGTCAGCTGTCAGTAATGAATGTAAGCAATACCTATGTCCATTACCTATTGCCGTCATAGTTAATATTATTATCTCAAATATTAAGAGAAATGGGCTAATACCGATATTGGTCAAAAAAAATTTTGTTTTTTTTCCTACCTAAGCTGATAGCCTTGAGAGGCTATTTTAGCGGAACCTTAACTAGTAGGTGAGCTCACGGGGCTCAAACCTGATGACGTTGCTAACACGAACTCTAGCAAGAGCCGTGCTTCGCAGAATCTACCACCGGATCGGAAACGCGACCCACTGAGAAGATCCGGCGAGAAACTCTGAGGGCTAATTTACTCGTCGAGCCCTTTGTCGCAAGCGACGGGTTCGGCGAGAACGGTGACCGGTGCTTGAGGTACCTAAAAGCACCGTTAGTGGATCGGGAGGATCCGAAATGACGTGTTTGGGGCGACGTCGACTGCTTTCCATTCTTTCCGCAGGATCGGGATTGTAGTTACCGGCGGCCACGATGAGAGGGTTCTCGTGTAGTGCCGCTTTATCGAAGTGGCGCATCGACGCCGACTGCGGATACTTACTGATTGACTCTAAGTCCAGGTCGTCATGGAGGTCGACGTTCCTGACGAACCACGGGGCTCCGACGGCTATCCTGCAAAAACGGGATTGTATATAAATAACTTGGAATGATTTTAAGTGAGTGCGGGCCGCATGTGCGAACACTACACTTGCATAGGTCATGACGGGGCGTATGCAAGTCTTGTAGAGTGTCACCTTATTTCTAAGGGACATTTTACTTCGCCTGCATATCATCGGGTAGAGACGTCCTAGTATGGAGGCGGCACGGTCGCGTACCGTCTTTATATGGGGGCGGAATGTCATCTTTCTGTCGAGGGTGACGCCTTAGTATTTGACCTTCGGGGCCCATGGTATGGGTTGGTCGTACATCGTGATTGGGGATCTTTTTGATATTTGTCAATATTAGCTAATACGAATATATTTATTATGTAATATTATAATACCTTAACTAATACGTGAATATATCCTGATATCTTAATATACTTCGACAGAAAGGGTAAACGAGTTAAACCTAGTACGATATTCGTGAAATAAGTTAATAATCATAGATAATACACATAAATAAGTTATTAATAATATGAATAGTAAATTGTATCTAGGAATTTGACTTCATACTAAATGTTTTACAAGTAATATTATGTACATTAATATGAATATTATTATTAAATCAGAATTTGGTAAACATTGCACATTAATATAGACAACAAGTTAGTAATATTATTTATTTCTTATTGGTGCATAAAAACATCAGCTTTCTTCCGTTTTCTACCGAAAGACAGGTACGTCGGTCAGAAATGAGTTTACCAGATTTTGAAAAAATCCCTCACATGGTACTGAGGTGGCTAGTAGGTACACAACAGTTAAAATATTATAATCCATGAACCGTTTGCTTAGAAAGTCATTTCGATTCAAAAATCAAACTTTTATTTATATTTTGAGAAGTTCTTAGAAGATAATTAAATACCACTGCAAAAATATATTGTCATCATAATTTATTACGTAAAAACACTTAATTTAGTTCTGGCAGTATTACGTTTTGTGTAAAAATATTCTAATTTATGAAATTGGTAAACAGTTTCAATTACCTACTTCCGTTTTTCAAATCATCGTTTTAAAACCAACTAATTCGAAGGAAACAGAAAATAAAATTAAAATAACGAAAATAAAGCTCACCGATTTTATTCCAATAAATGTAAAAATGCACTACTTTGTCTCGAGTAGAAACTTTAGTTGAATCAAGAAATGAAGATTCAAACATTAAAAAGTCATGCAAAATACCCACTATCATCTTTGACATGTAAAAAGTGAAACACAAAATAGTCCTTAAACTCATAGTGATATTACTTATTTTCATTGATCAGTATATAAACATGTAGATTATCTCACTTCCTCTTAGCGCATGCAGTATTGATATGAATGTGATAGAGAGATAGGCCTAGGCCGCACTACGGTTTTTTCCCGGGAGCGGTTAACCGCTATAACCGCGAAACCGCTTGAGACGTACACACTACGATTATAAACCGCGAAACCGCCCGTGATTTTCACAGTTTGAAGATGGATTTCAAAAGAGCAGTATGTATTGTTGCTCTGGTACTAAGAAATAGAAAAAAAAGACGTCAACGAAAATTTCGCAAATATTGGATACATCCACTCACTAGCCGTAGATTTGAGAAAGGTTTCTTTCAGAAAAAGTATAAAATTTTAAGAGAACATCCAGAGAAATTTTTCAATTACTTTCGAATGTCAGTAGCCAGCTTCGATAAAATTTTGCACAACGTGCGTCCATACATCACCTTCATGGATACAAAATTTCGCAAATGTATTTCACCAGAGGAGCGTCTGTCTGTGACTTTGAGGTAAGAAATAAAATTACACACACATGCATATATATTGTACTTTATAGGTATTTTTATTGGTAAAAAAAATTAAAAAAATTATTGTTCTTGAAATTGCGACAGATAATTGGCTGCTGTAGGCTCTTCTTGTTCATTTTGTGCATATTGTAATTGTTGTTCTTGTTGCTCGAGTTCTTGAAGAGAATGCACGGTTGCTTGTAATGTTGGTGGAACAGGAGTATTAAGTGGCAAATAGATGGTTTGTTTTGCAGGTCCTGACACAAGCTGTCGTACTGGTGTTGAAACTGGTGGCATTATCGGCATGGTTGGAGGTGGAGATGGGGAATATGTATAATATGATTGCGGAGACGACGTTTGCGTGAATGACAAATGTGATCTTGGTCTTTGATTACGAATTGGTGTTTCGAATGGATAGAAAGATTTGGCTTTTTGCAAAATATTCATAATTTCTACTTTGGCAAAATGTTTCTGATCGTCATTAAGTTTCCGTAACATTGGTACAATCATTTGTGAAAAGTTTATATCTTCGTCATATTCACACGCATTCTCCTTTGTATTCAAAAAATTTAACAATTTTTGTTCATAATCTTCACAGCTACTTCGGCTTTTGGAAGCCTTCTTACAGGATGGGGTTCGATTACTATTCGTTAGTGGAAGGGTTTCAGATAAGTCCGTATCAGGGTTATCTTGTGAAGTAAATTCGATATTACTGCTAGTCTCCCTTTTTTGTAAAGATGGTACCAAAAACAACAGAGAATCGAAATGAACGTACTTTTTCTTTTTTATAGCACCTTGACCAGATTTACCACGCTGTATAGCTAATTCTTTAGAAAAACTGTCGCGCATATTCTTCCATTTCTTTTGTATTGTACTACCTGTAACAAAAATTGAAATATAATAATATAATGTTGTTTTTTCAGGTATCTTGCCAGTGGTAATAGTATGAAGTCCTTGTATTTTGAATATTTGATCGGCACAACAACTCTGAGTGAAATAATTGAACACACATGCAAGAGTTTGTGGATATGTTTGCAACCTACATATATGCCTGAAAAAACAGAAGAGGATTGGATAAATATAGCAAATTTTTATTTTGAAAGAACACATTTTCCTAATTGTCTTGGTTCCATAGATGGAAAACATATACGAATAGAAAGGCCAGAAAATACTGGTTCAGAAGCCTTCAATTACAAAAAGTATTATTCTTTAATATTATTAGCTATAGCTGATGCAGACTATTGCTTTACTGCTATAGATGTTGGGGCATATGGATCGAATAGCGACTCTAGCGTTTTTAAAAACTCAAATTTTGGCAAAAGGTTTTTGAACAGCCAAATGCATTTACCAGAATCTGCAACATTACCTGATTATGAGGAAGTCGGACCTTTACCGTTTGTTTTCGTAGGCGATGAAGCTTTTCCACTTATGGAGCACTTAATGAGGCCATATCCAAATAGAAATTTATCCATAAAACAAAGAGTTTATAACTATAGATTATCTTATGCCAGAAGGACTGTCGAATGTGCATTTGGGATCATGGCAAATAAATGGCGTATTTTACATAGACCATTAGATGTGAAATTAGATTTTTGCGACCATATTATTAAAGCTTGTTGCATATTGCACAACTTTGTAAGACAACATGACGGTAAACAGCTTAATGAATCGTTTCAAGTTTCAGAGATGCAGGGTATTGCTTCAATTCGTACGCGTTCTAGCAATAACGTTATAGATGTAAGAAATTTGTTTGCTGATTATTTTACATCTACTGCGGGCGCGTTGAGTTGGCAATATGAAAATATTTAAAAGATATCTCACCCTCAGAAGTATAGTAACTAATTAATGCCAAAAACAGAATTTTCACTGTTAACTCAAAACAACATCTCCTTAAAAATAGGCAACAAAACTAAAGTAGCTTTCGTTATAAGGGTTCGACTTTTTTAGTTTGAGTTCTTTGTAATAAATAAATACTCTTTAAAAACTTACCCTTCTTTTTTTTCTCAGCCTCCGACAATGTCATCCAATTATTAACTACGTTGTGATAAACTTCCTCCCAAAGTTTATTTTTCACATTTCTATCACTGTATTGACGCAAAGTAGTATCGTATAAAGCTGGTCTTTTCTGTACTTCCACGATGATTTTCTGGGATAAACTTTCGTACTCTGCATTTGAAACAGACTCCGACTCGGTCGACGACATAATTGTGACGAGACGACAACACAACTATTCTTTGCGACGGTCGGCCGAATACTAGCCCAAAAACCGCCCGCGGTTAACGCATAGTGCGTGTGCGCCCACTTAGTTCTATGGATTACAAATTTTGTTGCGGTTTTTTTCCGCAACAATTTTGTAACATTTCGCGGTTTTAAAATCAGTCGCGGGAAAAAACCGCAAGTGCGGCCGCTTGTATTCGTTTTCGTGTTTCATAAACTCACGCGGTTAATAACCGCGGCGGTTTCACCGTAGTGCGGCCTAGGCCATATCTGCGAGACACGTACGGCGTATGCCAGTATATTTTCGAGTGATAGATACAACCCGACCGATGTGAGTTGGCTAATTGTTATGAATAAGATGAATACGGAATATTAGCGTATCAGAATTCGACGGATTACCGATACACGAATACAAGCTGTATTACAAATATCTTAGTGAATACTAATATATCGGTATCACCCTTAATTAAGTGTAGGTTCTCAAATATATTAAGTGTATAATCTATGGTAGGTATAATCTATGTCTGCGCTCGTCGGCGCCATCGTCGCTCGAGTTTTGATTAAAAATTATATTAGATCTGTTTTTGAAGATAATTATTATATTACAAAAACTTCAAGATACAAAAAAATTGGACTCAGTAATCATAAATGCCTTTTGTAGGGAAGTTTAAAACAAATTGGTGCTTAAAAACTGCCTTATAAGTTATCTAATCGTGTGCCTTGTTTTTCCAATAAAATCTTTGCTAATTTACAAGATACGGTTTGAAAATTAAATTTAAACGATAAATGTGTAAATAAACATTAATAATGGTAGAAACGAACAGAGATTTCTTCAGAGACACCTGGGTACGTTATTTAGGTATGTAAGTATTTTGTATTTTATTTATTTACTAGATAATGACCGGTTTTTTTTGGGTAAATTGTGTTTTTTAGAAATTATATTTAAATACGAATTATATATTGATAAAATGATGAAATATAAATAATATTTTTCGATCTTACCGACAGAATAATAAAAAAATATGAACTGTGGTTAAATAACCGTGGTTAAATAATAAAATAATTTCTTTAAATAAAGAAAAAATTAATATCAAAATTATTGATAAAGTTGAATATTGAAAACACGAATAAAACAACAATTTCTGAAAATAAATCGTACCTAGATCGATTAATTGTTCCCGAAATCCCCTGTATACTAAATTTTATGAAAATCGTTGGAGCCGTTTCCGAGATACAGATTATATCTAGGGTCGGCAGACTAAAGCACATAAGTCAAAATTTTCAATTTATTTTTTATTACATCATCGGTTTACATTTTGCTCAACACACAATCTGACTAAAGCACATAAATCAAACTCAAGTATTTCATGGTGTATTCAAGCGGCGTTCTGTATCAACCTTATCAAATCCTAATATAATCAAACGAACTAAAAAACATAACTGGACTTATGTTCTAAGGAACACCATAAGTACAAAGTTATTAACGTAAGAAGTCTGACTTATGTTATAAAGAACATCAAAATGTAACATTTCTTTAGAGAAAGTAGTTACTTAAAAATATTTATAACGTAAACAATACTTCGGTAAGTGGTTTTAATTTACTAATGTTGTCGATTGTGCACAGTTTGTTGGTTAGTTAGTTGTGTGTGAGTGCTTAAGTATTTTAATTATTTAAGATGAATATTCAAAGAGGCAAGAAATTAGTTGAAATGGCGTTATCCACTCATCTGGAAAGCAATGAAGGTATATTTTCACATATCTTCAAAATTATGATTTGCAAATTACGTAATTATGTCAATATTATATCATTATAAATAGATAATTGTCTTGTCCTTTTTTAGAAAATGTAAATCAACAGTCGATTTTGAACACAGATAACCTAGTAGTAGACGATCCTATACTGTCAACATCATCAGGTCAAGTCAGTAGTTTAACATACTATTCTGTACTTGAATTCTCTAGTTATGATTCTGTACGAGATCCATGTTATGAATTACCCAGACTTCCAACCACATCAAGTTCAAAGTACTTGTGATGAAATTTCAATGAATCCTAATGTGTCTCCAAAAAAGAGTATACGTACTATAAAAAGAGAAAAAAAATAAAACTTAACTTAGGACAGGCATACAGAACTTTAAAAGGAAAATGTATATCAGATCGCACATTGAAAAAAAAAACTTTTTTTGAGAAAAAACAAAAAAAAAGCCCGCCGAGTTTGTTTCGCCGGTTCTTCTCAGGACTGTGGCTTTTTTTGGAAACGGTGGTAGAGATAACATTGTTATTTATATTTTGACATCCAACAAGTGTGTAATACTTTTGAATTTGAAAGAGTTACCTGTTTGCAGAATGAAATGTAAAGAACGTATACCATTAACTGATAGGCATGCCATATTTACAGAATATTGGCAAATGGGGTCATATGCAAAAAGATCTGCATACTTGGCGTCTTTAATGGAAATTCAAGATAAATCTAAGCAAAGAATACGAGCTATTGAACCTGAAAAGCAAAAGCTTAGAATGAAGACATAAAAATACTTTTTTACTGTGCATGGTAAACGTGAACCTGTCTGCAGAGGATGTTTAATGAAACCGTTAGATGAAAGTGACAATTTTATAAAGACAGTTGCTATGAAAAGGAGATCATCCATAGGGGGTTCTCAAACTGATGATATAATATCTATACAGCCATTACCCATATCCATCGAGAAAAAAAATGATTTAATTTCGCTGCTCCCTTTAATACCAGATATTTTCCATGAATTTTACATAAGTCTTCCCACGTTGAAAACTTTACGAAATACTGATCCAGATATTTTAGAACTCGATGAAGAAGAAGAATTTTATTTAAACATTGAGTTGTTATTTATATTTATGACTTATATTATTATAATATATATCTTAATTGTTGATCTTTTTCACTTAACTCATACTATTATTGTGTTCCTTATAACTTAAGTCATCTAATTATTAAATAATCACATTTACTTTAAAATATTTAATTTTAATAATAAGTTAGTGTTATAGACTTATATAATTCAAATAAACATGATTAAGTTTGTTAATGTATAAGATTCTAAATAGTTTTTTTTAATTCCTGTAAAGTAGAGTTTTTTGACTTATGTGCTTTAGTCTGCTGACCCTAGATATATGAATACATATACAAGAAATGCTCGTTTAAATATATAAGATATTATTTTTTATGTTAAATTAATTGAAAATATGAAAATATGAGTTTGAACAAAAATTCAATGAAATAGTAATTTGATCATTTCTATAGTGTTACCAAATTTCGGTACCAAGAACATATCAGACATTACTGTAAATTATTGTACCTAATCTATATATTAATACGTGAAGCAAAAACTTTGTATCCCTTTTTACGAAAATTGCGTGGACGGAGGAGTATGAAATTTTCCACACTTATAGAGAATATAGAGAAGAAGTGCATAATGCTAATATTTTTTTTAAATTATGCATAAAAGATACATTAAATCAATAAAGAAAACATTACGCACACTACATACCATGTATTTGACGCACACACGCATGCATACTATTTATTGTCAAACTTTTGTTCTTGACACTGCTGTCAAATTGAGAATAGATTAAATATTGTTTGTTTTTGTTAATATTTTTTATAGTGTACTCTTGGCGAAATTTGTGATTATAGAAGTATAAAATACAATCATAATAGTGTACAAACTTACAATTCCAATTAATTATAGTCGAATTTCGACTACTGCGGGACCTCTAGTTCTTTTAAAACTAAGTATTCAAAGTTTAACGCACTTGACATTTGGTGGTAGGACCTCTTGTGAGTCCGTGCGGGTAGGTACCACCGCCTTGCCTATTTCTGCCATGAAGCAGTAATGCGTTTCGGTTTGAAGGGTAGGGCAGCCGTTGTAACTATACCGAGATCTTAGAACTTATATCTCAAGGTGGGTGGCGCACTTATATTGTAGATGTCCATGGGCTCCAGTAACCACTTAAAACCAGGTGGGCTATGAGCTCATCCAACGACATAAGCAATAAAAAAAAAAATATATCACTTACCATAAAAATACTCATTTCAGTTCTTGTCTACAATAGTAATACTGGTATATCAAGACAATCTTTAACTTAATGAGTGCTTATCTTAGCATTATGGGTTCGAATTCCTATGATATATATCCCATGATAGGAACTTGAATATGTATTTAAATAGAGAAGTTTTAGTAACATCTTATCACAGCTACCCTTATCAGTTTTTTTTTAAATGTAATGTAGGTTAAGGCCCTGGAAGCTAGTACAAAGTGAAAAAGAAGATTGGGACTACTGAACAATCAATTCAAAATGTAGCTAGAAACAAAACCTAATAAATACTCACATCTCATCACTTGTTATATATTGATCGCTGAATAAATCCATGTTTCAGGTTACGCGAATGAAGTTGGAGAATCTTTCCGTCCTATTGTACCAGTGAAGGTGGTTCGAGCAAGTTACGGAGTAGCATTCGCATATGTTCTCGCCGATACTGCTGACAAGAGCTGGAAAATGATAAGAGTATGTTTGTCATTAAACCCACTAAATAACAATCCTTAAATATGGAAACTATAGAACTGATTCTATTAATTCTCTTGGTTCTTGTAAATTTAAGACTAGTCCAAATTTTTCATCTTTTAAAGCAAAAAAGTCTTTATTTAAATAAATTATTACTATTTAATGAATAGATTTAGAATGATCAGGGTAGGAAAGATCTAAGGAAAGATTTAGGGTAGGGAGACCGAAAAGACAATGGGGTGACGATATAACCAAATTAATAGGGAAGGACGGCCAAACTATCGGCAAGGACAGATCAGTGGACTGGAGGACAGGACTGGAGGAGGCCTTCACCCGAGGAGGGGTCCATATCCAATAACAAAAGCTAACTCTTATTAACATTTAGACAATAAGCAAAACATTAATAACCAACTAAACATTAACAAACAAATACCACATTCGAAATGGAAATTAAGGATAAGGAAATACAGGCTTTTTTATTTTTATTTAATGTATAGATTTGTTTCTTAGTTTTCATTGTTATTCAATAATTTATAGCACTACACAAGTGAAAGTACTCAACACAAGAAACAATGATAAGGTGCCTAAATATTCTGGGATTGTAAATTTAAAATATATTATTTAAAATTTATCATGCTGGTATATGATTGATGATACATTATTTGGATATACAGAATTTATTATTTCTACCTGCTATTCTACAGTGACTAAAAAGCTTTCCTCTTTTACTTAAGACGAGAAATTTAATTTAGAGAAAATGAAATTTGTTTAAGCTAAGCTTGCTCTGTTTGAAAAGCAGTTCGAATTGATCTAGAATGTCAATAAATCAGCAGTGACAGAGATAAAACAATATGAAGCTATGAAATTATTTTCTATTTACGATTGTACACTGATTTATTAGAATGATATATTCTAAATGTTGTTTCCTTTTTTTACCATGCTAGCATATAAGCAGTAGTTAGGTATGTGATTTAAAGAAAATAAAATACTCTTTTTATAGAATAACATATTGGAGTATTATTTGAATATACAATTGGATTATCGATCATATATTCATTAGAAATTGTAAACATGTTGATGACTTTAATTTCATCAGCTGAGAGGTTGGTCAGTCTGCTAGGTCACTGAACTCAGTCCAATCATATGTTTTTATTTGGTTTACAGAAAGACGGTCGCCCTAAAAAGGTGCTGATAGAGACCGGAGACGCTCTGTTATGGCAAACATTGGCCTCAGTTGTCATACCGGGATTCACAATAAACAGGTTTGTATAATTAAATACCTCATCTTTGAGGAAAGCTTTTGTTTTAATATGTATTCTTTTTTCCTGGAGTAAGAATGTTTTTCATTATAAGAAATTTTAACGCTGCATAGTTGGTAACATAGATATCTATAGTACAACCACGTCTAGTCACGACGAGAGCCATCTCTTGGCCGATAGTGGCAATAATAAATGATACAAACACTACTAATTACACCTTCCTTAATTACATATTGATCGGATTTCAACTGTAATGACTGAAACTTTAAGATTTAGATTAATTTCATGTATATCCTTGTCGTTTTTTTATATTGTAGTTGTTTATTACTATATTACTATACTAACTTACTATATTACTATACTAAAAAAAACCAGTTGGTAATCATTAGAAAATGGTAAAATACAAAGATAAGGTAAAGAAAATGGTGTCTTTGTCGATTTATATAGATACGCGGTGGGCTTGGTATGTTTTAACTAACACGTTCGGTATATGGGTAATCCTATCCCGTTTTGGGTACATTGATAATGCCATGTCAGAAACCTTATCCATATCCAGAAGTCAATATCATATATTTTTTTTTTTTTTTATTGCTTAGATAGATGGACGAGCTCACAGCCCACCTGGTGTTAAGTGGTTACTGGAGCCCATAGACATCTACAACGTAAATGCGCCACCCACCTCGAGATATAAGTTCTAAGGTCTCAGTATAGTTACAACGGCTGCCCCCACCTTTCGAACCGAAACGCATTACTGCTTCACGGCGGAAATAGGCAGGGCGGTGGTACCTATCCGCGCGGACTCACAAGAGGTCCTACCACCAGTAATTACGCAAATTATAATTTTGCGGGTTTGATTTTTATTACACGATGTTATTCCTTCACCGTGGAAGTCAATCGTGAACATTTGTTGAGTACGTATTTCATTAGAAAAATTGGTACCCGCCTGCGGGATTCGAACACCGGTGCATCGCTACATACGAATGCACCGGACGCCTTATCCTTTAGGCCACGACGACTTCAATGTATCTTATACATATGTATCTTATATTTCAGAATATGCGCGCTCTCACAGCGTATTCTATCGAGAAACGTACCGAAAATGCCTTTGAGCGTTCGGAATTGGCTGACTGTGGCCCTAGGGCTGGCCTCCATACCGGTCATAGTGCGACCCATAGACAAAGCGGTGACTATCATGATGGACTCGACTTACAGGAAGTGGGTTCAGGCTTAGCACTCATAGTCTCTGCTTCAGCGCTGCGTAGCTGCAATGTGTTTTGGTGAAGACAGAGAATATCGAATCACCGGTGAGATTTCCACTGCTCAACATAATCCTACAGGGTTACGACCATATACAAAGGAGGTTGTAAGGAAGCAACCTGTAACGTATATTGCGATCTAAAATTGCAATCAAGTCAATTTTAACGACTTTTCCATTACCCGCAATGTATTACAAAATCAGTTGACCTACGACTTTTCCATTACACGCAATGTATTACAAAATCAGCTGATGTCTGAGGTCAACGTTCTCTGGCATTATAAATCAAAATTAAAGCTTTCTAAAAATGGCATTTTGAAAAGGGTTTCTATTATAGCCGACTAATTTTCAAATGTAAGAAATTTCACCAGCGGGCGTACGGGTTGATAACTGTCGACGGCTTTGGTAGGATTTTAGATGGAGATGAGAAGACATTTGAGCGTTTTAGCACTGGCTGTATATATAGTACTTAGATTAGGATAAACGAGTACAAATTACTTTATATATTTAATATATATAAAAAACAACGAAATTATGCTGTGTCCTGTGTATCTATGGTGCAAGGTGTGGACCCAGTGGTGTTTTGGAGCGCCAGTCTCTTCATTCCCAATGAACCTCTTACATTTGTAACTATTTTACTGTGACCGTTCACTTACTAGAGGGCGGTAGAGTCGCACACGGTCGCTACACTACGACTAGAGACGCCTTTGATAAAGTGTTCAATCTACATACAGGTACAGTGTACGGTAGGCAGCGGCTTGGCTCTGCCCCTGGCATTGCTGAAGTCCATGGGCGATGGTAACCAGTCACCATCAGATGGGCCGTATGCACGTCTGCCTACAAGGGCAATAAAAAAAAAAACTTAGGACACGGGCTTTTTATGTCAGATTACTAACGTACAGCGCCCCTAGCGGCAAACGCAGCCAAACTTTCCAACTGCATACAAATTCGAGTTAACTTTTACGCTATCGAGAACGTTAAAATACTCGCACAAACCACACAGTATGTTTAAAGGAGAGAATTGTTGGGCCGAGTTACTGGAATTGGTTTAAGAATGAAAGAAGTAATTTGTAAAGTTGTTGGACATACTAAAAGTATTGCTTAAGTGTCCTTAATCAATGCGAATGTGTATCGTATTGTTATACATCTGTAATTGTTGTCTTAGGATTTCGCAAACCGGGCGCGTTATCAATTTTAAATTTGTTTTACGAGTCTTATTTAACGCTTTTACCTTTTTATTATTTTCTTTCCTACCTATTCTGGTATCTTCGAGGGGTCATAACTAGATTCACAGAACTAGTAACTCAAACCTGACGATGTTGCTAACACTAGCCCTAACAAGAGCAGTGTTTTCCAGATATTTTTTTTCCTACCTATGCTGATAGCCTTGAGAGATTATAACAGCTTCTCCTTGACGTGTAGGTGAGCTCACGGGGCTCAAACCGGGTGTGTTGCTAACACTGGCCCTAGTAAGAGCAGTGCTTTGCAGAATCTACCACCGGATCGGAAACGCGACCCACTGAGAAGATCCGGCGAGAAACTCAGTGGGTTGTGTCTGTGGGTTAATTTACTCGCAGAGCCCTTGACCGGTGCTTGTGGTACCTAAAAGCACCGTTAGTGGATAGGGAGGATCCGAAATGACGTACTTAGGGCGACGTCGACTGTTTACCATTCGGTTGGGAATGAACTATCTTCAAGATCTATAGCTATCATATACCATGATAATTGTATCCGAATGGCTATTTTAAAATGAATATAATAAAGGCGATGTTAAACAATACGATCACTTTTTTATAATATTGTGTTTCATATACCCTTTAATATAATCTTGTGAACGTCATTGTGACAGCTTTCAAAATTATTACGACTATCTGTAAAATTAACGGTACAAAAATTTATAACTTCGCTTCATTATGCTGACCAGTATCAAGATGAATGAAATTTGATGAAATCAATTGATAGTTTGTTTTGCTTAAGCGCGTTTTTTCTGGTCTTTAAATTACAAACACATTATTAATACTAGCAATCTCAGCGGAGGAATGTAATCTTAGAGCGATGTTTTAATTGTCTATGTAGCTATGAATTTACCTAGTGTTTCTTAATAGACACATCTTGGTATAAGTTAATGGGATATTGTTGATATATATAAAGGATGTAAGCATTTCGAAATTTTTATAAAAATGACTGAACGAAACTAGTACGTGACTTCATTTACGGTGAAAAAAAATTTTTTTTAAGGGATTTTATGACCTTGTAACTGAGACCTTTAAGTCATGTCTTATTTTAATTTATATTCATATTTCTATGAAAATGATATTATGGAGTAAAATGAAATGAAGATGATTAATTTGAGACATTAATCAAATGGGATGAAATGAAATGAGATGATATGGGATGAAATATAATCTCAGTAAAATGGTGGTCATTTACTAAGATCTCAGTGGACTTTTTGGAGGATCCCGAGAAGTTGCGTCCAGCGGCTTTGTTCAATTTCCCACATTTGTGCACCTTCACAGATATTAAAACCACCATTATTACACATTTAAACCCGAAGAAACACTAAATAGACAAAATAAAACAAATCACACAACTTCACTCCTCGCGTTCCCGCCAAAAAGACCGTGAAAATATAAGCTAAATATGCCTATAGATTATAAAGTAATACCGATCAATTATACTTATCGTCCGTAATTTGTTTTAAAAGGTTACAATTAATCGATATTATTTATTAATTGAAATTATTAAAGGATCATTGAAAGTAAATATTGAGTATTTAGATATTGTAGGATATAGTAGTAGTTTACTAAACAACACATAGGTAATATCTTTATTTTTATTTGCAAAGAAAGAGTAAGTTATATGAATTTCAGTACTCAATACAACATAATACTCAAAAGGGCCAATCTCATAAGGACTCGCATCCAGGGCCGTAAAACACTTAAAAAAAACATAAGAGCCAATGGACTTGTAACGGTAAATTTTATAAATAAAAAAATGCTACATGTGACATGACGGTTTCATTATTTTCATTTTATTACATGGTAGTTTTCCAATTACAGTACAAGAGCGCATTATGCGGCATAATGCTCAACTAAGCTTCAGCATAATTCGGCATTGTGCGTCACTGAGTCGCATTATGTTCTGTAATTGGAAAACTACCTGTATTAGTTTATTTAGTTATTAGTTTATTAGTTAGCACAATGCCGAATTATGCTGTAGCTTAGTTGAGCATTATGCCGCATAATGCGCTCTTGTGCTGGAATTGGAAAACTACCTCTGTCTCGACTTTTCGAATACTTTTAGGTTTCATTAGCGCGGAAATTAAATCGAAAATCTTGTTGCAATGTTCACAAATCGGAAGACGTTAGAAAATGCTTTATTATTAGAAAGATTATGCTTTATTAGGCTGTGATAATTATTTTGTAATTTTAGACGACTACTCGCAATCATTGTTTTATTTGTAAACATGCGAATGTGATAGTTGTTTTTTTTGTTATTGTTATGTATATTAATAAAGTGTGCACAAGTTCAAAATTGTTTTACTACTGTATGGAGAGTTTTAGAGGTTAGAAGAACTCTCTTAAAATGAAGACAAGTAAATTAATAGTGCTAATGTAGCAAGGGGTGTATATGACATGAAAGTAACGTATAGAATATGAAAGTAACATTTGTAAAATGAGTGAGGTGTGCTGACTTGAAAAAAAGAATAAAATTACTTTTAGCGTATTTTTGAAGCTACACTACTTGCTACGGTGGCGCCACCCTAGTCGGTCTGTTTTAGAAGGTAATTTTTTGTACATAGATCTAAGTGTGTTTTTTTTCACGCCGGATCTTCTCAGTTAATCGCGATTTCGATCCGGTGGGTAGGTTCTTTTTTTATTATTGAAAGACTACTGGTGGCCCGGTGACCTTACCAGTTTCACCAGGACAGGTGGACGAGCAAAGGCTCGGCCAGGAGGGGTGGGATTTGCTAACAGCTGCCCGAGCCTCCGAAGGAGACCTAACAACTCAAGAGCAATTGCTTCGCGAATGAATCTACTACCGCATCGGAATCGCGACCCGCTGAGAAGATTCGGCGAGACACTCAGCGGGCTGATGCATGGGTTAGGCTGCACGTCGATCTCTTTGTCGAGTTCGACGAATACGGTTATCGAGGTTCCTCAGCCTGCTCCTAGTGTTAGAGCTGAAGGTATCTAATGCAAGAGTTATTGGATCTGATGGATCCGTAAGGACGTGTCTAGAGCGACGACGGTGACTGGCTCCTGCGTGATCAGGATTCGGGGAGTAGTCAGCGGCGGCAACGATAAGGCGATTATCATGACGCATAGCCGGGTAGGTTCTGCGAAGCACTGCTCTTACTAGGGTTAGTGTTAGCAAATTCTCTCAGGTTGAGCCCGTGAGCTCACCTACCCGTCTGGGCGTAGCTGGAATAGCCTCTTAGGCTACCAACGAATAGGTTGGGAAAAGTCCCTTTTTTCTTTTTTTTCTTGTTTACTGCTAGTAACTTGGAAGCATTAGCTTCACCGAGCGTGTAGGCGAGCTCACGAGGCTCAGTCTGGGATGTGATTCTTAGGGTAGAGGTACTGTTACATATGCCCTTCAATAATAACGTAATATAAATAATAATGCAGACTAAGGCATCCCATTTTTTTTTCCTACCTATGCTGATAGCCTTGAGAGGCTATTTCAGCTTCACCCTAACGTTTGTAGGTGAGCTCACGGGGCTCAAATCGGAGATTTGCTAGCACTGAGTCTAGCAAGAGCAGTGCTTGGCAGAATCCATCCGGATCGGAAACGCGACTCACTGAGAAGATCCGGCGAGAAACTCTGGGCTGGGTCTATTGGTTAATTCGCTTGTCGAGCCCTTCGTCGCGAGCGACGGGTTCGACGAGGACGGTGACCGGTGCTTGTGGTGCCTAAAAGCACCGTTAATGGGTCAAGAGGATCCGTAATGACGTGCTTTGGGCAATGTCGACGGTTTACCATTCAACATTCCTGAATGCGCATCGTCTTTATATACAGACGATTTAGTGCTAAAGCGCGGCAGAACAGAATTGGTTTGAGTAGCGGAAACACACATCGTTTGTATTATTTCTTTTATAAAATAAACTCAGTGTCAGTCACAGATTCCTTTTTTTAAAAGAGCTCATGGACTCACTCTGTGCGCTTCATATACTGTACCTACTTAAAATTCGTGGGATTGTGAGTTTCTGTCGCTTAAAAGTTAAGATGCCTTATATACTATCGAGCGAGATGACTATGCCGGTGCTAGAATCCCGCAGACAGATGCTAAGTTGTTTAATAAAATACTTTAAGCGCTCACAAACAAAATAAACTATAAAATTTATCAGCAAAAACCTGTTAGTAAAATTACGTTGCTAAGAAAATATGTTAAGGAGCGAATAATAAATATTAAGATGAAATTTTCTTAGCGCATCTATCACGCGATGCCAGTTTATTATGGAATGAAAGTAGCATATCAGTGATACAATAAACAACTATTATCTATAGTATTTGTTTTTTCATGCATTAAATTCTGCAAATCGACAAACATTTGAATGAAAAGTGAATAATATTTATTTCAAAACATGCATGTTATTTTCTTGGTGTAATACATGTATAAATATATAGATATAATTATTATAAAATATAAATATAAATATGATTTTATTAGCGATCCGCTCTCGTAATTTATTATTGATTTTATTGAATTTTCTTATTATACAATTCTGATCTGATCTGAAACGGTTTCTTGCCATTTTCAAACTAAAGAAATAGCTTTGTGATGCACACTAATATTTAATTTAAAAGTAAATATATTTTATTGGAATGCGGAGGTATTCGCTCGACGTGTATAATTTAGTTTAATTTTAAAACCTTCGAAGTGGTTTTTAATTTTTTCTGGAATTTCCAAATTCATATGATTTAATGTGGGAGAAAATGAGACAGGAAGCTGTTCTTTTTTAATGAGAGTAGACATAAAACCTATAGCATGGCCAGTTATAAAAAAAAAAACATAAAAGCAAAAGTCAAAAAGAAGGAGAACAAAAAAAGACTATCGCCGACCGCACCGCACGCGTTGTACACGCACACGCCGCGAGTGGTATACCAGTTTTATGAACAAACGTCAGGCCAGCCGCCGCCATTACGTGTCGTCCAGCAGTCACGTCCGTTGAATAAGAAGCTAGCGACCGGTTGGCAGGTAGGTCTACTCCTCATAACCTAGCCTCGGCCTGCCCCTCTTTTTGTTCATGTTTTAGCGATACTCGCCCCCCGAAAAAACTTCCTTCAAAAAATATAGAACCAGCGCACCGCCGTGGTGGAAATTTGTAAAGAGTTTTTCCCATTAGGAAGCATTATACAGTCTTTCTTATATCCGTGGTTCTCTTTGTGCTCTGCTTCGTACCTAATATTCGTACTTAATACATTCTGACTAAATCTATGTAATATATACGAATAACATGTAAAATAATTACCAAATTTTGTATCATCAAATATGATCATAACTAAAACCTATAATTATCCTATTCCCGAAATTTTACATTCGTCTCATTATCTTGAAGCCAAATTTTTGATGGTTTCACTTCTACGTGTGAATTGCACACATGTTTTATTTTTTTATTAACAACAAAGAAGTAGTAACCATATAATCAGACAAATTCACTGGTGGTAGGACCTCTTGTGAGTCCTAGTGAGTGTTAAGTGGTTACTGGAGCCCATAGACATCTACAACACACCCACCTTGAGACATAAGTTCTAAGGTCTCAGTACAGTTACAACGGCTGCCCTGCCCTTGAAACCGAAACGCATTTTTTTTTTTTTTTTTGCTTAGATGGATGTACGAGCTCACAGCCTACCTGGTGTTAAGTGATTACTGGAGCCCATAGACATCTACAACGTAAATGCGCCACCCACCTCGAGATACAAGTTCTAAGGTCTCAAGTATAGTTACAACGGCTACCCCACCCTTCGAACCGAAACGCATTGCTGCTTCACGGCGGAAATAGGCGGGGTGGTGGTACCTACCCGTGCGGACTCCCAAGAGGTCCTACCACCAGTGAAAAGGTGTGTGGCGCATTTACGTTGTAGATGTCTATGGGCTCCAGTAACCACTTAAAACCCAAGCATTAAAAAAAAAAAAGTGTTATTTCGTCGCTCTCAAACCAAAACCTGCTATGTACAAAAACTCTATTTTGAATTAACGAGTAAAAACATTTTCGTATAATAATTTATATGAAAGTGAATTTTTGAGAAGTATATCAAATGAAAGCTATAGATAAATATTAAAGCTATAGACACTTAACAGTTTTTTTATACGGGTAGATAGGGCTGTGAACTATACGCAAAGGTCAAAAAGTAAAACTCTCAAAAAGTGCATATGAGGCCTATAGAATCAAAGGCAGCTAAATCCAATCTGTCAAATATTCAGGTAAACTACAAAAATCGGCCCGGCCGGCACGTCATTACGGATCCTCCCGATCCATCGAAGTACTGTTCTTGCTAAGGCCAGTGTTAGCAACACTCCCGGTGTGAGAAGCTGAAATAACTTTGTTCGGATAGTTACGATATTCTTTATTTTAAAGCAGATTTATAAAGAACTAGCGACCTGCCCTCGCTTCGCTTCGGAAACATTAAAACACACATGAAACCAAAAAAAAAAAAGTAGCCTATGTTCATCAGGGACAATGTCGGCTCCTAATGGCAAAAGAATTTTTCAAATCGGTCCAGTAGTTTAGGAGCCTATTCGAAACAAACAAACAAACAAATCTTTCCTCTTTATAATATTAGTATAGATGAGAATATTACTAATAATCTGAATTTTAAATGATAAAACTTCGTTTATTAGTACTTAGTACAGAGTAAAAATAAAATTTTGGAACTGAATTTGGTAGAGATTTAGCTGCATTTGTTATAACATGAAAACACTAAAGCGTGTCCAACTAACTAAACAAGATAGCGCCATTGTTAATCCATTTTACGACATTAAGACGTTTAGCTGCCTTTGATTTTATAGGCCTCATATAACAGATTGTGACTTGACAACGACGATTTGTCGATTCCAAGCTGCATTCCAAACAGCGACAGTACCAAGTAGTGGGAAATTGCTCAGTAATGTAGACTTATTTCTTATAGATCTCTAGTCATGCCTATTATATGCAATCATTTAGAAAAACCTTGTGAATCTACCGTGTATGATGTACTTACTACAAACATTAATTTAAAAAAAGAGACCTGTTCTAATACTAGTCATGTTTTATTATGTGCATGTAAGTATATAAATCATACAGTGATTTCATATTATATGTACGTAAACGGTATATTATATCTATTTATTGTATGTATGCATTTTCTATAATAATGTATTGTTTATAGTAAACAGCAACATACCTGTTGAATCTTTTTTAGAATTTCTGGAAATAAAAGCGGTTGTCTGGCAGATATTGCTTTTAGCGGTAGGCAGCGGCTTGGCTCTGCCCCCGGCATTGCTGAAGTTCATGGGCGACGGTAACCACTCACCATCAGGTGGGCCGTATGCTCGTCTGTCTACAAGGGCAATAAAAAAAACCGGCCTATTGTACAAATATATTTGCTTGTTGACTGTTTTTTAATGTTAATCGTGTTTTGGTGTGCAAAGTGTCTCTCTCGCTCTCTCTATTCATGCATATTAGGACGCTTTTATCGGCTTGGTATGTTTTGTATTTAATGGAATCTTCTATTGTCTTTTCCACCTTTTTTTTCCCTACCTTAGCTAATGGTGTAGAGAGACCATGTCAGCGTCACCGGCCTAGTAGGTGAGCTCACGAGGCTCAAACCTGACGATGTTGCTAACACGAACCCGACTTCAGGATCTCCGGTTAATTTGAAAATTTGCACGCGCATCAACGACCAATGACAATACTATCATTTTGTAACATCACTCTAATATTCTGACCAGTGTCAAAATTATTATCTATTGATACTTTAACGCGTTTTCTTATTTCTTAAACTACATTTATTCTACTAATATTGTAAATACGAAAGTTTGTAAGAATGTATGAACCCGAACCCGTCGCTTGCAACGAAGGGCTCGACGAGTAAATTAACCCTCAGACACAGCCCACTGAGTTTCTCGCCGGATCTTCTCAGTGGGTCGCGTTTCCGATCCTGTGGTAGATTCTGCGAAGCACGGCTCTTGCTAGGGTTCATATTAGCAACGTTGTCAGGTTTGAGCCCCGTGAGCTCACCTACTAATTAAGATTGTTACTCTTTCACGCAAAAACGACTAAATGGATTTTGATGAAACTTTACAATAATATAACTTACATATCAGAATAATACATAGGCTATAATTTACAAAGATATAATGTGAATTACCCAAAATATAACGACAAGTACCAAGTAAGAAGGAAAAAAAGGAAGAAAATTCAATAAGAACAATAATAAATTACAGTTCCTGAAGCTACGCGATGGCGGGTCAATAGTTGTGTTATAAATTGGTGATTCCTTATAGGGCACATCGGACCAACGCATCATACGTCTCCAAGTCTTTCCACCACTTGCCTATGTATGACTTATTTTTTCAAGTTCTTCAGGCACGTTGTGAGAAAGGAGGATGAAAATCTCGAAAAACTACTAATTACCGGCAAACTGGAAGGAAAGAGGCCAATGGGGCGTAGTCCTATGGGCTGCTCCGATCAAATTAAGACGACATTGGACTCCAACATGAAGAAGCTGAGAAGTGCGCGTTTGGGATGGTATGGACATGTGATGAGACGAAATGAAAATGAGGTAGGTAAGAGAGTGTTAACTATGAATGTGGTAATATAGAGGAAGAGGTAGAACTAAGAAGAAATTGATGGATTGCGTGAAAGACGATATGGGTAAGAGGGGAGAAATTGTATATGATAGAAGAGTATGGAAGGAGAAAACACGTTGCGCCGACACCAGGTGACTGGGAGAAGGGCAGGATAATGATGATGATGATTGGAATCCAACATCAGTGTAGCTATCCCCTGCGCAGAGGGCAGGAATGAATGAAGGAACATAGTCCGAACAAAAGCGCTTGCTCCATGAAGATTCACGACCCTCAGGATTGAGGAACATGATGCAAAGAGGAGGAAATTTACGTATGATATTACGAGTATGATATTATAGATATGCATTACGAATTGTCTGTCTGACTTTTATTTAAGTATTAGCTTTTTATTTTTTTGATGGATGTGAATAAACATACACTTGTGTACATTTTTCGATGTCTTTATATCAAGTAGTTAAACATGATAATGGCATGATAATTGTTATATTGGGCAAGTTTAAGATACTGATTCGTAATGTTTCTGTTGTAACAGCTTCCCTTCGTTTACCGCTAGGGGCGCTGTTCAAACTCCATACAAATTTGAGTTAACTTTTATGCTATCGAGAACGTTAAAAAACTCGCACTAAGCACACGGGTCATTCTTCACATGTCATATATTTAAGTTTTTTAACAAATCTCACACGAATCCGTTTTTTTTTTTTTTTTTTTTTCCTACCTAAGCTGAGAGCCTTGAGAGGCTATATCAGCGTAACCCTAACTTTAGTAGGTGAGCTCACGGGGCTCAAACCTGACGATGTTGCTAACACGAACCCTAGCAAGAGCCGTGCCTCGCAGAATCTACCACCGGATCGGAAACGCGACCCACTGAGAAGATCCGGCGAGAAACTCAGTGGGCTGTGTCTGAGAGTTAATTTACTCGTCGAGCCCTTCGTCGCAAGGGACGGGTTCGACGAGAACGGTGACCGGTGCTTGAAGTACCTAAAAGCACCGTTAGTGGATCGGGGGGATCCGAGATGACGTGTATTGGGCGACGTCGACTGCTTTCCATTCTGTCCGCAGGATCGGGAATGTAGTTACCGGCGGCCACGATGAGAGGGTTCTCGTGTCGTGCCGCTTTATCGAAGTGGCGCATGGACGCCGACTGAAGATACTTACTGATGGACTCTAAGTCCAGGTCGTCATGGAGGTCGACGTTCCTGACGAACCACGGGGCTCCGACGGCTATCCTGCAAAAACGGGATTGAATAATTTGAAATGTTTTTAGGTGTATGCGGGCCGCGTGAGCGAACACTACACTTGCATAGGTCATGACGGGGCGTATGCAAGTTTTGTAGAGTGTCACCTTATTTCTAAGGGACATTTTACTTCGCCTACATATCATCGGGTAGAGACGTCCTAGAATGAAGGCGGCACGGTCGCGTACCGTCTTAATGTGGGGGCGGAATGTCATCCTACTGTCGAGGGTGACGCCTAAATATTTGACCTTCGGGGCCCACGGTATGGGCTGGTCGAACATCATGATTGGGCGAACGGCGGGGGCGGGGGTGTTGACGCGCCTAGTCGGGAGAGGGATGCTCAGCGTGGTGTTCGGAGGGCGACCCCTTTTGAAGAGCACCGCTGTGCTTTTCGTGGGGTTGATGTCGATGCGCCACTTCCGGAACCACTGTCCCATGGTGGTAGCTGCGGTCACGAATCCGATCCACTAACGGTGCTTTTAGGTACCTCAAGCACCGGTCATCGTTCTCGTCGAATCCGTCGCTTGCAACGAAGGGCTCGACGAGTAAATTAACCCTCAGACACAGCCCACTGAGTTTCTCGCAGGATCTTCTCAGTGGGTCGCGTTTCCGATCCGGTGGTAGATTCTGGCAATTTTCGTAAAAAGGGATACAAAGTTTTTGCTTCACGTATTAATATATAGATGTAAATACGAGGTAAGGACAAGTTGTTTGTTGTACTAAATGTGTGGACGAGCTCGTAGCCCAATTGGTGCTAAGTTGTAATCAGAACTCAGCCACTCAACATCACAATGTGCAGCCATTTCAAGACTTACACGTGGAATTTCCACTATCAAACAGATATTGTTTTTAAAATAAATGATGCACTCACTGTGTAAGCTTTGATAAAATAGTTATAGTTTGAACAGAATTCCATTGGAGCTGTCTCATTTGTGTAAAACATTGAATCATTAAAAAAATCGCATTGTTTTCTTTTAAAATCAAACGTTCGTATTTCATTACCGGTGATAGGACCTCTTGTGAGTCCGCGCGGGTAGGTACCACCGCCCTGCCTATTTCTGTCGTGAAGCAGTAATGCGTTTCGGTTTGAAGGGTGGGGCAGCCGTTATAACTATACTGAGACCTTAGAACTTATATCTCAAGGTGTGTGGCGCATTTACGTTGTAGATGTCTATGGGCTCCATTCGCATTGTAAGTAGTAAGAGCGTTCGATTCATCTGATGGTAAGTGACTTTGATCATGGACGTCAGGAGTACCTACCTAGGACCTGGCTAAGCCGTTGTCTACAGCTGATTCCACCCGGCAAACCCAATGAAGAAGGGCATATCGTGGCACTCGCGAAATAGAGTGGATACTTATTTTAAAGCTGGACAGCACGGGATAAACGAACTGGATCTAAACATTAGGGATGATGGTAATCATGAGTATTGGTAACGATGATAGGGAGAAAGGATTATTTTAATAAGAACTGCGAACAAGTGATACATTGTCTCTAGGAGTAAACTAATATTCCCCGTGTTATGAGTGACAAACACACTTATATCCGTTCACCGTCCTCGCCGAACCTGTTGCTTGCGACGAAGGGCTCGACGAGTAAATTAACCCATAGATACAGCCCACTGAGTTTCTCGCCGAATCTTCTCAGTGGGTCGCGTTTCCGATCCGGTGATAGATTCTGCAAAGCACTGCTCTTGCTAGGGTCAGTGTTAGAAACACTTCGGCTTGAGCCCCGTGAGCTCACCTACACGTTAGGGTGAAGCTGAAATAGCCTCTCAAAGCTATCAGCATAGGTAGAAAAAAAAAACGATCAAAAACGCGCTGCCTTCATAGAAGTCCTCCGACATATTTCGAACAGGGCATTTACTAATAAATAAGATTGGCCAGACGTCGCATTGGTGATACTGATTTGGCAGTAGCTATTTCTTCGTCATGATAGTCGTCTTATCGTTGTCGCCGCTGACTACTCCCTGAACCCTGAGCTGGCTACCGGAGCTCATAGACATCTACAACGTAAAAGCTGCCACCCACCTTGAGATAGGAGAGTTCTTATGTCTCAGTATAGTACAACGGCTGCCCTACCCTTCAAGCCGAAACGCATTACTGCTTCACGGCAGAAATAGGCAGGGTGGTGGTGCCCACCCGTGCGGACTCACAAGAGGTCCTAGCGCTTGTTCGAACACTACCGCTTGTCTGAACACTTATAACTCGAGAACGGCTGGACTGATTTTAATGGTTTTTGATTTTTTGTCTCCGTTCCTGATAACAGAATAACTATTAATTTGGACACGCCTGAATTGTACTGCCATAATGACAAAGTGATGTTTAATTCAATTAATTTGTAACATGACATTCATTGACATTGACTTAGGCCAGAGGTCGGCAAAGTGCGGCTCTTTGAACTCTTGAGTGTGGCTCAGATAGAAAATATATCCTACGGGCTTGCCCGCCCTCTAATATTATCCGGCTGTGGACGAAAAAGCCGGTTAATAGTATGTACCCCTGACTGATGTCTGGGCTGATTATTATATATATTATATATTAATCAAAGCAGTATACAATATAGCATTTATTTTATGATTTGAATTAACAATTTATTACAAAAAAATGTATTTTTTTAAGAAAAATATATATTTTTAATATTAAATAATTTTTATGCATTATTATAAATGAAATGTTAACACAAACAATATTATGTATATTGTAAAATGCTTACTACATTTAAAACAGACTTGACTCTCAATTTTTTTAAATCGTTTTATAGTATCGTAGTATAGTTACAACGGCTGCCCCACCCTTCAAACCGAAACGCATTACTGCTTCACGGCAGAAATAGGCAGGGCGGTGGTACCTACCCGCGCGGACTCACAAGAGGTCCTACCACCAGTAATTACGCAAATTATAATTTTGCGGGTTTCATTTTTATTACACGATGTTATTCCTTTCACCGTGGAAGTCAATCGTGAACATTTGTTGAGTACGTATTTCATTAGAAAAATTGTTACCCGCCTGCGGGATTCGAACATCGGTGCATCGCTCAACACGAATGCACCGGACGTCTTATCCCATAGGCCACGATGACTTCAAATAATAAGTTTGCCGACCACTGACATAGGCAGTTCGACGGGTCGAAAAGCCTGATATAAACGGTAGCTAGGTAATTGATTTTATATTAATTTAACGAATAAACAAATTACTGAAATGTATTAAACATAACATATGTATTTATTTCGTAAGACTAATTTGGTTAATTTTTTTTATTACTTAACACATGAGTTCTAAGTCTTGTGATTTTTATTAGTTCACTTACAGTACATAAATCTAAGTCTTGAAAATATAATTAAGCTATTTCAATACGAACCTTGACTCTTTTTTTTTAAAACCAACACTAAATTTATCACTTCACAAAAACATGATTTATTAATTTTATTATAGACGTGATAAAATCTTGTATGTAAGGATTTCGTGAGTCTATTGTTTACAATCGCACGCGCGGCACCCCGACGACACGCTTCACTTAACTGAGATCTCAGATCTAGTCGGTTTTTGCTAGCGGCGTTCCGCGAGAATGTATTTGGTCTTTTCCATAAGCGACCGGCGGGAGACAAAGCGTGACCGAGACCTATGTTCACCGGCGCCACTCGCTCAGTGTGCTTAGTGCGAGTTTTTAACGTTCTCGATAGCGTAAAAGTTAACTCAAATTTGTATGGAGTTGGAACGTTTGCCTGCGTTTGCCGCTAGGGGCGCTGTTCCCACTGTATACAAATTTGGGTTAACTTTTACGCTATCGAGAACGTTAAGAAACTCGCATTAAGGACACGGTGAACTAAATATCATTAAGCTAAGCGAGCATTCGGCATCAAGTTCTTCCTTAGCATCCTCTAGATACAATCCCAGAATAATACCTATCAAATATTAGAATTTCGTATTTTTCACATATTCTATAGAATTTTGTTCGTTGGTTAGATTTTATTGCATTCATTTTTGAGATGATGATGAAATAAGATATGTTTTTAGAAATCTAATTTAGAAATGTTTTGAAATATACGTTCAGTAATTGATGAGATATAAATTAGATTCGCAATATCGCGAATGTGATTGTTTATTAACAATAATTTTAAATTTTAACGAAATATTAAGTAACCGATTTCAACAAAATAAAATGAGAATACCATCATTGTAGTCCCTATCAATCAATAATTTAAGCATTATTAAAATAACTCATGCAAGAAGCCTCATGCGCTGGACTGATCAAGTGCTTAGTGTGTGTGTTCCTACGTTTGCCGCTAGGGGCGCTATTCCAACTCCATACAAATTTGAGTTAACTTTTACGCGATCGAGAAGTTAAAATACTCGCACTAAGCAAACAGTACACCGGGCGCCTTGAACTTTCAACCACGACGACTTCCCGTGCGTAAAGTATTCAAAATATTTGCACATTTTAGGTTTTGAATTCAATAATTTAAAGTCAAATCTTTGTTTAACTAACGAAAAATGTAGTTATTGGCGCCATACTTATTCCAGTTATGTGGGACGTGCCTCTAATTTGTATTGTGGCTCAGTCAAAGTACACAAGAATCTGCATAACTGTGTTTGTTAAAAAAATTTGCGTATTAAAAACTCTACGGCACCTTATTATATGATTATTATTTCAAAAGGCTTATTAAGACTATTTTTATATATTATAGCTCATTGTATTAAAAAAATAGCTACCACAGAGCACTCACTTTAGTATTTATTAATATATGTAGTATTTTTATTTTTCGATTGCTAGGCGATTTATCTAAAACACTAAAAGATTGAGGTTTCCGTATATTACAATCATGACTGCCGGCAAGTTTAAAAGAAACACATAGACATCGTAATATAATTGAGAACTAACGAATGGATCATTATGTTCTGGAGTTTTTTAGAGATACATAAAATATAACCGAATCCATCCGTCTTCAACATCGGACTACTTCAATCGATGTTATATTGACCTAGAATAGTAAGACGGCAAGCTAAACGAAATATCCTATGAACTATAATAAGCCAAGATAAACAATAAATACACTTTTCTAAATCTTACGAATTCGATAACTTGAAAACCATTTAAAAACGAAATCCTGTCAAACATAGCGGGAATAGTCCAGAGGGGCGAGCACGAATGACTATTGAAAAAATATTCGTATCGCTATCGAGAAAAAAAATGTTTGATTTAAACAGCGCCCCTACCGGCCGTAAGTGGAATTAATTTCAGCAACACGAATGAACTTACTTTCGTTTCGCAATCGAGTCGTCGCGTTCTCGAAACTCGAAACTCATAATCGAGAGCACGAAAACTGTTTTGACATGCGGTCACGTAAATCTCGAAGGCTGTCTGGCTATCGAGTACTACCGTCTAATGTAACGATCCGTTTTCGTATCGACGAATTTACATTACGAATTCGATAGATTTTCGTGCTTGATGCTCTGGTACTTCACGACTCGATTTTTGAGACGTATTTATGGTACGCACTTTAACCGATATCTCTTGACACTTATACCACAGTCATTCTTTTTCTCTAGATTCTATAACTCGATCCCGACTCGCGCTGCGAGTTCAAGACTGAAGCTTTAATAAGTTTATGGTTCAACTTGAACCTGGGATTAACGGTTTCGGAGGTGAGATAGGAAACTAGTTAAAGCAAACAATTTACTTTAACGCAAACAATTTACTTTTGTTTTTATTTTAATTATTACGTTTCTCGTAGTTACGAAAATATTCAAAACTGGTTTTGAGTATTATTAGGGGATATTAATAGGAGATAATTTCGAGTTCACAAAATCGGTATGTAACGGTTTTTTTTATTCATCCATACATATTTATCCATCCAGATTTGAAACCGGTAAGATGAGTAAAAATTATTTTATCTTTATCGAGCCCGCGACGATATGTTTCTTCTGTTATATCATAATTGAGACTCATACAGAGTATAATGTGAGCTTTAATCAGCCTGAGACATGAGGTCTCGACCTCAAATATGTTGTAAAACATCTGGTACACTGCTCGAATAATAGATGGTGACAGGAATAGTCATGCGGGCTCTAAATGTTCCCTACATCCCAACAATATACGAAAGGTGCTATCCAATTTAGTGCCCCTAACCCGACCGAAACCCAGGGTGAGAGAGACGACGACAGATTCCGATATATTTGCTCGAAGATCACGAGTAACAGTAAAATAGAGTCAGACTTTACTGGTGGTAGGACCTCACGTGAGTCCGCACGGGTAGGTACCACCACCGCACCTCTTTCTGTCGTGAAGTAGTAATGCGTTTCGGCTTGAAGGGTGGGGCAACCGTTGTAACTATACTGAAACCTTACAACTTATATCTCAAGGTGGGTGGCGCATTTACGTTGTAAATGTCTATGAGCTCCAGTGACCACTTAACACCAGGTGGGCTGTGAGCTCGTCCACCCAATAAGCAATATAAAAAAAAAAGATAGAAACGTTGGTTCTCTTCACTGTCCAAGGTATCCAAAACATTCTCCTCCAGCACCACAATTCAAAATATTATCCATGGTTTATTTTTGCAACCCTGATTTGAGACCGTAATACGTAATTGCGTAAATTCCTGAGGATCTACACTGAGATTGATCTTATTTTACGGCGCCAATTCAACTATACAGCTTCATTTAAAATAGACGCTTTATCATTGTAAATACAGAGCGAAATAAAACTAGTCACGTTTTCAAATTTTTATCTCGATCTAGGCTTCTGCTACTTACTGTTTACATTTGTTTTATTTCTAATGGTTTTCGTGGTTCGGTCGCGTTTAAATATTTGCTTAACGTCGGAATCCGTGAGAATTGTTGATAAAAGCCGAATAGCAATGTTAACGAATGTTTTTGGAACGAAGTTCCTTATGGGACGATGCGGAGGGGTACCTACCCTAACTGGGGAAAAAACGTCCGTAACGTAAGATTTTTATTAGTAATGCACACAGTGTACGACTTAACTTTGTAATAACGTACAAAAAATAACATATTTTTTATCATTCATTGACCACGATGTCAGAGCGTTCGTTTGCGCAATACACTAACTCTTATGCAAACAACCGTGAATGAAGTGTACCACAATAAGTTCGCACGTTACCGAATGACCGTGGGTTGTTGCGAAACCTCCAGTTTTATTTTCTTTATACCTCGAATAGAACTTAATATTAATATTTTTATAATAAGGAACTTGGTTCCTATCCGGTGTCCCACGACACCACACATCTTTTTTTTTTAAACATAACGTAATCTGTGTAACATCTTTGGGCTGCGGTTCGACGGAACACGAACGATAAGTATTAAACTAAAAAAGTAGTATTATCTTTGATTCTCGTTAAAATAAGGATGTATCTCTTTTTTTTTCTCCAGCTGAATTCTTTCCAGGCGAGGATAATGAAAGATGGAAGGACCGCTTCGAAGTTAAAAGAAGAATAAATTTTAAACGTGAAAATATTTGTTTGGACAACATAACAATAATTTGTTTATTTATATAAACTTTTTTTATGTGTGGGTGAACGAGCTTACGGCCCACCTGGTGTTAAGTGGTTTACAGGTGCCCACGGATATAAAAAATAACGTGAATACTACCATCATCCATCTCAAGATTTGAAGTTGAAGACTGTTTTTATATTGTACTAGCTGACCCGGCAGACTTCGTAGTGCCTCAATCGATAAATAAAAGACAAAAGGAATCCGTCCGATGGGGGACACATCAAAGGACAAACAAAATTGTTATTTTTATTTAATTCCGAGCATTTTCGTATATAAATACCTTTTAAACCTTCCCTGGACTTCGACAAATAATTTAAAACCAAAATTAGCCAAATCGGTCCAGCCGTTCTCGAGTTTTAGCGAGACTAACGAACAGCAATTCATTTTTATATATATAGATATGTCGGCGCAAATATGACTATTTACCTACTGATCATCAACTAATTACTCTGTGATAAGAAATTGATGTTAAACAGTTCCTTTTATTGTAATTTCAATACTTTAAAACGTGTTTGAAAAACGTGTAAACCCGCTCACGTGTTTGAAAAACGTGTAAACACGCTCACGTGTTTAAAACGTGTCAACACGCTCACGGGTACGAAGCCCCATAAATACGGCCGTGCTGTCTAGCACTGATTGATTCGTGTCCGAGCCGTTGTACTGTACGGATATCTCTGTAACGTTGTTATGCTTCTCGTGCAATATACGAAGTTCTCGTGAAGTTCTCGTGAAGTTTTGTTTCGGAAACCCAAACATGAGTCATTCGTCAAGAAAGTGATGACCGCGACGTCAGCGGTGCTGACGTCACACTTTTTACAAACATCACGGCGGTCCCTAATCCGTCATCAGAAGCGGGATCACACGCGGCCTCCGCTCAGCAACAACCTGGTGACCAGATAACCGTATCGGCGGATAATGACTACCCTCCAGCATCAGCCGATAAGCCTGTACAGTCTGCTTCACAAACCAGCATGGTCGAGCGACGGAATCAACAATCAACTGATCAATGAATACAAAAGATAAGTTTTTATTTTTGATTACTAAAATTTCACCACAAAATTCATCTGAAGACCATGATATCCTTACACAACGAACAACACCTTACACATTCTTATCCCACCTTCAATAAATCTACGAGAACCTCCGAGAAATCTACGAGAACCTCCGAGAAATCTACGAAAACCTCCGAGAAATCTACGAAAACCTTCGAGAACCCTACAATAAAATCGCATTAATAGTCTCAAACTTACATAGTCACAAGTAACGCAAGTATAACAGATGCGCTACTCAGAGAAACTTTTTATTCCTGCAGATCAATGGGAATCAAAGAAAACCTACGAGAATCAACGAGGCTGGTGCAGAGCGCGCACCGCCCAAGTGGGATCACATGCCGCCTCCGCTGAGCAACAACCTGGAGACCAGATAACCGTATCGGCGGAAGAAGACTACCCACCAGCATCAGCCGATGAACCTCTACCATCTACTTCACAAACCAGGATGGTCGAACAACAAAATCAACAATCGGCAAAAGGATAAGTTTTTATTTTTGATCAATAAAATTACGCCACCACATGAGTATCACAGTGTACGCCACCACATGAGTACCACAGTGTACGCCACCACATGAGTACCACAGTGTACGCCACCACATGAGTACCACAGTGTACGCCACCACATAAGTACCACAGTGTACGCCACCACATGAGTACCACAGTGTACGCCACCACATTAGTACCACAGTGTACGCCACCACATGAGTACCACAGTGTACGCCACCACATGAGTACCACAGTGTACGCCACCACATGAGTACCACAGTGTACGCCACCACATGAGTACCACAGTGTACGCCACCACATGAGTACCACAGTGTACGCCCACTACATAAGTACCACAGTGTACGCCCACTACATAAGTACCACAGTGTACGCCCACTACATAAGTACCACAGTGTACGCCCACTACATAAGTACCACAGTGTACGCTCACTACATAAGTACCACGGTGTACGCCCACTACATAAGTACCACGGTGTACGCCCACTACATAAGTACCACGGTGTACGCACACTACATAAGTACCACGGTGTACGCCCACTACATAAGTACCACGGTGTACGTCCACTACATAAGTACCACAGTGTACGTCCACTACATAAGTACCACAGTGTACGTTCACTACATAAGTACCACAGTGTACGTCACAATATAAAACTACACAAAATAAGTTACTTTCAAAGTAACATAAAAAGGTACACAGATACCAATCTCAGAAAGAGACATTCCATTGTTTAGATGGACTCCAAGAACTCTCTGGTGATACTCCATACATGGGTGGCTGGTGCAGAGCGCGCACCGCCTGTCAGTATGGCCGTGTCGGCGCAAATATGACTATTTACCTACTGATCATCAACTAATTACTCTGTGATAAGAAATTGATGTTAAACAGTTCCTTTTATTGTAATTTCAATACTTTAAAACGTGTTTGAAAAACGTGTAAACCCGCTCACGTGTTTGAAAAACGTGTAAACACGCTCACGTGTTTAAAACGTGTCAACACGCTCACGGGTACGAAGCCCCATAAATACGGCCGTGCTGTCTAGCACTGATTGCCACTTCGATAAAGCGGCACGACACGAGAACCCTCTCATCGTGGCCGCCGGTAACTACATTCCCGATCCTGCGGACAGAATGGAAAGCAGTCGACGTCGCCCAAAACACGTCATCTCAGATCCACCCGATCCACTAACGGTGCTTTTAGGTAATTCAAGCACCGGTCACCGTTCTCGTCGAACCCGTCGCTTGCGACGAAGGGCTCGACGAGTAAATTAACTCTCAGACACAGCCCACTGAGTTCCTCGCCGGATCTTCTCAGTGGGTCGCGTTTCCGATCCGGTGGTAGATTCTGCGAAGCACGACTCTTGCTAGGGTTCGTGTTAGCAACATCGTCAGGTTTGAGCCCCGTGAGCTCACCTACTAAAGTTAGGGTTACGCTGATATAGCCTCTCAAGGCTCTCAGCTTAGGTAGGAAAAAAAAAAAAAAAAAGCACTGATTGATTCGTGTCCGAGCCGTTGTACTGTACGGATATCTCTGTAACGTTGTTATGCTTCTCGTGCAATATACGAAGTTCTCGTGAAGTTCTCGTGAAGTTTTGTTTCGGAAACCCAAACATGAGTCATTCGTCAAGAAAGTGATGACCGCGACGTCAGCGGTGCTGACGTCACACTTTTTACAAACATCACGGCGGTCCCTAATCCGTCAGATATAATGGACGTCGCATCCTATAAAGCGAAGCGACTGCTACACGATAGAAATATGCAGGACAATGTTAAGTTTTTAAGAGATTCAAAATTAATAGCCCTTGAAAACGTCTGGCCTCTAGGCGCTGCTTATCACAGAAAACCCTTCGAATCAACGTTCATAAATGTATTTAAAAAAATCAACATCAGACATTTACGAGGCTGTAAAATAGAATGACAGATTTTAGCACTGCGATAACGCGAGCGATAGCGACTGCTCCTGCAGAATCTAATATCTCAATGAGGTTTTTATTACGTCCCGGCTACCGTTCAAAAAAACGGTGCGCGACCTACTTGGTGCACGTGAATGAAGTGAAACTTCTTTTTCGATGTAGTATTGTGGTTTCCTTCCTTTTTTATCCATAAATCAGATTGCTCTTGTAATAGGGAAGGGTGTGTATAAGAGATGTGACATCTTCAATATTTATATTATATATATTTTAAATTATAAATATATACATATTTTTTAAAATACTTTATTAAATTATTGGACGCTACTCGTTGCTAACGCTCGCGCTGTCTTGTAACAAGTATACTAATGCCAAGCATTCACTCTCGCTCTGTCTCTTTCTCTTCCCCCTCCCCAAGACCGTTAAACGTTTAACGCAACCTTGTTGGAACTCGCATTAGAAGTTTCACTTCAAAATATTTTACTTGTAGTAAATTTTTACACTAACACCCTACTGGTTTGACACTGCCTTGATATCATAAGGGGAGTGGCGACGTTATTGTTGATCTAAAGACTGCCACTTTATATCAGGTTGGCTGTGAGGGGGGCCTCGCGCCTTATGCAATAAGAGTTACTAAGAACAGACGATGATTAATCTAAGAAAGGCAAAAGAGTTTATAACGTGTCTGTGTCTGAGGGTGCCCCTGGGTAGGTATGCCGATGTTACACGAAAAAGGCTTGGACAAAGTGAACTTGTCCTTTTATATTATTAATTAGTCGTTTCTCGAAGATTCTGTGTGCCAGTGATGTGCAACTTCAACAGAAATGGGCACGACTGGGCAATGGCGGCATTAACCCAGGACAACGACCGCATGGCTTGGTATGTAATACAAACATTTTAAGATATAAGCATGGCGTCCCATTTGCAAATGATTTATGAAGAGATTATACATAGAATGGTGGTCCTATGACCTTTAGTACTTTACGTGTGCACCTAATCGCCCATGTCAATGAGGCATTATCGACGAAGTGACAACTACGAACGGATGACGAGGAAGTCACTGCTGAAGCATTATCAGCAACCTAAAAGATACCTAAGTGATAAATACCTAAAAACGAAGTGAAGTCGTCGTGACCTAAAGGATAAGACGTCCGGTGCATACGTGTTGAGCGATGCACCGGTGTTCGAATCCCGCAGGCGGGTACCAATTTTTCTAGTGAAATACATACTTAACAAATGTTCACGATTGACTTCTACGGTGAAGGAATAACATCGTGTAATAAAAATCAAACCCGCAAAATTATAATTTGCGTAATCACTGGTGGTAGGACCTCTTGTGAGTCCGCACGGGTAGGTACCACCACCCCGCTTATTTCTGCCGTGAAGCAGTAATGCGTTTCGGTTTGAAGGGTGGGGTAGCCGCTGTAACTATACTGAGACCTTAGAACTTATGTCTCAAGGTGGGTGGCGCATTTACATTGTAGATATCTATTGGCTCCAGTAACCACTTAACACCAGGTGGGTTGTGAGCTCGTCCACCCATCTAAGAAAAAAAAAGACGAGACTGCCATAACAAGTACACAGAAGTTTGCAAACCTTTTAATGTCACTGTAAAGGTGAAGCGGCCTTCTACTCTTTAATTTATTTAAGTATTAATGAAAACTGATAAGGTACGTCAGCTGATAACATTACGGAAGGCTATCAGCGATAGAAGGAGCATTGTTTGATTTATCTGCGAAAGTAATGAGATAAAATTATGCTGAGGTTTTCCTGTGGTATTCACCGAGTGATGTATGCTTAGAAATGGCTTTGCGTGGTTATTTTTTGCAGAAACTGGTTTTTTTTATTGCTTAGCTGGGTGGACGAGCTCACAGCCCACCTGGTGTTAAGTGGTTACTGGAGCCCATAGACATCTACAGCGTAAATGCGCTACCCATTTTGAGATATAAGTTCTAAGATCACAAGTATAGTTACAACGGCTGCCCTACCCTTCAAACCGAAACGCATCACTACTTCACGGCAGAAATAGGCAGGGTGGTGGTACCTACCCGCGCGGACTCACAAGAGGACTCACAAGGTCCTACCACCAGTAATTACGCACCTTATAATTTTGAGTGATATATGCTTAGAAATGTGGCCACGAAGATAGACTAGAACTTTCTATTTTAGGAAGTATAGTTATTTTTTAAAGAAACTGATTCAGAGATGACTTTATCGATGACGCAGGGGGTGGACACAGCGGTGTTGGGAAGCGCCGGCACCGCACACCTAATACATTTGTACATCTATACTAATATTATAAAGAGGAAAGATTTGTTTGTTTGTATGTTTCGAATAGGCTCCGAAACTACTGGACCGATTTGAAAAATTCTTTTTCCATTAGAAGCCGACATTGTCCCTGATGAACATAGGCTACTTTTTTTAATTTTTTTTTTATTTTTTTTTTTGGTTTCATGTGTGTTTTAATGTTTCCGAAGCGAAGCGAGGGCGGGTCGCTAGTATTATTATATTGTGTCTGCGCGCTTACTAGAGGGCCATAGGGTAACGATTGCACCCGGTCGTTACACGGGCTAGAGACCCTCTTGAACTGGTTGTAGAGCGTGTCCTAAGTCTGCACCACCAGTAATTACGCAAATTATTACACGGTGTTATTCCTTTGTCATATGTTTCGTCCTGTAGTGCGGGTCTCATTGCATTGTTGCTGCAAACTTATATTTAAGTATTTGTTTTTATTAGTTAGACGGGTGAATGAGCTCACTCGATGTTAAATGGTTACATACCGAAGCCCATTCATATTGCAGCGTTAAGGTCGCCACCCACCGGGAGATTGGGGTCTATGTGACAATTGTGTAGTTTTTTTAAAGATTTTTGTGCAGGTTTGATTTTTATTACACGAATAATTCATTCATAGTGTAAGTCATTTGTGAACGTGAGTTAAGTACGTAGTTCATTAGAACAATTTGTACCTATCTGTGGGATTCGAACACCGTCGGATCACTCGATAATAGTGCACTAGGCGTTTTATCCTTTAAGGCACGACGACTATTTGCAACCTCTCAGCCTCTTGGTCTAAATCTTTATTGTCCTTGCAGTCATACGAGCATACGGCCCACCTGATGGTGAGTGGTTAACTCCACCGTTTTTAAGTTTGGTGCTCAATAATAGTTATTAAAAACGGTTTTGCTGCTGCTAGGGCGTATTCTAGGCTCACAAGGGTTTACTTTTACCCCGCCCACTTTTGCCGCAAAGCAGTAGCGCATTTGAGTTTAAAAGGTGATACAGCAGTTATACTATTGACTTTTTTATTTGCTTTTGTAGGCAGACGAGCATACCACCTGATGGTGAATGATTACCGTCGCCCATAGACTTCAGCAATGTCAGGGGCAGAGCCAAGTGTTAAGTACTGCTAACAAGCCTCGTTTGAAGAAGGACATGTTATAGCGCTAGGGAAACACTGTGGAGGGAAGCTCATTCCAAAGCCATGGTACGTAGCAAAATCTCTGGAAACGCACTGTGGATGAACGCAGTGGCTCCAGGCGGTATGGATGAACTCTACTTCGAAACAGTGTCAGCCTAAACATCTTTGCAGTGACCTTTATACATAAGTGTACATTTAAATTAGTCTGGTGTTTTCCTCCATTCCTTATGTTGTTTCATGCTTGCTGATTGTTTTTAATTTTTTTTTTTTGTTTCTATGCTTTTGTTTCTCTAGTGTTTTTAATTTGTTTATATTGGTGAGGACCTTTAATTTGGCTTTTTGTTTCTATTATTTGTTATATTATTATACTTTGTTAGTTGGCTGTTGGTTCTCCTTGTATTAAATAAATAAATAAATCCAATAAGCGTACATTTCTTTACTGCAAAGCTGTCTACAGTTCATCAACAATCACTATTGAATAGCCTTTACAATAAAATTTGCAACATTTCAAAACTGGGTCATTGTACCCAGCTCTAGCCTTGTTCGTTTAATTAATATTTACTTGTTAATTGCATTATCAATTGCAGAAATTTAATCAAACGTTGACCTTAGATGTGAGATTCTCTGTCTGTATTATTCTCTATTCTCTATCTGTAAAGTGATGTATTTGTCTTAAATCCTTCATTTTTACTGTTCTATTAGAATGGAGCTTTTATGCGTGTGGACAATAACAGAATTTGATAGTTGGTAATTTCAATAATTGACTCTAGATTTCGTTTGGACTCGAATTTTTAATAAAATTTTTTTTAAATGCGCCGACGAACTTTTTTTATTTTTTTTTATTGCTTAGATGTATGGACGAGCTCACAGCCCACCTGGTGTTAAGTGGTTACTGGAGCCCATAGACATCTACAACGTAAATGCGCCACCCATCTTGAGATATAAGTTCTAAGGTCTCAGTATAGTTACAACGGCTGCCCTACCCTTCAAACTGAAACGCATTACTGCTTAACGGCAGAAATAGGCAGGGTGGTGGTACCTACCCGCGCGGACTCACAAGAGAACTCACAAGGTCCTCCTACCACCAGTAATTACGCCCTTCGAACCGAAACGCATTACTGCTTCCTGATTATGGAAGAGTGGAGATGTCTCTGTCTGAACTGTCATCCTTTCGCCCTGCACAATCTCTTTGCACGACTACCCACTATACGCCCACTATGTCAAAAAATAATTAAGTTTCCTACCATAATTTATAATGACATGATTAAATGGGTTTCATTTGAATAAATTAAAAATGCAATGCTCGCGTCGGACACTTTTATTCTGTTCAACAAATTAATTGACTACAATTCACTAATAAACAAATTACGACTAACATTACAAACGTGACGTAAACCTTTCCTTTTAAAATGATTTAAATCTAAAACATGATGATACACACAAAAACAAAAAGAACAAAAAAAAAACGATTCGGAAATTTGATCTGGAAAAAAAAAAACAACCACAAAATGTACATTTGAATTTTAAAGTTGCCATGTACTAAACGCAATCCGCAATGATTCATGATGACCTGGAACTTGACTTAGTCAGTAAGTATCTACAGTCGGCATCATTGCGCCATTTTGAGAAGGCGGCGCGACATGAGAACCCTCTTGTCGTGGCCGCTGGAAACTACATACCCGATCCTGTAGACCGGAATGGTAAACAGTCGACGTCGCCCAAAACACGTCATTACGGATCCTCCCGAACCATTAACGGTGCTGCTTTTAGGTACCTTAAGCACCGGCCACCGTCCTCGTCAAACCCGTCGCTTGCGACGAAGGGCTCGGCGAGTAAATTAACCCTTAACAGAGCCCACTGATTTTCTCGCCGGATCTTCTCAATGGGTCGCGCGGGATCCGGTGATAGATTCTACGAAGCACTGCTCTTGCTAGGGCCAGTGTTAGCTCCCGGTTAGAGCCCCGTGAGCCCACCTATACGTCAAGGCGAAGCTGAAATAGCCTCTCAAGGCTATCGGGATAGGTAGGGAAAAAACAGCAATTATTTTATATTATGAATCATAATAAATTATAGCTTTCTTCTTACGAGTGTGCTTGCTCTTTGACTAAATATTTGCAATATTCAGAACATTAGAAATGCGAATTAATTGTTATAAGTCGTATCGTTGTGTTGTAAAACAAAAACCGCGCCGTGACTACAATATATAGGTAGTTCTGACGTATTATCACAGACGTACATACATATAAATTATATAAGACCCGTCGGTGTTATGTCAACAAAGCTGTCGTTAAAACATCTTTTATGTTAAAACTCTATTTGTGGATTAATAGGTTTATTGGCATAAAGGAATCGAGCTATGGTAGATATATAATTGATGAAACTAGAGGTCCCGCAGTAGTCTAAATTCGACTATAATTAATTGGAATTGTAAGTTTGTACACTACTATGATTGTATTTTATACTTCTATAATCACAAGTTTCGCCAAGGCTACACTATAAAAAAAGATTAATAAAGACAAACAATATTTAATCTATTCTCAATTTGACAACAGACGTCAAGAACAAAAGTTTGACAGTAAATAGTATGCATGCGTGTGTGCGTCAAATACATGGTATGTAGTGTGTGTAATGTTTTCTTTATTGATTTAATGTGTCTTTTATGCATTATTTAAAAAAAATATCAGCATTGTGCACTTCTTCTCTATATTCTCTATAAGCGTGGAAAATTTCATACTCCTCCGTCCGCGCAATTTTCGTAAAAAGGGATACAAAGTTTTTGCTTCACGTATTAACATATAGATGCCATTCGTAATTAGATTTAGAATTTGTAATCGAATAATATCGAGAGATAATATTGAAGACAAATGTTTAACCGACATTTGTTTTTGCAATTAAAGGTGCTTTTTGTTTGGTATTAACATCAACAAAGAGCTCGATGTTTTTAATTGAACTTCAATTAACTTTAATGTTTCTTTTGGGGGACGGGAGAAAACGGTCCTATCTTAAACGACATAGGCAAGTCGCTGTTAAATCCTTCCGTTTGTAAACCACCAAGGAATATTTTACACAAACTACCACAGATTACCAAAGTCCCTGGATTTAATTATCTTAACAAATACCAAACTAGTTAACCATAGTATCCTTGAGAAATGTATGTTTAACTCTTGTCGTTACGTGTTTGCACTTAACATTACACAATACTTTATTGATTAAACTTACAAATGTTCATTGAATTGTTTAAATATCCTATGTTTTAATTTCACACCTGTGCTCATATCTAGTTCAGTAATGAATCGCATTTTTCTTGCGTGCGTGTGTGTATATCTTTTTTTCAAAATATAAACTCACACATCTGTACGTCCTATGACCTGGAGCTTAACTCAGTCAGTAAGTATCTACAGTCGGCATCATTGCGTCACTTTGAAAAGGCGGCACTACATGAGAACCCTCTTGTGGTGGCCGCTGGAAAATACATATTCGATCCTGTAGACCGAATAGTAAATAGTCGACCTCGCCCAAACACTCATTACGGATCCTCCCGATCCATAATAGTTGCTTTTAGGTACCACAAGCACCCGTCACCGTCCTCGTCGAACCCGTCGCTTGCGAAGAAGGGCTCGACAAGCTAATTAACCCATAGACACAGCCCACTGAGTTTCTTGCCGGATCTTCTCAGTGGGTCGCGTTTCCGATCCGGTGGTAGATTCTGCGAAGCACGGCTCTTGCTAGGGTTCGTGTTAGCAACGTCATCAGGTTTGAGCCCCGTGAGCTCACCTACATGTTAGGGCGAAGCTGAAATAACCTCTCAAGGCTATCAGCATAAGTAGGGAAAAAAAGTCCTATGTCTAAAGTGGAAGAGGTCGGGTTATATATACTGTACACGCAATGAATGCGCTGCAAAAAACAACATGCAATGTACATATTTTAAAGTATACCGGGCGGTATTAGTTAAATTGTAAAACTACCGTCAATCGCGTACACTGGTCGTTTGATTATTGTTTCACAACAGACGTATGTGCATAAATATAGGCAATTAACGATAATTAAAATCCATTCGAAAACAAGGGCATTCGCGTTTTATTTTCACGCCAGACAGGGACGCATGATATTTTGTACAATGACTTCGACGTACACTGCTGTTTCTAAAATAGATTTAAAAAAAATGCATTTCGGATATAGACATAAAAAAAATCAGGACTGCATTTAGTACATGACCAATCTTTTTCGTTTACGCATATCGAAAAATGAAATGTAACATAAACAACAAAATAAATAAATAAATAAAACTAATGTGATATCGTTTTTTATAAAATTAGAATATAAATAATTAGCAGTGATTCTCAACCTTTTTTTGTTGCGGCACATATTTAACGATTTCAAAATTTGGCGGCACACAAAAAAAAAAGATAACAATTATTTACTTACTACAACACACTGCATAAATAGGTTATCAAAAAAGTTTTATTAAACGAAATAAACTAAAATATACTATAATTTTTTTTTTGTGGATTTAAATATATTCACACACACACACAAAAGTGCCGCGGAACAGTGGTTGAGAATCACTGAGTGTAATAAACAAAACGCCCAATTCGGTAAATAAAACATTACCTGACAGTGAAAAGAAAAATACACAAAAATCCGACACATTTTCGAACAGAAACATTATTAATTTTTATTTATTATACATAGTTGTAGATCAAACATTTTTCAATAAGTAACCGTTTTTCTTATAGTTCGTATTTTATCGAACGATGATACTAAAAACTAGCAAAATATCATTATAATCAACAAACAATTCTCTCACTGTGTGTAAGTACTTGTTTTTTTTTTGTCAAAAGAAATTTTATAAATTTTCCCGTCCTTAAAACTAGTTTCCACATCAAACAGCTCGGTGCCTTTATAATAACGATACTTCTTTTCTTTTTTTTGTATTCAACTTGCTCGCGTGTATGTCAATCTTATTTCTTATGCGTAACAGTTTATTTTCGCTCACCATTCTTTGTACGTTAAAACGTTTTACGAATCAAAACTACATTTTTTCAAGTTTATAGTTAAAATAAGTTACGGAATCTTAGGCAATTTATCCATTCAATATACAGATAAAGTTTTGAGACCAGAATATGAATAAATTAATATGAAACGTGTTCAAAATTTTTTTTTTTTTATTGCCCTTGTAGGCAGACGAGCATACGGCCCACCTGGTGGTGAGCGGTTACCGTCGCCCATGGACTTCAGCAATGCCAGGGGTAGAGCCAAGCCGCTGCCTACCGCTTAATACTCTCCACAAGCCTCTTTTGAAGAAGGACATGTCATAGCGCTCGGGAAACACCGTGGAGGGGAGCTCATTCCATAGCTGGATGGTGCTTGGCAAAAAAGACCTCTGGAAACGCACTGTCGATGAACGCAGCGGTTCCAGGTAATATGGATGAACTCTGCTCCGATGGCGGGAGGTGCGATGATAAAAAGGAGATGAAGGGATCATCTCAAATAATTCCTCAGAGCATTCCAACTAATTTTTTTAATCGATTCACAATTTCGCGACAAATTACTAGCAGATTTGCAAATTTTATTATTGACGGCGGTAAAGTCGTTATGGATTCAAAAGCATCGAAGGAGATCTGTTTGAAGAAAAAAAATGGTGCGCATCTTCGATCAATAAGTGCGCATGCAACTTGGTGCACGTGTAAGAAGCGAAACTTCTTTTGCGGTGTGTAGTATTGTGGTTTTCTTCATTTTTCATTCCTAAATCAAATTTCTCTTGTAATAGGGAATGCTGTATATAAGAGAAACGACTTAGCTGGCTTTGTCTTTTCCCTCGATCCACGGTCGAGTGGTTCGCGAGATGCTCAGTCTATTTTCTCACTCTCGCTCATCCAAAATTGTATCTTTTCTTTCCAGCCCTAATGAATCTGTCGTAAGTTAAAAAAAATTCTCAACGCGCTTAAAGAAGTTTCACTTCAAAAACTTCTGCAATTCTTCTTCTTCTTGACGAAGTACTGCAGAACTTGGTCTTGTAGAGCTCGAAGAAGATTTTAAGCTTCTGATTTAAGACAGATACGAGGAGAACGATGTTACGATTTGTGGCAACGAAAGCAAACTTCTCACGCCGGTCATGTTAAGGGGTTCTGTATGTCTATATCTGTATTCTGCACGAAAATCTATCGAAAACCCAGGTTAATCCCAGGTTCAAGTTGAACTATAAACTTATTAAAGCTTCAGTCTTCAACTCGCAGCGCGGGTTGGGATCGAGTTATAGAATCTAGAGAAAAAGAATGACTGTGGTACAAGTATCAAGAGATATCGGTTAAAGTGCGTAACATAAATACGTCTCAAAAATCGAGTCGTGAGGTACCTGAGCGTCAAGCACGAAAATCTATCGAATTCGTAATGTAAATGTATCGAGTCGTCGATACGAAAACGGATCGTTACATTAGACGGTAGTACTCGATAGCCAGCCAGCCTTCGAGATTTACGTTACCGTGTGTCAAAACAGTTTTCGTGCTCTCGATTATGAGTTTCGAGTTTCGAGAACGCGGCGACTCGATTGCGAAACGAAAGTAAGTTCATTCGTGCTGCTGAAATTAACTCTTTTGACGGCCGGTAGGGGGCGCTGTTTAAATCCTATACAATTTTGTTTCTCGATAACGATACGAATATGTTTTCGACATTCCCGATCCTGCGGAAAGAATGTAAAGCAGTCGACGTCGCCCCAGACACGTCATTTCGGATCCTCCCGATCCACTAACGGTGCTTTTAGGTACCTCAAGCACCGGTTACCGTTCTCGTCGAACCCGTCGCTTGCGACGAAGGGCTCGGCGAGTAAATTAACCCACAGACACAGCCCACTGAGTTTCTCGCCGGATCTTCTGGTCGGATCGGTGGTAGATTCTGCGAAGCACGGCTCCTGCTAGGGTTCGTGTTAGCAACGTCGTCAGGTTTGAGCCCCGTGAGCTCACCTACTAGTTAAGGTTCCGCTGAATAGCTTCTCAAGGCTATCAGCTTAGGTAAGAAAAAAAAAAAAAAAAAAAGTTTTCGATAGCCATGCGTGCTCGCTCCTCTGATGCTCATTGATGTTACAACGTACCGAAATGATAGCTTTGCGTCAGAAATGGTACCTACCCGCGCGTTGCTTAAGACTTGACACCATTAAAAACAGATACAAAGGAAAATCGCCCTAAAATCCTTATGATATAACGTAACGATTTCGTTGAACACATAAAGTATCAGAATTATAAAGAGTTCACCGACCCTCGCGTTAACGTTGACTAGAAAATAATCACAAAAATATTACAAAGAAACCTTTGAGAAAAAATTTCGTCGTAAGCTAAGAATGTGGCTCCACTAAAGTTACACCTTATTAAAAAGACTTAACTATTTAATTGTCTTGCACCGTTAGACCGGACATAAGTCGACCGACTCCGAAATAACGAAACTCAAAATATTGTGTTTTTTTTTTAAACACACATAAGTAATCTATGTCGAAGAGTTCTTCTTTCGAAAGTATGTTTTGAAAAAAAAAAAACTTCTGAATAGATTATCTTCAATTAATGAGTTGAAACACTAAATATTTCTTGCGACACGTTAAATTAGTGAATCTATTCAGAAAGGTAAAATATTTTGATACAGCTTTGACGATATAAAAGTTAGAAAGACCAACAATAAGATCAGTTGTATTGAATAAAATTATGTAACATTATAAAAAGAAATCGCTACAAAAATGTTCAAAACATTAAAACATTCATACCGTCAAAATTATCAAATAATAATAAATTACAAACTTTTTATAAGTCATTTTCCGGATAACCGAGTCTGGATACGGACTCAAGCTATATTATTTCACATCACTACGTAATTGTCTGTCAACTATTTAGTGTAGGGCTGTGTTTGAGGTTGTCAAATTAATTGTTTCTTTTTTAAAAGGCATTACGCAAAAGAAGTCTTTGCTTGACGCACCGTCAATGTCAGTTTGACATGTACAAACCACAGTGCAGTAAACAATAAGTTGGTTCAGCTAGATTACGATCAAAATAATTAAATAAATAAAATAAATCACGCACGGTCATCCAGCCCTATTAGGATTCTCTGTGTAATAGCCACTGAGAAACATACTTATATACGTTTAAATATATATCTATATGTCGGAGACAGTCATTAGTTTGGTAGCTAAATGAAACGCAGCACGATTCCCGAGAGATGGCAGCACGATACCGCCGTTGGAACTCGGCTAACTTCGTGCTACGACAGAGCCTAGCCGATGGAGGTGCGTAGTGATGGCGTCACACTTATCAACCAGCCTTCTTGAAGAGCGGCGCCTCCGTCCTAAGAACTCATTCGTTTTCGTTTGCTAGCGTCAAGAGAAGATTTCTAAATTGTTCTAAGACAACAAACGTGATTGGTGTACTCCATATTTCTCTTAGCTCGATCACCCTATTCGCCCCTACGATATCTGACGATGGTGTTAATAATTGTGGCTTCTCCGACATATATATACAGATGATATTCGCTTATACCCATCTAAATGTATAAACATATTTAACTGTACGTGTGGTTTCACTAAATCTGCTTAGAACACCCTTGCATTATTACTGCTACACATTGACGATGCATACAAACACTTATAAATTTCTTTTTCTGACACAGTTTTATCTTTTGAAATCTTAAAGAAATACTTCGAAATCTCTACTGCCCGTCCTGCGGGTAATTGTTTGTAATTGCAACCGCAACTGGACGCAGTTACGCATTACAATTTACCAGACCACAATATTGGTTCAAGGTACTTACGCGCAAGAATTATACAGTGCCTAATTAACAACTAAATCCAGTTGTTGCAATGCTAATTGGAGACAATTGTAGAATTGGAAGTTCTCTACAATTTAGTTATTATTATTCTCTTAAATTTTGGAATTTTGGTCCATAATCGACACCGTAATATTAATTGTTATTGTTTTGTGTTACAGACACGCACGACTCTTTTTAAATGGATTTCAATTGAAATAGGCTTTCAAGTGTGAGCTCATTATTATATCATCGTTGTATATTTATAGTCTTTAAATTCATTACTTTAGTCTAGTTTGTACAAAAATTATGGAAGTTTTAAAAATTGTGTTCTAAAAAGCTTTTAGAAAATCTACTCTATCTCTACAATTCTCTCCAAAGACGATCAAAATAAGTAGCATTGCATTATTTTCCGTCCTGCACGCACTCTTTGCAGTAATACAGCGTGAGAGCAGGACGGATCTAGTCAAAGTCAAACAACATTTACGGGGTTCGTTCTTAGAAACACAATCACATCCTAACTTACACCGGTAATCTATGGTAGACGTCCACATGCGAAAATAAACGCAATCAATTTATTAATTAATTTTTTAGCCTCACTAAGAGAGTAGTGCTACATATTGATTAGTTACCAAACACTTGTAGAAGAGGAATGGTGTTCATCACTGTCTTCTTCAGCATTACTTCTCAATACGTGCATTATTATTATGCATTATAAGCTTTAACTGCGTGATGATAATGCTGAGATTCATTTGAGATACAAGGTAGATCTTACTCCTTTGAGGAGTTCCTTTGAGGAGTTCTAAATAGCGCTTTAGAGCAGCGCGCTGTGAACTGCCTTACCTCCAAACGACTGACCCTTACTTCTCAATACGGAATGTAGCTTTTCTTGATACAAGCTTTGCTACATCTGTGCTTCCGAACAAAGGCCAGAGTGGAGGCCCACGACTTCCGGACCACACTAAGAATTCCTATTTGAATAACTCAAAACGGTAACGAATATTTTAAATCATTATTGTCATTATGTTTCTCGGCGTTTACTCTCGCATGTGGGAATTAAAAAAGCTTTTAAAAAAATCTAGTAATGTAACTAGTCAAGGTTGTGTAAAAAGCGTTTTTTTATTATATTTTTTTTTTTTTCGTTTATCTTACAACGTTTCTTCACTTATTCATAGAGCGCGTATTCGTATGCTGCACTTTTTACTTGGACCAAATAATTATATATTTGACCGTTAAAAAAAAACGTAGTCAAACATCTGACATTTGTTTATACTGTGACATAAAATGTAGCGACATCTCTTTGTGATTACGTGAAAGAAAGTTTCAATCAGATAATTCCCTTGATTTGATTCGGTAGAGTTTTACTAAGTAACTTATAAAAATGTTTTTTTTAACGCCTATAATTTTTTTATTGAAACTTTAGAAAGACCATTTCGAACAAACGTTTGGCAAATATAATAAGTGAACCAATAGCCAACAAAACTTTGGATCCAAGTGAAATGTGCAGTTAATGTTGGACCAGTGTCAGCACACGCTAATGATCTTGGTCTAGGGTTTCCACGTTCTCCGATTGCGCAAACTTGAGGAACACCTGCTCGAGGGTTGTCTGACTGAAGCTGTACTCGACTATGTTCAGTTTCTCTTTAGCTGTGGAAAACATATAAAAAGTCAGACCTGCTTAAGTGTAACCTAATACAGTCCCCGGCAATAAATACCGCACATCGACCTTTGGATAGAGACAATCGGCTAATTTCGGTTTCGTAGAGCGCTATCTCTGTTACACCAAACACTAACGTACTTGAACAACGACTGAAATACGTGACTTATAGTAGTAGTATAAGGACCGGGTAGTAAGTAGTAGCTGGAGTTCACAGACGTTACACAGTCATTATGATTAGCCTATAGTGAAATAAAATTGATTTTAATATTACATTACATTGCATGAAAGACATTACATTGTGTAATAGGGGAGTGAGCGAAGATATGGTATATGATAGAGGAGTATGGAAGAAGAAAACGTGTTGCGCTGACCCCAGGTGACTGGGAGGGCAGGAGAACGATAATGATGATTATTAGTGTGGAATTAAAGTTTAGACGAATACCCTTTGGGAACGCGAGCTGAGACTAACCAATTGCAAATCATAATAATTCTAATTGTAATCCCTGAATATATGGTGGTGGAGTCCTTATCTAACATTAGGAACAGGCTTAGGGACCCCGGTAACCGTACTCGTCGAACTCGACAAAGAGGTCGACGTGCAACCTAATCCATGAATCAGCTTGCTGAGTTTCTCGCCGGATATTATCAGCGGGTCGCGATTCCGATCCGGTAGTAGATTCATTTGCGAAGCAATTGCTCTTGAGTTGTCAGGTCTCCTTCGGAGGCGCTCGGGCAGCTGTTAGCAAATCCCGCCCCCCCTGGCTGAGCCTTTGCTCGCCCACCTGTCCTGGTGGAACTGGAATGTCCTCCGGGTCACGAGTAATCCTTCAATTATAAAAAAAATGGTGGTGGAGTGTAGTGGCACCGTACCGTCCTCGATCTGCTGGAAGCAGCGCGCGAGGCTGGAGACCGCGGACTGCGGCACGGAGAACACGAGCCGCTCCGCGAAGCTCTCTTCCAGCACGGCCGCCGGGAACAGCTCGCCCACTAGCGCGATGGCGGCCTCCGCGCTCGCCCCGCCGCCAGACTCAGACCTGCGTGGTCAAGGTCAAGATATCAGCCCTCAGAGGTATGGCATACGACCCAATGATGTGTGACGCGGGACTCAGCCAAGCCTCTTTTTATTGCTTAGATGGGTGGACGAGCTCACAGCCCACCTGGTGTTAAGTGGTTACCGGAGCCCATAGACATCTACAACGTAAATGCGCCACTCCCATTGAGATATAAGTTCTAAGATCTCAGTATAGTTACAACGGCCGCCCCACCCTTCAAACCGAAACGCATTACTGTTTCACGGCGGAAATAGGCAGAGTGGTGGTACCTACCCGCGCGGACTCACATGAGGTTCTACCACCAGTAAAATGTTGAAGGTAAGGTTAACATTGTTCTCGGAGGCATGGCAAACGGCCCACTTAATTATGTGTGACGCGGGACTCAGCCAAGCCTAATCGTTAATTAGGCTGAAAAGACAGCTACTTGTAAATACATTGATATTTGTTCACTCAGTTATATAAAGATAAGTGTGAAATTTTATAGTCTCAGACGATAACAGGTCATAATCATCATCAGGATCATAATGTTGTCATGTTTTTCCGTTGATTCACCAGTGTAAACCTTTCACCTTTTTTTTCTTCTTTTTCTCCCCACCTATGCTGATGATAGCCTTGAGAGGCTAATTCAGCTTCTCCTTGACGTGTAGGTGAGCTCACGCGGCTCAAACCGGGAGTGTTGCTAACACTGGCCCTAGCAAGAGCAGTGATTTGCAGAATCTACCACCGGATCGGAAACGCAACCCACTTAGAAGATCCGGCGAGAAACTCAGTGGACTCTGTCTGTGGGTTAATTTACTCGCCGAGTCGGGACCGACAGGCTCGGTGAGGACGGTGACCGGTCTTTTACTCTGAGACTTCAGGTCGAAGAGAAGTAGTAAACCGTGTATGTGGACTAGAGCAGAGAGGCCAATGGAACGCCGGTGGTACCTGTGGTGTCGGTGCCTGACGAGGGGCGGGGTGCCGGCCACCAGTGGCGTGTGTATGGACGCGTCCACCACCTCCACCTCCCCGTCGAGCTCCACGCTCCCAGACACGGACACCGACCCCCCTGGAATATTCAATACACAACACTCAATCTACAACTAGCTAGGAGTGACGTTTGATGATGTTTCGTAGCATGGGTCTAGGGTTCGATGACGCGACACGATTTGTACTGGTGGTAGGACCTCTTGTGACTCCGCGCGAGTAAGTACCACTACCCTGCCTATTTCTGCCGTGAAGAAGTAAAGCGTTTCGGTTTGAAGGGTGGGGCAGCCGTTGTAACTATACTTGAGACCTTATATCTCAAGGTGGGTGGCGCATTTACGTCGTAGATGTCTATGGGCTTCAGTAACTACTTAACACCAGGTGAGCTCGTCCACCCACTTAAGCTATAAAAAAAAACATAGTTGGACAAGAGATCTGATGAAGAATTGACGCCGTTTCTCGCTCGTCATTTCAGGAACTGTTCACTGTCGAAGACCTTACGACTGATACGATGATGAAAAAGACATGAGGAAACAAAAGACCGGTGTAATTTTAAATTTCCGTCACTAAATAACTTAATACTGTTGGATACTTCACAGCTCGATGTGGTGAATGCCAATGGTCTCCGTGCCTACTCTACGACAACCAGTCTAATCTATACCTAGTCAGGTCATAAATTCTGTCAATAGTTTAATGTAAAATAATTGAAACAAGTTTATTCATTATGTAACCATTCATATACCAAAATGAACTTAACAAAACATAGATTCTTATGACACTAAAGTTTATTCAAAATGACCTCCGTGATTTTGAATACAGGCCTTCAATCTGCGCGGCCAGTCGTCTATCGCAGCATGAACGAGGTCCGTGTCAATATCGGCGGTTGCCTTAATCAAGGATGTCTTGAGTGACTCCAAATTGGGATGAGGCTTTGAGCACGCCTTTTCCTCCAAGTGTTGCCATATCTTGTAATCTAACGGATTCAAATCTGGACTGGAGGAGGGCCAGTCTTCGTGCCGGATGAAGTCGATTTCACGCGCCGCCAGCCAGTCTTGTGTGCTCTTCGCTCTATGAGCTGGCGCCGAATCTTGTTGGAATACCCAGTGCCTGTTATTGAACATGGTATGAGAAACAGGTTCCACAAGGTTCATCAGGACTGTATTTTGATACACAACTGCATTCGTTTTTACACCTTTCTCACAAAAATGTACCTCTGTTAAGCCCCAATAAGAAACTCCCAACCATACCATGAGCGAGGATGGAAAATGACCTCGTTGGACACGCGGAATACGGTTGCTCGCTTCTTCACTACTGTGTGCGTACACCTTATCATTTTGTTTGTTGTAGCTCTCTTCTACGGGAAAAATTTTTTCATCCGAAAAAAGAATTTCCCGATATTTTTTTCCCGCGTACCGCTTCAACAAAGCGCGGCATCTCTTCAGTCTCAGGTCCATTAGACGAGCATTCAAACGATGTCCTGTTTTTCTTCGATATGCCCGAAGTCCTAAGTCTTCATTTAACATCCTTTTCACCGTGGTTCTGCTTAACCCCATCTGAAGGGCCAACAGTTTCTGCTTACGTTTGGGATTTCTTTGAATTCGCGCCTTCACAGCTTTTATCACTGCTGGAGTCCTAACAGACCGAGGGCGACCACTTCTTGCCCTGTCATCTACACTAGAGTCTTCATTGTATCGTTTGATGGTACGATAAACGAATCTTTTGGTTATATTCAAATTTTTCAGTATGTTAAAAATTTGAATTGGCGCGTAACCGCAACGATGCAACGCAATAACTGCAACACGGTCTTTAAGCGTCCACTCCATATTTAAAAATGAGTAAAATTCTAAAATGAAATACAGTCAAAATCTGTTATAACGACATCGAAGGGACTGCTCATATTCAGTCGTAAAAACCGATAGTCGTAACAACCGGTGATGCTTAATGTGTATCGTACAAGTACAAACAAATCAATAGGGAATTATTGGAAAAATATATTTATTCAACTATGTACATTTTGTTTATTACACATAAGTACAATGCATATTATTTTTATGTGAGCATAAAATCTGTAATTTTGGTCTGTTTGGAACACTTCTTTTGCTCATAGATATTTTGTAATTCACGTTGGATTTTAATCAACGTATCGTCATCGCTCTTTCCAAATGGTTGAAAGTGTCGAGTGTCATACACCATATTCCTTTGCTGTCTTTGTTTGAAATTCCGCTCTCTAGTTTGGATATAATACGCGATTATTCTTCAATATTAATTTGTTTTCTTTTGTTTTGCGACATTTTGTAAGTTTCACGAATAACTCCACAAAGTTTTAGTGCATCTTGTGTATAGATAAGTAACAAACTAACTGAAGAGATATGAAGAAGCGGGCTTTGACTCTACCGCATGCACGTGTTTTATTTCTAAGAATTAGAAAAGACCCTACACTAAACGAAATCCCTTTGTTTTCTATCCTGATTTTAATAGCCGTTGAAGACAAATGTGGATACCTATTCAAATTGTTTACAATACAGCTGAGCCGGTCGTTCTAACAGATCTAATTCTCCGAAATATTAGTTAAATGTGGTCGTTTTATGAGGTATGTCGTTATTACCAATGTCGTAGAAAGCAATATTTTTAATAAGGCGGTCATATAGCATTCAGCCGGGACCTTTGTTCTAGGTTATTATAACCGGTATGTTGATCTAAACGATGTCGCAGTAAACGGTTTTGACTGTACATTTTAATTTTGATGAACAATTCGAAATTCGAATTCAATAAACTTTTTTGTGGCCAGCATTCTAAAAGAAAAGTTTTTACTGTGTGACAATACTTATGACCTGGCTAGTTATATATAAAAATGAATTGCTGTTCGTTAGTCTCGCTAAAACTCGAGAACGGCAGGACCGATTTGGCTAATTTTGGTCTTGAATTATTCGTGGAAGTCCAGAGAAGGTTTAAAAGGTAGATAAATATGAAAGTGCTCGGAATTAAATAAAAATAACAATTTTGTTTTACCTTTCATGTGACCCCTGTCGGACGGATTCTTTTGTTTTGTTTTAAGTTTATTTTATACAAAAGTTTAGGTTTTCTATTTATCGATTGAGGCACTACGAAGTCTGCCGGGTCAGGTAGTCGTGTACTAAATAATAATTCTGTTCTGATCTATCTTCAAAATAAGCTTTACCTTCATCAGCTTCTCCGAGCGAAGGTGAGTTCTCCGCAGACCTCAGCGGCGAAGGCGACATGGACATGTCCCCCTCCATCATCTGGAAAGCACTTGTAAGTACTGGTGGTAGGACCTCTTGAGAGTCCGCACGGGTGGGTACCACCACCCTGCCTATTTCTGCCGTGATGCAGTAATGCGTTTCGGTTTGAAGGGTGGGGCAGCCGTTGTAACTATAATTGAGACCTTAGAACTTATCTCTCAAGGTGGGTGGCGCATTTATGTTGTAGATGTCTATGGGCTCCAGTAACCACTTAACACCAGGTGGGCTGTGAGCTCGTCCACTCATCTAAGCAATAAAAAATAAAAAAACCTTAGAACTTATATCTCAAAATGGGTGGCGCATTTACGTTATAGATGTCTATGGGCTCCAGTAACCACTTAACACCAGGTGTGCTGTGAGATCGTCCACCCATCTAAGCAATAAAAAAAAACAGTCAAACTCTGATGGTAGTAATATTGGTAGGGGAATGCCAGGGGACCGCCAAGAGTGTGTGCAAGTCAAGCAAGACTTAACCCATAGACACAGCCCACTGAGTTTCTCATCAGATCTCCTCCGTCGCGATTCTGATTGAATGGTAAATTCAGCAAAGCACTGCTCTTGCTAACAAATTCTTTCAGGTTGAGCCCGTGAACTCACCCACCCGTCCGGGCGTAGTTTACCAGCGACTCGAGAAAACTCATATCTCAAGGTAGAAGGCGGCATTTACATTGTAGATGTCTATGGGCTCCGGTAACCCCTTAACACCAGTTGGGCTGTGAGCTCGTCCACCCATCTATGCAATAATAAATATAAATATATAAATTAACATACCGTTGATTTCTGATTGGTCTGCCCTATCTTCATCTCCAGCGTGTACCCGGCTCCGTATAGATTCTTCAAGTGTTGCGTTGAACCGATACACCTAAAGACAATCTCAATCAGCACAACAAACAGATGAATCACCAAATTTTTTTGTGCTTTTAGATTATTATTTTTTTGATTTTTCTTTAATGTATTAAACTACTGCCATTTTTTAAATGTGATGTAATTATTTTGCTGATCCATAAACCCTAAATCAGAATTCATTGGAAAGTTCCACGCACAGGACTCAATATCAATGACATAAATCTGATGTGACGAGAGATATTTTGCGCCAATCAGACATAAGGCGCAAGAAGATGTGGCAGAAGCTTCAAATCTGCTAAACTATAAAGAGTGTATATAAAGAAGTTTGTTAAGGAACCCTTACCTCAAACTCCCCTTAACCATGATCCCAACTCTGGAACATAATGCATCAGCCTCTTCCATGGAATGTGTCGTTAGTATGGCACCTTTCTTACCCTGGTTACAAACAAATGGAAATGGTTAAAAACTCTATAAATAAAGTATTAATAGTTAAAACTTCAGATAACAAGTTAAACCACATCTTTAAAGTGGTGTAAATCGATGAACACCGGCTGCACGCACGAAAAAGTGTCACGTTCCTCCCGAGCCTGAGCGTGCGAGCGAGAGCGCCGACCGAGCGATAGAGAGGCACGATCGACCAAAGCTTTGGCTTGTGACACATTTATCTCTATTCTCGCGTGACGTCACAGCTAGCAGTCCGAATAGTTCTGCTACTGACGTTATCACGTAAAACTATCGTCCGTAAACCGACTTTACAGACAACCAATTAGCTTTTTAATACGCTTTTATTAGCTTTAGACGTACGTATATTATGTTAGTATATAACGGAATCTTTGAACATGATCTTGACCCCCCTCATAACGTCGAATGAACTCGAAATTTGGTATACTTATTAAGGACCGATGACATATCAATATTAAAAAAATATTGAAAAAATAAATATTAATTTAAAAAAGCTAACAAAATACGCTTTTATAGAAAATCCAACTAAAAAAATAGAAAATAAATTTTAATAAATTTGATTTAAGAATAGTGTAAGAAAAATGATTTTATTGTAAAAAAAGCGTGGGGTGCATGGTATCAGTAGTTATAAATATTTTATGAACAGATATGAGTAGAAGGGTTATTTTGACAATATCCTGAAAAGCACCCCACGTTTTTTTACAATAAAATCATTTTTTCTTAAACTATTTTTAATTCAAATTTATTAAAATTTATGATATCAAGAAAAGAAATAATCAGGGTTGATTTCTGGGAGTATATCAGTGAAGTCGTAAAATTCGTAATGTGCAATGCAATGTATACAGACATCACAAATAAGGTTGACTATAGAATTTTTTACGCTATACATTGCAGTTTTACCATTGCTTAGATGGGCAGACGAGCTTACAGCCCACCTGGCGTTGAATGGTGTCCAGAGCCCATGGATATGAACAACACTGATGCAGCTACATTGAGACATGCGTTCTAAGTGCCAGTTTTATAGTGGAATCGCTGCCCCAAATCCTCAAGCCGAAGCGCATTACTGCTTCACGGCAGAAATAGGCAGGATTGTGGTACCTATCCATATGGACTCACAAGACATCCTACCACCAGTAGGTTTTTGTTTTTTATTACCCGATGCTATTCCTTCATTGCACTAGTTATTCGTGAGGGTGACCAATTGGCCCTAACCCACCTGGAAGCTGGCAAGAATGGTGTCCCATAGGAATCTCTTGCTCCTCGGGTCCATCCCGGTGGAGGGCTCGTCTAGCAGTACTACGCGTGGTGCGCCCACCATGGCCAAAGCGAAGGACAGCTTACGACGAGTCCCCCCGGAGCATTCCTCCGCGTTCTTACCGGCGTGCTCTGCTATTTGAAGACCGTTTAGGTATGCGTCCACGATCCTGCAACCATAATCGATCTAATCAGGAATTGCTGATGGAGTGAAGGAGCATTGGCCTATATCCGATGAAATGGAGACCTTGTTCTGGACTTAATAGCGTGGGCTGACAACCAATGGAATAGATCGACCTGGTCAAAATAACTGGTAGGGATTGGATGCGAAATGCAAGAGACCGAAAATAACGGAGTGCATATGAAGAGATCTACAGTCAGCATTGGGTAGACACAGGATGAAAAGGAAAGGGCTTCTTTTCAGATTCTTTAAGAAGAAATGTACTTTTTTTATTGCTTAGATGGGTGGATGAGCTCACAGCCCACCTGGTGTTAAGGGGTTACCGGAGCCCATAGAAATCCATAACGTGAACACGCCACCCACCTTGAAATATAAGTTCTAAGGTCTCAGTATAGTTACAACAGCTGCCCCACCCTTCAAACCGAAACGCATTACTGCTTCACGGTAGGATCAGGCAGGGCGGTGGTACCTACCCGCGCATACTCACAAGAGGTCCTACCATCAGTAATTACGCAAATTATAATTTTTCGGGATGAAGTCCTTTAGGATATTGCTGCTTTGTCAGCGGAGCTTGGTACTAAGACTCTGACTATTTGTCAGCTGAACTTGGTACTAAGACTCTGACTATCTATGCCATACCATGAAGCTTGCATATCTTCTATTCTAGTGCGATTAGATTTTATGTTTGGGCAAAATAATTGATTAGTTCAATTCTAGTAGTCCATTAGGCTATAGCAATAGCTTAATGTGGATCATGGCTTGCGAAGTCACTGGCTTAACTATGGCCAAAAAAAACTGATGACTGTTTGTCTTTGAGTGTTGGTACCGGAGTCTATCAACGAAGAATGGAGAGAAGCATGCTCAAAATAAAAATAAAAACTAGATAAGATCAGATACGTAAAGATAAGAGAAATAACAAAAGCTAATAATGCCTTAAACTATGCCCAAAATCTAAAGTGGAAATGGGCCGGTCATTTAGCGAGGCTTAGAGATAAAAGATGGACCTACAGACCTACAGAACCACCATATGGAGAGGACCTCAAGGAAAAAGGAAGAAAGGAAGGCCCTCCACACGCTGGGAGGACGAAATAAAAAAAGCAGCTGGCCCAGAGTGGTGGTAATTAGCACAGGATAGAGAAAAGCGGTCATCATTGGAGGAGGCCTTTACCCAACCTGGGGACCTTGCTAGTAATTAAACATAGTGTTAGAGTTTAAATCAATTTAGCAAATTAAGAAGCAATGTAGCAAGATCAAATAAAGGTTTTTTTATTTTATTTTTTTACAAGCGTCCGCCCTCGCTTCGCTTCGGGAACATTAAATTTTATTATTGATAGCTGAGTCTCGCAATGTTATCCGCGGTTATTGTCGTACGACGGGTGAAGTCGCGAGACGAAGCTAGTCTATAAAAGTAGCCTAAGTTACTCTTTATGTCATCAGCTACCTATTAGTGAAAGTCCCGTCAAAATCGGTCCAGCCGTTCCAGAGATTAGCCGGAACAAACAGACAGATAGACAAAAATTGTAAAAAATGTTATTTTGGTGTATGTACCGTATATATATATTCATATGCATGTAGTAAAAAGCGGCTATTTAAATATTAAAAACAGACACACCAATTTTATTCATATGTATAGATTTACCGGGGTATGTCCTGGTTGCTGACACCCCGGATGGCGGCGTAGCACTCGATGTGCTCCCGGATGGTGACGTTCTTCCACAGCGCGTCGTGCTGCGGACAGTAGCCCAGCATGCGGAACGCTGACGCTTGGGAATCCCTTATGTCTTGACTACCAAGCATTACCTATCCAGAAGATATCACAGAGATAATAATACGGTATAAGACTTTGGTACAATTAAAAGAGAAGGTATATGTGTGTATGTAGAACCGTTATATAATTGAATTAAATGGGTCATCTACGATTATATCAAGGCATATAATAGTTTTTATGTTTTATTGCTTGGGTGGACGGGCTTATATCCCACCTGAGCCCACCATATGTAAGTGGTTATCAGAGCCTAAAGATATCTACATAACGTAAATGCCGCCGCCCACCTTGAGATATGGTCTCAGTATAGTTACAACAGCTGCCATATTCCTCAAACCAAAGCGAATTACTGCTTCACGGCTGTGTGTTAAAAAAAGTTGATTTTAAATCAAAAGGATTGATTCGGAAGAAATATATTTGGGATATTAGACCAATATTGTTGTAGTTCTTGAACTTTACAGCAGCCTCTACCGCATTGGAGTATGGACAGCGACAATGGACCTTTGAAATACATAATAAACTCACCGTTCCACAAGTAGGTCTCTCTTCGGCAGTAATAATCTTCATTGTAGTGGTTTTACCGGCTCCGTTATGGCCCAAGAGCCCGAACACCTCCCCTCCCTCCACGGCCAAGCTCAGCCTCGCCAGGCCGGTCCTCCGAGACCGCCGCGTGGGACTCTTGCTGTCACCAAAGCAGCCCCCACCGTCCTCCGTACCGCGCACTTTGTACTCTTTCCGAAGGTTCTAGGGATCGGGGGGAAAGTATCGTGGTGAAGAATACCGGATGTGATGCTTTTTCCACTGATTTTGTGATTATCATGTGGCGGGTATCCATCATAGAACACAAGATATTTGACAGATGCCTGAAACTCGCTTACGATATTTCCAAGATAAGCTCACATATGAGGCCGTCCGCGCAAAAGTGGCCTAAGCTTTCCATAGTTAGTATGGAGGCAATTAGATTTGAATTTTCATGAATTTGAATTTGAGTAGGCAAAAAAACAATACGTGCAAAAATAATGTTTACAAAGCCATCTGTTATCTATGGGTGAAACTATGGATAGGCCGGTTTTGCATCAAAATTTATTATATTTTAAATAAATTCCATTATACGTCATATAAGCTTGAATATAAAAAATTGTGGGTTAAGCCACTTTTTTTACCATAAAATCATTTTTTCTTACACAATTTAAATTGAAATTTATTAAAATTTCTTTTCTATTTTTTAGTTGAATTTCAATTTTTTCAATATTCTTTTTTTAATTTTTTTTAAATATTGAATTGTCACCGGTCCTTAATAAGTATACCAAATTTCGAGTTCGGGGTCAAAATCATGTTCAAAGATTCCGTTATAAACATACATACGTCTGAAGTTAAAAACCAGCTTACATGAACAAGTAAGGGTGGCATGTTGTTCTGGTTGCTGGCGAGTATGTTGGCGACCCGTCGTCTCTCCCGCTTGACGTCACCGTCCTCGCCCCCCTCCGTGCCGTACGCCGCCTCCTCGCCCCCCGCGCCCGCCGCCCCGCCCCCCGCGCCGCTCACGCTCCCCGCTCTCGTCTCGGAGCGCTTTCGACTTCTCTGTCAACATAAATCTATAATGAAAACATATTCCTTAACTCTGTACAAAAGTCGTATCTCTTAATATGAATTAACTTGATTATAGCCTCGGCACGGGTGGATTATTTAAGGCACCTCACGTGAATTCCGATACCAAGTCGTCGTGGCCTAACGGATAAGACGTCCGGTGCATTCGTGTTGAGCGATGCACCGTTCGAATCTCAGGTGGGTACAAATTTTTCTAATGAAATACGCACTCAACAAATGTTCACGATTGACTTGCACGGTGAAGGGATATCGTCGTGTAGTAAAAATCAAACCCGCAAAATTATAATTTGCGTAATCACTGGTGGTAGGACCTCTTTTGAGTGCGCACGGGTAGGTACCACCATCCTGCCTATTTCTGCCGTGAAGCAGTAATGCGTTTGAAGGGTGGCGCAGCCGTTGTCTATATATTAATACGTGAAGCAAAAACTTTGTATCCCTTTTTACGAAAAACGCGCGGATGGAGGAGTATGAAATTTTCCACACTTATAGAGAATATAGAGAAGAAGTGCACAATGCTAATATTTTTTTAAAATAATGCATAAAAGATACATTAAATCAATAAAGGAAACATTACACACACTACATACCATGTATTCGACGCACACACGCATGCATACTATTTATTGTCAAACTTTTGTTCTTGACGTCTGTTGTCAAATTGAGAATAGAATATTGTTTGTCTTTATTAATATTTTTTTATAGTGTGTAGCCCTGGCGAAATTTGTGGTTATAGAAGTATAAAATACAATCATAATAGGGTACAAACTTACAATTCTAATTAATTATAGTCGAATTTCGACTACTGCGGGACCTCTAGTACTGTTAAAAGTGTGACCTTACAACTTATGTCTCAAGGTGGGTGGCGGCATTTATGTTGTCGGTGGCTCCAGTAACCACTTAACATCAGGTGGCCCGTGAGCTCGTTTACCTATTTAAGCAATAAAAAAAAGAAGTCCGAAAATCTAGTTACAAAGGCCGCGATCCCTCCAGTCTTGAGCTTGTCGGCGGCGAGGAGTGCGGCCCCGCAGAGCGGCACGTGTAGCAGCATGGCGGCGATCAGCACCCACACCTCCGCCGTGAAGTAGCTGCCCAGGGTGGGGGTAGTGCACACCCCCCGGAGGTTGCACGTCACGTATACCCTGTGCAGGTTTTTTTTTGAAGTGAAACTTCTTTAGAATCGTTGTCATTTCAAACTGAATGAAACGAAAAAATAAGTCCATAGAGACACAAACACATAAATGTATAGGATTCAGCCGGCGAGAGAATGAGATAGAATACATTAGACGTGAAGTTAAAATATCAATTCACAGAGGGCGCTACCTCATACTATAAAATATGATTTACAATTATTTTTATTGCCCTTGTAGGCAGACGAACGAGCATACGAACTGATGATGAGTGGTTTGCCCATGGACTTCAGCCATGCCAGAGACAGAGCGAAGCCACTGCCTACCGCTTAATACTCTCCATAAGCCTCGTTTGAAGAAGGGCATGTCATGGCGTTCGGAGGCAGCACACTCCAACTTACAAGACTTTCAAATATCTCTTTTATATTAGCATACGTATTTTATGATCTTTTTTGCAACGTACCATCCGGCTTCGGAATGAGCTCCCCTCCACGGTGTTTCCCGAGCGCTATGACATATCCTTCTTCAAACGAGGCTGGTGGAGAATATGAAACGGTAGGCAGCGGCTTGGCTTTGTTGGCGTTGCTGAAGTCCATTGGCAAAGGTATCCACTCACCATCAGTTCGTACGCTCGTCTGCCTTCACGGGTAATAAAAAAAATAGGTGCTCATTTGAGACTTGAGGTCTAACAGCTGTCCTGTGAGGTCTTCCACGGAGTGGTGACTTTGCCTCAAGTCTTTGTCAGATACCTTCTGTTCTTCGATGAAGTGTGTTCATCACAGTACTACGAGGGCTCTCAGTTTCCTTTGCACTTGGTGATAGAAACACTGGTCTCTAATGGATATTTCTGTGTCACTGACCTGTCAACATAGTACATGATGGCGTACGGTATGTACATGACGTCCAGGAAGCTGAACACCAGGTGAAGGTAGAACGCGATGTCGCTGCCTGTAAGGGACTGAATATTAAGAATATTCTCATAAGCACAGTGGATGGTAACATATACAAAAAAAAAATTGGCTGTCTGTAAAATTGGCTTACGGGCGATAGTTTTACGTGATAACGTCAGTAGCAGAACTACTCGGACTGCTAGCTGTGACGTCACGCGAGAAGAGAGATAAATGTGTCACAAGCTAACACTTGGGCCGATCGTGCCTCTCTATCGCCTTATCCGCGCTCTCGCTTGCACACTCAGACACAAAGAATTAAAAAGAAAAGAGAAAAAAAAATTGGGATATTTCCCAGTAAACTTCAAATGAGACCGGGATCAGAGTGTTTTAATGACAAAGTCTCTTCGTTTATCAAACCTTGGCCTTCTCAAGCTTGAGAAGGCCAAGGTTTGATAAACCGGCCCAGCCCCATAGAGGATGGAGCTCCATCCTCTATGGGGCTGGTGCTAGCTAGGGTTACGGTACACACCCTAGCCGCCTATATATTCCCAAAAGGGGTTCGAAATTAAGACAAATAAAAAGTAAGAGGATAAACCTAAAATATACTGGGTACCTAATATATTACTGGTGGTAAGATCTCTTGCGAGTCCGCACGGGTAGGTGCCACCACCCTGTCTGTTCTATAGTGAAGCAGTAATGCGTTTCGGTTTGAAGGGCGGGGCAGCCGTTGTACTGTTAAAAGTGAGACCCTTACAACCATCTGTCGAGGTGGGTGGCTGCATTGACGTTCTAGATGTTTATGGGCTCCACTAACCACTTAAGACCAGGTGGGACGAGAGAGAACCCATCTAAGCAAAAAAACAAAACTCTGTTGATTAGCCAAACCAGCTCACCCCATTTAAAGGTGTCGAGAACAGCGACCAAGATGAACGGGATGACTCCGACCCAGGTCGTGATGTTCGGCATGATGCTCTGGGCGGAGTCCATCTTGTCGAATATGTACGAGAGGCACGTGTTGAACAGTATGGCGGATGGACTGTACAGCAGCAGCAGGCCACAGAGCATCGTGATGGCCGAGCCGTTAGTCAAGCTCGGGATGTCGTTCAGGATCACCTGTTATCATGTTCAGGATTCGAGGTTTTGTCGAAATGATTAACGTCATACCGGTAGCATTTTTTTTCCTACCTAAGCTGATAGCCTTGCGAGGCTATTTCAGCGTAACCTTAACTAGTAGATGAGCTCACGGGGCTCAAACCTGATGACGTTGCTAACACTAACCCTAGCAAGAGCCGTGCTTCGCAGAATCTACCACCGATCCGACCAGAAGATCCGGCGAGAAACTCAGTGGGCTGTGTCTGTGGGTTAATTTACTCGCCGAGCCCTTCGTCGCAAGCGACGGGTTCGACGAGAACGGTAACCGGTGCTTGAGGTACCTAAAAGCACCGTTAGTGGATCGGGAGGATCCGTAATGACGTGTTTGGGGCGACGTCGACTGCTTTCTATTCTTTCCACAGGATCGGGAATGTAATTACCGGCGGCCACGATGAGAGGGTTCTCGTGTCGTGCCGCTTTGTCAAAGTGGTTCCAGTAGCTTTAGAATGAAATTGAATCTGACTGGTGCTGTAGTAAACGGCCGTGTTGCGTCGAGGGTTGTCAATTCGATTCCCACATCGTGCAGACATTCGTATGATGAAAAGGTTTGTTTGCTCATCGTCTGCGTGTCATTTATTTATTATTACATACAGATATCATTTATTTACTATGGTACTCATTCACGTTCAAACAGGCTGTTTCGTTCACAACTAAAAAGTGTTGGGCTTGTTTTCGACGCTTTTGTCCTGTCACCGACTGAATGATTCAAATCACTAAATCCTTGATTTCCTCAGCATTCCCATGACTCACCAGAATCAGGACGCCGACGCTTGTGATGATCATGATGATGATGAGTATCGTGAAGTAAGTGAGGAAGTACATGCTCATCGAGAGGCCGTTCACGCGAAGTTGGTTCTTCGCTTTGATCTGTAACAAACGCACAAGACTTTTGGGCTATTTCGATACACGAATATCTTGGCGCACATGATATACACTCATCCACATGGACGGTGCTATGCAACAGAGCGCCACTCAATTAACAATCACGATCGTGCGATTAATTTGGGTTTTCTCGGGTCGTGGACATAATTAAAACATAGTGGGCTCAACACGAACGAATGGGCACCAAAACTGTAAAATATTCGAATTCGTTGGTAATTATGGACCGACCACCTGGGCAAAATGGTAGGGACTGGATGCGAAAGTCAAGAGACCAAAAAGATAGGAGTCCATATGAAGAGACCTACCCTCAGCATTGGAGACGGGTTAAAGAAGGGAATTGAATGACAAAAGAAAATACAAAATCAAATTGCAAAAGTAGTTTTAGTGATGTCAACAGTGCAAGTTCACTACGGTAGGATAAAGCACGTTGGAATGCGTTGAACACAAACCAATCAAACATTCCTTTCGTAACTTCATATCTATTTGATGTTTAATAACATATTTCAAGTTTTATTCCCATTGTTTTTTCACACTATTCCCAACATCACAAATGTCTTTAATGAATTGAATGAGGGCAATGCCATGCCTCAAAATCACCTAACACTTCATGTGTCGTTAGCTCATTAGGACGGTGCCAAAGCAATAAGATCAAATGGAAACATCCCAAATAAATTCCGAACTCCGAAATATGGTATGTCTGGAGATAGTATCACCATCCCGCCTATTTCTGTCGCGAAACGGTTATTCCTTATACATTATAAGTGGGACTCCGATCTCATGTCTGAATGCTCCCATAAACTCTTTACACCAAGCGATCCGATATCAAGTGTCTGTCTATGGTGGTCCATGAGTAAGTACACCTACCTCCACGATTATTAAATTAAAAAAAACTAGCCATGAGAACTGGGATGCCCAATTCAAGAGGTATAGGTCAAAATAAGGCCTTTTTATCACGTTTTCATTGACTTTCTTTTTGCTCAGCGTCAGAGGTGAGTTTGAATTTGACAATTAACTTTGGTAATGAGGTTGAAGATAGCGCAGAACAATCAGAAGTATCGGATAACAAAGCAGGAAAGTGAAGAAAGAAAACAGAAACCGGAAAGAGTTGTCAGTGAGTTCGTATTGTGTTCTTCTGACGTCACTGTACAAAATAGTGCGTTCTCTGTCTAGCACGTATTCAAATATAGAGTTTTAAACTTCTAGAAAGAATAAAAATTTTCATTTATAATTCGGTTGCCTTTTGTACTTTAGGCACGTTACCTCCCGGTCGTAGACGATGTCGACAGCCAGGGTCACGGGTACCAGCGCGAAGATCATGCCGACGAACACAGCGCAGATGACGTTGCCCAAATTGAACTCTTCCTGCTGCTCTGTCTGCTGGAACGGATGGGCCATCACTTCTATTGGTTTGAAGTGGTGCTCCAGCCCCGATGCTGACATTAGGGCCCTGCGTGAACAACAATTAGGTGTCGTCAGTTGCTGAAAATGAAGCTAAACCTCTCCTCCTCGCTTCGGTTTCCACAATGCTGAAGGTTATGACCACCTCCTCGCAACAAGAGTTTATTGTGGATCACTCTACGCCATTTGTTCTTATCTGCCGCCGAGTGTAGAGCATTTTGGACTATGGTGTCGAGAGTAGTCCGGATCTGGTCAGTTCAACGTGTCGGACCTTTAAACTCTTTTTTTTTATTGCTTTGATGTGTGGACGAGCTCACAGCCCACCTGGTGTTAAGTGGTTACTGGAGCCCATAGACATCTACCACGTAGACGCGCCACCCACCTTGAGATAAAAGTTCTAAAGTCTCAGTATAGTTACAACGGCTACCCTACCCTTCGAACCGAAACGCATTACTGCTTCACGGCGGAAATAGGCGGGGTGGTGGTACCTATCCGCGCGGACTCCCAAGAGGTCCTACCACCAGTGATTGTTGCTAACACTGGCCCTAACAAGAGCAGTGCTTCGCTGAATCTACCACCGGATCGGAAACGCCACCCACTGAGAAGATCCGGCGAGAAACTCAGTGGCTCGGTTTGAAGGCTGAAGCAGCTGTTGTGCTAACTGAGCCTTGAGCTCTTGTTTCAAGTTGGGTGGCGCCATGTGCGTGGTTAATGTCTTTAGACTTCGGTACCTACTTAAGAGCAGACAGTGGCATCACAAAACCTACTTTTCATAAAAAAAATTGTCGTTGTAAGCTGATGAGCTCACGGACTATCTGATGGTGAATGGTTACCGTCGCTCGTGGCCGTCAGCAATCCCTGGACACAGTTATCGCGAACCTTAAAGGCTTCTGCTATTTTAATACTGCTGTTTGCAACTTTGGGTAACAAAGCCTGATGTTGAATATTAAACTTTATGACTCACCTATAGAGACTGTTGTCCAGCAAATTGATGATTATCGGCAAACTGTGCGTGTAAGTTGTGTTATAATACGCCATGACCTTCCCATATGGATTTAAGCTCTCCTTCAGACTAAACGCCCCAAAGTTCTCCATGTCTAGTAGACTTGAGAAGTTCCCATCGAAGTCCACTATTGGGTGAGCTCCGAGGATCTCTAACGATTCTTTGAAGTCTTCTCTCAAGGTATTCTGTTCGCTATGCAGCGCTATGGGGGTCCTGTTGAAATAGGCATCTGGGCCCAAAGTCAGTGGCTGCATTCGGAAGAAGACTATTTGTCGTGACTTCATGTAAAGACCGAGGGCACAGGATACTGGGAACAAGCGACAAATGGTGTCAAGTATGATTTATCAACGGGTTTATTGCTCATTTTTTTCACATTTTTCACTAGTGGTAGGAACTCTTGTGAGTCCACACGGGTAGGTACCACCACCTCGCCTATTTCTGCCGTGAAGCAGTAATGCGTTTCGGTTTCAAGGGTGGGGTAGCCGTTGTAACTATACTGAGATCTTAGAACTTATATCTCAAGGTGGGTGGCGCATTTATGTTGTAGATGTCTATGGGCCCCAGTAAACACTTAACACCAGGTGGGCTGTGAGCTCGTCCATCCATTTAAGCAATAAAAAAAAAAACATGATGCTCATGAAGATCAGCAGCTTTACGATCAAACCGCCAATTTTAAACCTAAGTCGAAGGAGGTGAAGGCTGAATTTTATCTCAGGGTCTGATACCAATAATGGTCTTTTGGTTTGATCATCGCACTGCAGATGAACGCAGCGGCTTCAGACAACAGAAAAAATATCTGCAACATTCAGATTAAAGTAAGATTTGGTAGGCAGCGGCTTGGCTCTGCCCCTGGCATTGCTGAAGTCCATGGGTGACGGTAACCACTCACCATCAGGTAGGCCGTAAGCTCGTCTGCCTATAAGGGCTATAAAAAAAAAAGAATACTCACTGATTGGCAGGAAGATCATGACGTACAGCTTGTAGGGATCCCTGATCATCCGCACGGTCCTTATGTAGACCAGAGCGCAGAACGTTCTCCAGCACGAGGGCCGAGTCTTCACGAGCTCGCTGAGAGCGTCCACCGAGATGGGAACTTCGGGAGTTACCTGGATGTATCGAATGTACTTATCGTTTAGTGTATTCACGAAATTAGAAGACTTTACTACGTAGTTTATCAAAGGCCTTTCCATTGTGAGTGTAGCCATCATAGAACACAATGATGCCTTGATGAATAACTGGTGGTAGAACCTCTTGTGAGTCCGCGCGGGTAGGTACCACCACCCTACCTATTTCTGCCGTGATGCAGTAATCCGTTTCGGTTTGAAGGGTTGGGGCAGCCATTGTAATTATACTGAGACTTTAGAACTGATATCTTAAGGTGGGTGGCGCATTTATATCGTAGATGTCTATGGGCCCCAGTAACCACTTAACACCAGGTGGGCTGTGATCTCGTTCACCGATCTAAGCAATAAAAAAAACTCGCTTACGACAATTTAAATACATGCTTGCATATAAACAAGTTCCGAACAACATTCGGACCGTCGGTCTACCGAGCAATATCACCGGCTTGGTGGAAGATCTTCCTTTAGTCGTTAAACCTCCCAAACCATCAACTTTACTGGTAAGACTGCTAGTAATTGAAATTTCGATCTCATGCCTCAAGGTAAGTGGCGGCAAACGCGCTGTGATAGTTTTACTACGATGACCACTAAGCCAGGTCGTGAACTGTTCTTCTAATTTAGTGCAAAAAAAATTGCATTGTATTCCGAGGGTAGTTGGCGTAAGTTGCCCCTTCCTCGGGTGACCGTCGCGTTGTGTTACATTACGCGTATAGTTGGTACTCGTTTCTCTTTCTTATCCTCTTATTAGGAATCATCAGTTCTATTATTTATTCGTATTTAGTTTCGTTTTCATAACTCTGCCAATGCCGGTCCCAAGCCCGGATGAGAAAAAGGAGGGTTAACTTGGAGTTTGACCTTTCCATCGTAAAAGAGTCAACGCCGAATGTCTGGCGGTGGTTAATTAGCCGGACCCAAATAAGGCTTTGGAATGAGCTCCCCTCCGCGGTGTTTCCCGAGCGCTATGACATATCCTTCTTCAGCCGAGGCTTGTGGAGAGTACTTAACGGAGGCAGCGGCTTGGCTCTGCTCCTGGCATTGCTGAAGTGCATGGGCGACGGTAACCATTTATCATCAGGTAGGTCGTATGCTCGTCTGCATGCAAGGGCAATAAAAAAAGGCTTCAGCGGTCTCGAGGAACTATATCTCTTCCAAAAGCCTTGCCGTGGAAGGACACGGGAGCCGACCATGTGTATTTTTCCAAGAAAGCCTCATGTAGCCCCGACCCTCAGCTTTGACGATTATCAACGCAAGCAGCAGTCGTTTTCGAAGACTGTCTCTAATTTATCGTGTATGGCCACCACCACATATGGCCACGTACCTTAATGTGCTCGACGCCGTGCGTGGTGGAGTGCAGCGCGTGCGAGGCCGGCGGCGGGGGGAGCGGGGTCGGGGTCTTCTGGGGATCCTTGTCGTTCAGCTCCTTTAAAATTCCAACACACGCATACAACGTCGATATATAATACGAACTGTAACATTTTAGAACTCTGGCCGAGTAAAATGCGCCTCACCAAAACTCCATCCACCAGGATTTACAGGTATTTTTATTTTTTTTATTGCTTAGTTATGTGGACGAGCTCACAGCTCACCTGGTGTTAAGTGGTTATTGGAGCCCATAGACATCTACAATGTAAATGCGTCACCCACCTTGAGATATGAGTTCTAAGGTCTCAGTGTAGTTACAACGGCTGCCCCGCCCTTCAAACCGAAACGCATTACTGCTTCACGGCAGAAACAGGCGGGGTAGTGGTACCTACCCGTGCGGACTTACAAGAAGTCCTACCACCAGTAAAAATCAGAGCGAACAATCGATGATTGCTTTTGTTAAAAATACGGAAGAAAAAAAACCCATGTGGATCTCGAAGAGGGGCGTTCCGACCGGGTGCGCATGATCCTGATAGAGTGTCATCGACTTTTTATTCCTATCTAAGCTGGTAACTTAGGGGTTACGCCAGCGTAACCGGGTGAGTAGATGAGCTCACCGGGCTCTAACCTAAGGACGTTGCTAGCACTAGCCCTAGAAATAACAATGCTACGCAGAATCTACCACCAGATCGGAATCGCGGCCTCCTAAGAAAATCAGGCAAGAAATTCAGTGGGCTGTGTCTGTGGGTTAATTTTCCCGAGGAACCCTTCGTCAAATTCGACGGGTTCGACGTTGGGTGACGTTGGGTGGAATGTCTACAAGCACAAATAGTGGATCTGGAGGATCTGAAAGGACTTGTTGAGTAGTGACGTATACTAAGCTGCATCAGTGAAAATAATAGTCTCACCTGATAACTCAAGGTTTTGCTCTGTAGCGACAGACTCCTGGACAAAGCCCGCGCCCGCACCAGCTTCACGGAGGACACCCCTTCCACTGCTTCCGTCTCTTCGGCGTTCTCCCCCTCCAGACTCAAGAACACTTCTTCTAGAGTGGTCATTGAGACACCGTAGCTAGTGATACCTAGTTTCGAAAATAAATCAGTATTGAACTAGTGATGCGCAACTTCGATTATTTCGATATGCGAATGCGAATATCGATTACGTAATATGAATCTGAAATATTTAAAGTTTATCTATGACAGATCGAATGACAGATTTGAATAATAAGTAAAATCTAGAGACAAGTTTTTCTATGGATTATTTGTATGAATACAAGCAGCCGTATTCTGGTGTAATCATATACGATATATTGACATCACATCGGCTGTGGATAGTACGAATATTTACCTAAAAAATTTAGAATTTCGAACAAGTCTTTGGATATGCAATATTTAAATATTGGTTTGAAGACCAGTACTGGTGGTAGGATGTCTTGTGGGTCCGCACGAGTAGGTGCCACAACTCCGCGTATTTCTGCCGTGAAGCAGTAATGCGTTTCAGTTTGAAGAGCGGGGCAGTCGTTGTAGCGATACCAAGACCTTAGAACTTATATCTCAAGGTGGGTGGTGGCATTTACGTTGTAGATATCTATGGGCTCCGGTAACCACTTGACACTAGGTGGGCTGTGAGCTCCACCCATCTAAGCCATACATAAATAAAAACAACCAGAGACAAGCTATACACGATAGCCTTGCTCCAAACCAGGATTCCGTATACTGCTGTAGTCGAGAGTCGAGAGTCGAGCTTACGCCCCTTGGTCTAGTCGTCAGGGGTGCGAGATAGTATCGCCGAGAGCGCAGTGCGGCGTTGTGACGTCACTGACCGAGCCGGTTGGTCTTGTCCTTGATCTCGTGCTCGATGGCGAGGAACAGCGGCGGGAAGAGATGCACGGCGTAGTGCGGCAGGATGTAGGACAGCTCGCGGCCGTGGCGCCGGGCTTTCTCCGCGCGCGGCACGTGGCCCCGCACCAGCCGCGTGATCTGGTGCTCGCGGCACGCGCCTGCAACCAGCCCCACCGGCGCCCCCATGTAGGTAGTCCGCAGACGTCACGCACGTCCATCCGAGTTGGAGTGGAAAGGAAAAAAAAGAAGAAAAGATGTCTTTCTTCTTTTTTTTCCTACCTAAGCTAAGAGCCTTGAGAGGCTATATCAACGTAACCTTAACTAGTAGGTGAGCTCACAGGGCTCAAACCTGACGACGTTGCTAACACGAACCCTACCAAGAGCCGTGCTTCGCAGAATCTACCACCGGATCGGAAACGCGACCCACTGAGAAGATCCGGCGAGAAACTCAATGGGCTGTGTCTGTGGGTTCATTTACTCGTCGAGCCCTTCGTCGCAAGCGACGGGTTCGAGAACGGTGACCGGTGCTTGAGGTACCTAAAAGCACCGTTAGTGGATCGGGAGGATCCGAAATGACGTGGAATGACCTCTTTAAGGCAGCCAGATTCTTAACACTAAGTATTTGTCACGGCGCGGTCACGGAATATCAAACATATGGCGTAATATACAAGTGTTCACGTACGAACCGGACGCGCGGTCTAAGTAGCGGGCAAGCTAGCGACTGGCGCTCGCGACAATATCAAACGCGCGAGTTGTATGGGTGTGTTCACGTCGAACTAGCGGCGGAGCGCGCGATTCACTCGCGACGTCACGTAAGTTCAATCAGTTTGAACTTATCGCTAGAAACGATATGTCTTTCAATACAGAAGATATATGAATAAAGTATGAAATTCACCACGCCGTTCTCTTTCTTTATTAATTTCATGCACACCGATTCTAATTGTTATCATCTCCCACTTTAGGTATGAATTTTCGGTTTAAACGCCTGGCGGCCAATGTGAACACGAACTCGCTACGTTTACCGCGTCCGCACTCGCCGCCGCGCCCGCACCCGCCGCCGCGCCCGCGCGTTCGACGTGAACAAACATTAAGCTACCTAATTGACCCATCAATTTTGCCCTTAATGCTATATACAACTTCTTCAAACGAGGCTTGTGGAGAATTCTTTACGTTAGGCAGCGGCCTAGCTCTCATATTGCTGACGTCCATGGACGACAGTAACCATTCACTATCAGATAGGCCGATATTGTCGTCTGCTTAGCTGCTGCAAGGCAATAAAAAAAATACATAGGTTTTATAAAAAAATTGACCGCACTCACCGTCCAGCACTAGAGTTAGATGATATCCAATACCGAATTTGTTCTTTAAGAACAGCGATGTGCCGGCGCAACGGACCTGTAAATGTAATGGCAGGAAAGTTACAATTGCTGCCCCGTGGTGGTCCCCCGAGCGGACCTCCATACTGAGCATCGGGTGGTGTCTTAATCATCATCATTAGCCTGCGGCAGTCCACTGCTGGACATAGGCCTCCTCCAAAGCTCGTCAGTAAACCCGATCTTCGGTTCTACGCATCCAGTTACTGCCAGCTGCCTTGCGCAGGTCGTCGCTCCATCTAGCAGAAGGGCGTCCTACACTACGTTTGCCGGTTCGCGGTCTCTACTCCAGAACACGTCTACCCCAACAGTTATCGGTTTTGCGACATATGTGACCAGCTCACTGCCACTTCAGCTTACTAACTCTGCGAGCTATATCGGTCACTTTGGTTTTTGCCCAAATGACCTCATTGCGTATTCGGTCTCGCAATGACAAATCAAGCATAGCTCGCTGAGCAACTTTTAGTTGGTGGACTAGTCGCACAGTCAGCGTCCACGTTTCGGCTCCGTAGGTAAGCACGGGTAGGACGCACTGATTATAGACCTTTGTCTTCAGATATTGTGGTATGGGCGACGAAAAGACCTGACGAAGCTTCCCGAACGCTGCCCGGCCCAACTGAATCCTTCTTGTCACTTCCTTCTCAAAGTTGTTTCTACCTAGTTGTAGGGTCTGTTCCAGGTAGACATACTCTTGAACAACTTCGAGAGGTGTACCATCAGCATCGATTGGTCTCGGAATGACGTTTCCGTTAAACATTACCTTGGTTTTATCCAAGTTCATTCCGAGGCCAACCCGTTGGGATGCAGTATTAGCACCATTTCTTGTAGGCCCTGCAGCGATCCCGCCATGATGACGATATCATCGGCAAAGCGAAGATGTGAGATGTACTCGCCGCTCATGTTAATGCCGCGTTCGTTTCAATCCAGAGTCTTGAAGACGTCCTCCAGTGCGTTTGTAAACAGTTTCGGGGATATAATATCCCCCTGTCTTACACCTCTACGCCACTGGATTGGTCTCGTCTGGTCTTTCTGTACTTGGACGGTCATTGTAGTGGCATCTTAGTGCATCGATGTATCGCCAGTCAGCTTGACACCGCTTCAAAGATTCCAGAACAGCCCAGGTCTCGTAGTCTACAAACGCCAGACTGTGGCTTAATGACTCAGCACTACTACTACTTTGAATAGCTGCCAGATTTAGATATCAAGAAATGAATACTTTGATTTAATTATTATTGTACTATGAAGAGCCTTAATATTTCTATAACGTAATGCTTTTTGTAATGTTTTTTCATTATCCGACACCAAGGGGTCAGGCGCCAACGACTTAATAACTAACGCCCAGCCAAAACTTCAACAGGCTCGTATGGGGGATTGAGCTTTATCCTAGGTCAGGAATACCCTGATATTCTGATCAAAAACCAAGCAAATTATCTCTAAAAATCGGTCTATACTACTACAATTGCTAATTAAATTTCAAAAGATCGATAACAGCAGCGTGTGTATAGCGATGTGAGCTTGTGTACCTTGCCCTTGCTGATGACGGCCTTCCTGTCTCCGAGGATGTCGGCCTCGTCCATGAAGTGCGTGGTCAGAAGCAACACGCGGCCGCGGCGCGCGCGCTGCAGGACGCGCCAGGTCTGCCGCCGCGACACCGGGTCCACGCCCGCCGTCGGCTCATCCAGGATTATGATCTGCAACCAGCGGGCGCCACCCAGTTAAGCATACTTGGCCTCTCACAACTCAACATAATCGACCTTATGCAAGTCCTGTTCCACCCAAAAAGGGTGAAATCTCCCCTTGTAATTGAAGACATGAGTGGATGACGGGATATGATACTAATAAATAAATAACGCTTTTTTACAATAAAATCTTACACTATTTTTAATTCAAATTTTTTAAAATTTATTTTCTATTTTTTACTTGGATTTTCTATAAAAGCGTATTTTGTTAGTTTTTTTAAACTATTATTTATTTTTCATTTTTTTTAAACTTTTTGCGCATTTTTTGCCTATTTCTGCCGTGAAGCAGTAATGCGTTTTGGTTTGAAGGATGGGGCAGCCGTTGTTTTTTTTTTTTTTTATTGCCCTTGTAGGCAGATGAGCATACGGCCCACCTGATGGTGAGTGGTTACCGTCGCCCATGGACTTATTTACGTTGTAGATGTCTATGGGCTCCAGTAATCACTTAACACCAGGTGGGCCGTGAGGTCGTCCACCCATCTAAGCAATAATCATAAAAAAAACTTGACCGCAAAGGTCAAAATAACACAAAGAATACCTTCGGATCTCCTATGAAAGCTATCGATATGCTAAGCTTTCTCTTCTGCCCTCCGGAGAGATGTTTGGCGAACACACCAGCCTGCTCCAACAGTCCAACTTCAGCGAGGGCCTTCTGAATCTCCTCCTGCACTCTCTCTCGTGGGATCCCCTGAAATAACATCGTAAAAAATGTGTGACATTTCTGTTTGATCATAACATTTTCCTTTTTGGATTGTTCTAGATCAGGGGTTCCCAAACTTATTTTGTCTACTTCCCACTTTGAGAATAAATTATTTGTAGCCCCCCATTTTTCACCTACTTAAAAACCACTATAGCAAGAGCTTAGTCCGTGTCTAAGGGTCCTCCTAGATGAAATTAGAAATCGCCTCCCAACCCTCTACATATTTTTTTTTCTGGGTCTCTTACCGACCCCCTTTAGGCCTGCAGCGCCCACAAGGGGGCGTTATCGCCCACCTTGAGAAAGGCTGTTTAAGATGAACACAGCAAAACACACAAAAAAAGTACAAAAAAAGTACAATTGGCGGTCTTATCGCTAAGAGCGATCTCTTCCAGATAACCATCAGGTGGACAAGAATCATTTGTAAACGACGCACACGACACACGCGGTGTACCGCTGAGAAGATCCGGCGAGAAACTCAGTGGGCTGTGTCTATGGGTCTGGTCGGTCTATCGCACGGGCAACCTTCCACGCGGTCTGGTGCCGGGAGACATGTCCAAAAAATGATAGTATCCGTCCATGCACAAACGCCGAAAGCTGCTGCTTAATGCCGAGTTCTTGAAGAACGTAAATATTGGTGCGAAGTTAAAGTCCATGAAATACATTCGTCTCCAGCGCATATACACATACACATCCTCCTCATACGTGCGCCGTATTCCTCAGTTCTGAGGGTCGTAAACTTTACTGAGCACTTTTGTTAGGACTATGTTCCTCCATTCACTCCTGTCCTCCGCGTAGTGGATAGCAACATTGATGCTGGACACATACACACATACATATTAATTGTAGGGTAGTTCCTCACGAACCTTGACGGCCGCGAAGAACTGGAGGTGCTCCTTGACGGACAGCAAATCGAAGAGTACGTCCTGCTGCGGACACACGCCTATCATCTGTCGGATCTCGTACATGTCGTTTGGATCCCTGCGATCACGAAAATATCCACATAATGACAGATTTCAGTATGCTTAGTGCGAGTTTCTTAAGGTTCTCGATAGCGTAAAAGTTAAGCCAATTTTGTATGCAGTTGGAACAGCGCCCCTAGCGGCAAACGTACGCAAACATGAGCTAACTTTTACGCTATCGAGAACGTTAAAAAACTCGCACTAAGCACACAGTTAACAGGGATTCGCGAATATAATCGCGCATTCAATCCAGTCTCTAACACTTAGTTTAACCTTTAATCCGCAATATATAATGTACTATTCTTATCTTTTGGTATTTGAGAATCATCAAATAATAGTTTTAATGTTCATAATGATAAAATGCAATTCATAAAACAAAAAAACGGGTGAAATAAAAGAAACATTAAAAGAAGACTAAAAATCCCTTCATACGACACGTCACCATGGATTTGCTGGTGTAACCCAAGATGGGTTGACGTCAGTTAGGTCGTAACAGATCATCCCAAATCTCTGTACAACGTGATAAGAGGAAATGCGACGCTGACCCCACAAATTGACCCCACGACTAATCGTATGACCCCCACTATTACTTCACCTGACGTTTTGGTCCGCCCAGTCTTTTTTATTGCCCTTGTAGGCAGACGAGCATACGGCCCACCTGATGGTGATTGGTTACCATCGCCCATGGACTTCAGCAATGCCAGGGGCAGAGAGTCAGGCCGCTGTCTACCGCAAATTAGTTTTTTCATATAACTAAATGCGTGTTGTGATTATTTTCATTTTGTGCGTTTTGTAAACTCGAACTGACCAATACATGTAATAAAAACCTAGCCGTTCGTGCGTTAGATCTGTTTTGAACATTATATACATTACCAAATGGTAAACTACAAGTGGCTGAAGGCCTAGTGCAACCGGCCACTTTAAGGGCAATAGGAAGAGTTCGCTGTCTGTACCAATCGATACTGAAATATTGTATAGCCCTCACACACAATTACCAAATATCATCTCATCAACCACTTGTCAAAATCAATACAATTTCCACGTAATAGCGTGAGTACGTATTGAACATAATAGACAGAGCTGCGTTGTTCATAGCTTATAAGAAAAAATTAGCTAGTAGGCGTGTAGAGTTACAAATAAATTGTTCTAATGATTGAATCTTCTCTGAACGAATACTTACCTAACATCAAGTCCATACACGTAGGCAGTCCCAGCGGTGGGCGCCGTGAGCCCGGTCAGGATATTGAACAGAGTGGACTTCCCCGCCCCGTTGTGTCCAAGAACGGCCGTGATCTGACCTTCGTAGATGCTCAGGTCTATTCCGTCGATAGCCTTGATCTCAGGTCGACGACAGTGACGGAAACTCTTCTGTAGACCCACGATCCTGATAGCTTCTTTGTCTTGGAGCTCTCTAGTTTATAAAATACTTAAATTAAAGTTCAAATGAACATATTTCTCAATTTGTCGTCTATTTCACTTGGTTAGTTTTACAAAAAAGCAATAAACATCGGAAGCTCATAATAATATCACAAGACTACATCACAACACCTGGTCTAGAATTGGGTTTTTTTTTAATTGCCCTTGTAGGCATACGAGCATACGGCCCACCTGATGGTAAGTGGTTACCGTCGCCCATTGACTTCAGCAATGCCAGGGGCAGAGCCAAGCCGATGCCTACCGCTTAATACTCTCCACAAGCTGAAAACTCTGGGTTGAACTACATTAATTCTGGTACCTGGGTACAGGTTCAATATCCTTATTATGAGCCGCGTCTCCATTGGAATGGAAGTGTACGGCGGAGACCCTGCTCCTGCGGCTACCCAGCCAGAACGACGGCATCAGACAGAACCAAGGCTTCTGCTTGATACCGTACTCACCTAGAATTAAGATCCTAGAGTCAGTGCCACAGCAACTTACAAAAGAACAGAAGTCACAGCGAATAACCGACGAAACAACCTGTTTCATATTCACAAAAAATCCAAAAAAGTTGCAACTCATATTTAAGAAACCACAAAATAGGAATCGCTGTCAAGACCATTGATAGAAATCCTTGAATTCAAATCAAGGCTTGGCCCAGTGGTTCCCGCTACTTCCTGAGCTCTGAATTTTTTTTGATACATCGCAAATATATTGTTTTATTTGTAAAAAAAAGAATCATCATCATCAACAGCCCACCGTCGTTCACTGCTGGACATAGGCCTCTCCCAATCCACACCACTGAGCCCGGTCTACGGCTCTCCTCATCCACTTCTTGCCGGCCACCGTTCGGAGGTCATCGCACCACCTAGCCCGGGGGCGTCCCACGTTACGTCTTCCGCAAAAGACTACAAAATATGATTCCTCAACAGAAATTTTGCTTTTGATTTCCGGAATCATATTACTCTATTACATATTGCACTTTTAGTTCACTATTCAGACTTACTAGGTATGACGGCATCGAGCCAGTAAGCGGCGAGACCATACAGCACAGTGTCCACAGCCATCATGATGAGACTCCCCCCAAAGGGAACTCCCGGGCCACTCCACAGGTTATCCCAGGTCACACCCACACCAGCCATGTCCAGAACTAAAGCCTGCGGAACAAATGCGAAGATTTTTTACATGTTTTTACATGTACATGGTCGTAGAATTTGAAGGTCAAGAGACAAGTTTTAAGCTTTTATTATGTCGCCATATAAACGAAGACTGTTTAGTAGTCGGTCACATCCCACTAGCTAGCTCATGATTAAGTAAGGCCTATTCATTAAGCTACAAATTGCTCAGATTGGGCTTACTGGCGGTAGGACGTCTTGTGAGTCCGCAAGGGTAGGTACCATCGCCCCGCTTATTTCTGTCGTGAAGCAGTAATGCGTCTCGGTTTGAAGGGTGGGGCAGCCGTAGTAACTATACTGAGACCTTAGAACTTATAGTTACGTTGTAGATGTCTATGGGCACCGGTAACCACTTAAGACCAGGTGTGCCATACGCTCGTCCACTCACCTAAGTAATAAAAAAAAGATCTTTAGATACATGTCTCGAGGACTGGACGCTGAATCCGTAGGTATATCTACATATAGGTCATTTAGTGTTTTCCCACACGTCGACTGATCTGCCTAACTATAAATAACATATTCTCATAATTATTATGGCGACAATCCCTTGCGACAATCTGCTGTATTTCCGTGGTAAAAGAAGTAGTAGATCACATTTCTGTATCGATCGGCTGGTTATATTTGCTCCAGATATGCTTCTCTGAAAGTGTTTTTGTCATCTCTGGTAGTTATCCAGTCCAGAGAATTGCCCTAGGTTAGGGCCAAATAACCTATAAATTAATACCTATTTTCTAAACCTTACCTTATCCATAGCTAGAGCGTAGCAGCTGGAGCTGATGAGTGAGACGAACCAGAAGGCGAGAGAGTCCGCGTTGGAGACAAACACCTGAATGAAGTAGAGGCCGCTCATCAGGTTCACCGCAAAACTGCCCAGGATACCCGCCGTCTGGATACACAATGTCATAGTCAATAATACGGTAAACATGCTTTTCTTCTTCTTCTCCATCGCTCCCTCATTGCTGAGGATCGTGACTCCGTTCCAGCTTGTCGACTGTCTCCATCTGTGCCAGTCTCCATCGGTTCCGGTCAGTTGCCTGGTGTAGTGCAGCACTAAGTGGTCCGCTGGTTTGCTCGGAGATCTGGTCGGACCAACTTTTGGGGCTCCGACCTACTTTTCCAGTGACCATCATACGTTCCAAGTTGTTTACGTCTCTGCGGGCAACGTGGCCAAAGTAGCGCATTATGCGTTGCAGACAGGTGTTAGACAGGCGTTGAGCATTCCCCATTTTAAGCCGTTGTAGGACCGAGATGTTCGTGCGGTGGGCTGTCCAGGAAATCCTTAATAGGCGGCTTATAAGATGCTTTTAAAGACAATCAAATATCTATCTTATCTTCCATTAACTTTCACTCATTAAAAAAGATTTGAATCGGTGACTTGTATAGTATGGCACACAGCGCAAGCCATAGATGCCCAGAGAGAAAACCGTTTACCAAAGCAAACCCAACTCCATCGTGTTTTTCCAGCGTTGTGTTCTTCTTCAAATAAGCTTTTTAAAACCTCTAGAACATCTTGTGAGTCCGCAATGGTACGTAACGCCACCCTGACTATGTCTAATATAGAAATAGGCAGGGTCGCGGTACCTACCTGTGCGTACTCACAAGACATCCACCCAATAAGATATAGATTAAAAGAGATGTTACAACTCACCCTGGCCTTATCGAAGAACGGAGTGAGCATAAATGCGAACGTGATGATAGTGAAACCGAATAGCAGCATCAGTAGGAATATCAGGATGTATGATGAATGTTGGAATACCTGAAATCAGAGGAGGAAGCGTATCTTTTGACGCGATTAACTTTTCGGTACAGTATTCGGCGCTACTGGTCTGCGACTGACTGATCATTTCTCATCTATATCGTGATTTTAACTTTCCAACCCCTACTTCCTAGTGATAGGGCTTCGGTATTAGATTCTATGAAGCACTGCTCTTGATAGGACTAATGTTACCAAATTCTCTCAGGTTGAGTCCGTGAGTTTCCTACCCGTCTGGACGTAGCTTGAATAGCCCATTAGGCTACCAGCGAAGACGTAGCGAAGAAAAGATAAGGCATATTGAAACCCCTCACCTTCCTGCTTTCTGTGACGAAACAACGAGTTCTAGTTCTTACAAGATATAATTGGCGCAATCAATTGAGACTTCTATCACATTTCAAGGTGAGTGACGACATTTACGCAATTTTACCAATGTCTACAGATTTTAGCGACCTTTTTGTCACCCGATGGGTCGTGAGTTAGCCTGATGATAACAATAACAATAGATGACAGCATTTAACGCTGGGCAAAGGCTTGGCTCTGACCCTGGCATTGCTGACGTCCATGGGCGATGGTAACCACTCATTCACACTCACATCAGACAGGCCGTATGCTCTTTGCCGACAAGGGCAATAGAAAAAAAATATTAAAACATTATATTCGTTGTGATGCAATATTTTCTTATTTGAGCTTGGTACATCTATTTTCTTTGTGGCGTAAATCGTGGAGAATCTAGAAAATTCGGTAAAATGCAAGGAATTTTGGCTTCAGTTCCTATGACGTCACATATCATTCAATTTGGCTCAAATGGAAGTAGGAGCGAAATAGTATTTACGTTGGAGCGGCTGAGTCAGTATGACGTGTGCACACTTGTCGAAGAAAAATCAACCTGTTTGGATTTTTTTATTTTTTTTTTTATTGCTTAGCTGTGTGGACGAGCTCACAGCCCACCTGATGTTAAGTGGTTACTGGAGCCCATAGACATCTACAACGTAAATGCGCTACACACCTTAAGATATAGTTCTAAGGTCTCAGTATAGTCACAACGGCTGCCCCACCCTTCAAACCGAAACGCATTACTGCTTCACGGCAGAAATAGGCGGGGCGGTGGTACCTACCCGTGCGGACTCACAAGAGGTCCTACCACCAGTAAGGATTTTATCTTTGCTGTTAATGTTTTTATTTATATTCAGAATAATTTCTTTTTTATTGCTCAGATGGATGGACGAGCTCACAGCCCACCTGGTTTAAAGTGGTTAGTGGAGCCCATAGACATCCACAACGTAAATGCGCCACTCACCTTGAGATATAAGTTCTAAGGTCTCAAGTAAGTTACAACGGCTGCCCCGCCCTTCAAACCGAAACGCATTACTGCTTCACGGCAGAAATAGGCGGGATGGTGGTACCTACCCGCGCCGACTCACAACAGGTCCTACCACCAGTATTCTATTTCGCTGTGAAAAATTACATGTAATGGTTTGCGTATTGTCTATTGGTATAAGGCATCTCACAATGAAATAAGCCTGTAAAGTAAAAGACAGAATTTGAAATCCAAAAATATTTTATTTTTTTATTGACCTTATAGGAGGTAGACCAGCATATGGCCCACCTGATGGTGAGTGCTTACCATGGACTTCAGAAATGCCAGAAGCAGAACCAGCCGTTAAAGTTGTACATATTGGGCTTATATAAAACTTTCTGGCTATCGTGGTCAGGGACTAGTGACGCATAAGACCTTCTCCTAGTCGGATACTCTTGGCCGAGTAGTAGCCGCTGGCTTCCAAGGCAGTCGCACGTCGAGTATTGAACGTTCATTCGAAGCTTTTGCAGCGGCTTGGCTCTGCCCCTGGCGTTGCTGAAGTTCATGGGTGACGGTAACCACTCACCATCAGGTGGGCCGTATATCTACCTACAAGGGCAATAAAAAAAAGCGGCTGTTACCATTGCGAGCACATTGTACTGCTGTGGCTTTCGTAGTGCTACGTACCACAGACCTACCTTTAGGGTAAACAGCAGAACCGTGCTGACGATGGAGAGGATCGTGACGAAAACTGCGTATATCAGAAACCAGGAGCCCCTGTAAACAAAATGGAATTCCAATTACCTTTACGACCAACTAGGGTAGTAAAAATATATAAACGCGGGTAGGCCCTGCCCATTTCTGCCGTGAAGCAGTAATGCGTTTCGGTCTGAAGGGTGGGGCAGCCGTTGTAACTATACTGAGATCTTAGAACTTATATCTCAAGGTGGGTGGCGCATTTACGTTGTAGATGTCTATGGGCTCCAGTAACCACTTAACATCAGGTGGGCTGTGAGCTCGTTCACCCATCTAAGCTAAAAAATAATAATAATAAAATATATATATATATATATATATTATGTTCTATTGGTTTTAATTACGGCACATCCATCTTAGTTTATTCAATAGGCAAGATACGCATCGTTATAAACAGTGTGCCTTTCCATATTTATTTATTGCATTACGTGGGTAGATTAGTTTTTTTTTCTTCCCTACCTATGCCGATAGCCTTGAGAGGCTATTTCAGCTTCACCCTAAAGTTTGTAGGTGAGCTCGCGGGGCTCAACCGGAGAGTTGCTAACACTGACCCTAGCAAGAGCAGTGCTTCGCAGAATCTACCACCGGATCAGAAACGCGACCCACTGAGAAGATCCGGCGAGAAACTCAGTGGGCTGTGTCTATGGGTTAATTCGCTCGTCGAGCCCTTCGTCGCAAATTAGTTTTCAGTTCATCTCTCGTATAGTGTTGTTCAATTAATTTTGTTAGTATCGACATTCTGCTATAAATATTCAAACTAACATGCTTTAGGATTAAAAATTAGATAGAGATTTGAGTAAAGATTCCCTTGACTTATGACTAAATCTTAGATCATCAGTAACTGCAAAATGTGCATAGGGCTCAAAATCGGTGTAAACACACAAAATTACCAATAGACAGAATCTTTGAGTCCCATTATCCTCATTCCCTCTCTTATTTTCTTCTCCTTCTCTCCCACGACGAACATGAGCAGATAGGTGATGAATTGCGACAGCGTCATGACCATGTACATGGGCATTATCACGCGGAAGATCACCAGCCAGTCTCCCGTGTGCTGGCGTTTCGGAAACTGTCTGAGATCGATGTGCATCGGAGGAACTGAAGAAGTGAAGTTTGTGTCTGCCTGTGAGGGGAAATAGACACGAACATAAATATCAGACAGATCTTTGAAAATTTGATTGGAGGTTCGCGTGAATTGCGGATAGGACCTTTTTTAAATGACTATGTATTTTTTTGTTTTTAATTTAGTATTTTAGAAAAGGTTCAGCAGATGAGTGTACCCTTGTTAACGAAAAAAAAAACACCTTTTCGTATTTATAGTATTATTAGCTGACCCGGCAGACTTCGTAGTGCCTCAATTGATAAATAAAAGACCTACACTTTTGTATAAAATAAACTAAAAAACAAACAAAAGAAATCCGTCCGACGGACACATCAAAGGAAAAACAAAATTTGACCTTTGAACCTTCGCTGGACTTCCACAAATAATTCAAGACCAAAATTAGCCAAATTAGTCCAGCCGTTTTCGAGTTTTAGCGTGACTAACGAACAGCAATTCATTTTTATTTATATAGATTATTGTACAATGCAAATCAGAGAGAATCGGAAAGACATCAACAAGCAAACATTTTAAAATTATAAAGATAATTTCAAAAATCACCTTGATTTTGGTGTAGTCAATGAGCGTCTGTAGAGCCAAGAACCCGGAATAATAATACTGCAACACGGGGCAAGTATCTTCCCTGTGCATCTCTGACAAGGGGATCAGCTGACCGCCTCTGGACCAGTCGGAGGACCAGTCTTTGACTCCGGTTCTTTCGCGGCATTTCGCTGGCGAGGTGGTCAGCGTTCTCGTCGAAGGCGTCCCGACACGAGACGGATTGGTTCTTATTGTATATCTGTAAGAGATCGAGGGAAATCCATCTATAGCTCTTTCTAGTGATATTAAGGTAAGCATGTTCTAATTTACCAAGTCAGGATTTACCAGGTCTTTATTTTTAATCAAATTTATATACAAATAGGATAAGAGATGGCGGATTCACACTCCTATAAACATCTTTACACATACACGCATATATGAAGATAGTGAAACTTTGTTGCACTCTAAGAAATCTATTTCTCTTTATTTGGATAGTTAGACATACAAAAGTACATAGTTCAGATAATACTCTGTAGTTACAACTGATGGGAAATAGAGAGTGAATACCGTCATTCACCCAAATATATAACATCTCAAGTAACTATGTATATCGTGATAGTGAATAGTGATTTGAAGTCGTCGTAGCCTAAAGGATAAGACGTCCGGTGCATTCGCATCGAGCGATGCAACGGTGTTCGAATCCCGCCGGCGGGTACCAATTTTTCTAATGTAATACGTACTTAACAAATGTTCACGATTGACTTCCACGGCGAAGGAATAATATCGTGTAATAAAATCAAACTGGCAAAACCAAAACTGGTTATATACCTGGTTATAACGCGTTATTACTGGTGGTAGGTACCACCATCTTGCCTATTTCTGCCGTGAAGCAGTAATGCGGTTCGATTTGAAGGGTGGGGCAGCCGTTGTAAGTAATCTGAGGCCTTAGAACTCATATCTTAAGGTGGGTGGCGGTATTTACGTTTTACACGTCTATGGGCTCCGGTACCCACTTAACACCAGATGGGCTGTGTGTGTGTTGTTAAAAAATACAGATCCATCTATCGTGCACCCAAGCGCATGTTGCTTAGAAGCAGTTCTTGATCAGATATCGAGAACGGATTTCCCATTAAATAGTACCAACCGGTTACCGACGCATAGCTAAGATAGACACATCGCTTCATATGAATATAGTGGTCGTCTTTTATTATCTTACCTAAGGGGCTCAGTGAAAGAGCTGGGGTCCGTATGGAATATGACGGCGATGGGAAAGTTCTTCGTGTTACTGTGATATGCGTCGTTCAGATCTTCGGTGTTGTTGTACAAGATCCAGTGGATCGGATGCTGTTCGGATTCTACGAGCATCTCGTTGATGTCACCTAAGAAGCCCTGAGAACAATGTACCGACAATTATATTATCAGGCTATAGCAGGTCACTGCTGGACATGGCCCTCGCCAATTGCACGCTACTAAGCACGATCCTCGATACTGACGGTCACCATGAGTTATATTAACTTCTATTTGAATTAAGGTTATGGTTGATACGCTCTAGCGATGTTTGCCATGAAAAGATCTAATCTAAAATGTTTTCTGCCAAACAGTAGACATCAGTTCACATGCGAGGTTTGGACGTTGGTTGTTGAGCGACAGGAGGTTTTAGTCAGTTCGACTCTGACATACATCGCCCTCCACCTCCAGTGGAGGGCGGAAGTCCGGCGATTTCCTCTTGACCAAAAAAAAAGACATCAGTTCAGCAGTGGACAGTAGATAGGATAGTGAGATGATATGATGGTAGGGTATAAAGAGATAAGTTGCCTGCACCAAAAATCGAACACAATAGTAAACGGCAAATAATTTTCAATAACATGATCAAACATTTTGTAAAGTCGAAATAAAACGCCAACCCAGTTCACAGCATCACCACAGCGCAAACCTCACAGTCAGTCATAATCAATTGGTCTGTAATGGTTATAGAAGACATCACAAAATGAATGCCACCAACCGTAAATAGGAGTAATTTGCGATATCGGGTGAAAATCTCAATTAAATTGCATATCAAATACGTTTTTCCTTATCACCTTGGCTGTGGCAAGTAAAATCATAAACCTTCATCTGGTGCGGTGGCGAGTCGAAATCCGCCCCCAACGATATTTCCACCAGCGCGCGGCAGGTCTTTCTCGATCCATCAGCACTAGGGTAGATTGAAATACTGTCTACCTATATAGCTTTGTGAGAGCATATATATCTTCATCTTCCCTCACTGCTGAGGATTGCGCCCACAAGTGACTTTCCTCCACAGTGTTCGATCATGGGTGGCATGCACCGCATGGTACAGACTACCACCAACCGCTACCTTAATCAGATCTGACCATCTTGCTGGTGTTCTGCCCACGGCGCGCTTGCCCTCGATGCGACCCGAAATTGTGAGCTTCCGAGAACGTTCCCGAGAGATGAGAACATTCTTCTTCTCAGTCGTATGCACTCTTGGCAGAGTGGTCGTGGTCATCAGTGGTGCGCTTCACCAGACGTCGCCATTCCTCGCGTACCGCGGCTATTCTTGTGCACTCGTTAACGGGACCGTTAAGAGCTGCCTTTGTTTGGTCGGTCCATCGTAATGGTGATCTGCCACGCGGTCTTATACCCTCTATCATGCCCTGCACCACAAGGCGCTCAATGGAGTCATCACCCCGCCGCGACACATTCCCGAAGAAAGTGAGGATGCGACCCTGAACGATGGAGGATGGTCGCTGCTTGAAAACATACTGTTTACAATTTATAGTATACTAGCTGACCCGGCAGACTTCGTAGTGCCTCAGTCGATAAATAAAAGACCTAAGCTTTTGTATAAAATAAACTTAAAACAAACAAAAGGGATCCGTCCGACGGGGGACACATCAAAGGAAAAACAAAATTGTTATTTTTATTTAACTCCAAGCATTTTCATATTTATTTACCTTTTAAACCTTCTCTGGACTTTCACAAATAATTCAAGACCAAAATTAGCAAAATCAGTCCAGCCGTTCCCGAGTTTTAGCGAGACTGAAGAACAGCAATTCATTTTTATATACAGGGTGGCCTTTGAAAAGTAAAATTTGAATAAAACGAACAGGGCGCGCGTGAGCGGTGAAGGGGAAGCGGGGGGAGTAACTTCGGTTTCTGGGAATTTAGTCGCGATGGAGCGTTTTACCGGAGTGGACCGTGCGTTTTGTGTGCGCGAGTTTTATAAAAACGACAATTCGGCAACCGTTGCGCGGCGTAAATTTCGAGAACACAAAGGTTTACACAACTTTGACGACACTCCAACTCTTCAAACGATTAAGAACTGGGTTGCTAAGTTCGAGGAGACCGGTTCGACGTTAGATAAACCGCGGTTGGGTCGCCCAAGGACGTCACTTACGGAACAAAACATAGACACAGTGACACAGTCTATTCGCGAAAATCCGACACAGTCAACTCGTAAGCGCGCCAGAGCATTAAACGTATCCAGGACATCGTTACAACGGATTTTGAAGAAAGATTTACATATGCACCCTTACAAAATTCAGTTGGTTCAAGAATTAAAGGAAACTGACGGTATTCAAAGACAAAATTATGCGAATGAAATGTTGAATCGGTTTACTTCCTTCAATAACATAATGTTCTCTGACGAGGCTCATTTCCATCTTAACGGGCATGTTAGTAAACAAAATTGCCGCTATTGGAGCCCCATCAATCCAAAACTTAAGCATCAGAAGCCCTTACATAGTCCGAAAGTGACTGTTTGGGCCGCTATGTCAGCCCATGGTATCCTAGGGCCTTACTTCTTTGAGGATGGCAGAGGGCGCGCAGTTACTGTTACGTCGGAGCGATATGTGGCTATGATCGAAGAGTTTTTCATACCAGAATTGCAAAACTTTTCAGGCTTTAATGCCAGGACGTGGTTTCAACAGGATGGGGCCACTTCTCACACCTCTAACACTGCTATGCCCGTTATCCGTCAACTTTTTCCTGGCAAAGTTATCTCTAAGAGAGGAGACATTTCCTGGCCTCCACGTAGTCCAGATCTGACCCCGATGGATTTTTTTTTGTGGGGCTACCTTAAGGCTAAAGTATACGACACAAACCCGCGGTCAATTGAGGCCCTAAAAGAAAACATCCGCAGAGAAATGACAAGCATTTCAGCAGTGACGTGCCGCGCAGTCATCGACAATTTTAGACGTCGTTTGCAAGAGTGCCGTGATCGCAACGGATTACATTTAGGAGATGTTATTTTCAAAAAATAATTCCCGTTTTTTAAGCTTTTTATGTAAATAAAAATTTAATTCATAATGTAATTAGTTTTATTTTAATAATTTTTTTTTCATATCAAAGGACTTATGGGCCACCCTGTATATAGATAGTTTATTTATAAATTTTTTTATTTTTTTATTTAGTCTACTTACAAATTAACAGTATAAACCAAAACATTTGTAAGGTATTAATAATTAGCTTAAGTAATTCCTAACAACAACAATAAATCACTGCAAACCATCATGGAATATATCCATAGTTGTCGGTGTCGAGCTCTTACGCGGGAGAGACATAGTTTTCTTCGTCCGCACCAGCTGAAAGTACCGAGGCGGGCCGATATGGGCCTTCCCGCAGTGAAGGCTTAGACTACACTATCTTTATCTACCAAATTGGTCACATTTATTATTAAGCATTTTCGTTTCGCACACGTACCATAGTTCCGTTGGAGTTCAGCCAATCGGCGACGACGGCAATGGAGTGGTTCTCCGGGAAGAAGTCGTGGTGGATGCGCAGCAGGGGACCTGGTTTTCGAACCTCCGGGAAGTTGGGATTTGGCACGAGCATCTTCAAGAAGATCAGCACTCCCAACGAGTATAGAGGGACCAGAACTTCCTGTTCGACATAATGCATTATTAATCTGTTAGTATCTGCAATTAAATTTAAGCTAGTGATGGGGTTTGTGAATGAGAGCTCGCCTTATATTTATTTCGTTTTCTTATATAGATAGTGACACCTACCAAGCTTCATCTCTGCACTCCCCTAAGGTAGACTGTTAGAGAATGCCTATGGTATTAAGTCCGCCTTTATACTTTCTAGTATAAGAAGTTATAAATAAATAAATAAATAAATAGTGAGTTCATAGTACTTATTTATACGTCTACGCGGTCACTTCCCAGAGAGTCGAGATCTCAAAAAATAAATAAACCACAAAGAATGTTTCTGAAAGGATTTTTGTAAAAATAGCTAATAAACTTTCTAACTTAAATCCTGATATCGAGATTAAAAAAAAACACGTGTGGTACTCGGGGACTGCCGCGGTAAAGCTATTGTATAGCTTTTTTTTTGTAGGCAGCGGCTTGGCTCTGCCCCTGGCATTGCTGAAGTCCATGGGCGACGGTAACCACTCACCATCAGGTGGGCCGTATGCTCGTCTGCCTACAAGGGCAATAAACAAAAAAAATAACAACTTATGCAATTATAACTAGACAATAATAATAATTTAATATTAAAACAATAATAAAATTGATTACACTATATTTACAAACATTACCAAAAGCAAAACATTAACTGTCCCCTTCACACTCATAAGCTAGACCGCGCGAGAGAGAGGTGGGCAGATTTTTCAAGATGCGCATGCAGTGCGACGTTACGCTGCGCGTTTATTCACAAACACTACACAAGCGCAACGTGTGAATGTGTTGAACGCGAGCTACACGGTAGGCGGAGTGGGAATGTTAGGTTTTATTTTCGTTACGGAATTTCTTGATTCGGTCACCGCGCTTAAAGCTCGTGATAAAAGCTATGCAATAGCTTAAAAATCAAACTTCATAGCTTCTTTTCATTACAATTCAAACAAATTTTCAAATTATTTCTATTTAGTTATGAAGTAAGAAAATGCGGTGGTTAGAATGTACGTAAACTAACAGCCAAAGTCTTTCTGGTGTCTCGTTTCTTGAGTAGCAGGTTCCTGACGACGGTCGCCCAGAGCTGCGGCCAGAACCTGGCGGCGGGACGGGTGCCCATGGCGCCGCGTAGATGGCTACCCACAGCAGCGCAGTCCACTCCTATCGACGCCGTCTCTGCGCATTTCCTGCGGAAGAAGAGAGAACAAACGCTTAATTTGCGATGTTTCGGATACGTTTTTTTTTATTGCTTACATGGGTGGACGAGCTCAAAGCCTGGTGTTAAGTGGTTACTGGAGCCCACATAGACATTTACAACGTAAATGCGCCACTCACCTTGAGATATAACTAGTCAGGTCATAAGTATTGTCACACAGTAAAAACTTTTCTTTTAGAATGCTGGCTACAAAAAAGTTTATTGAATTCGAATTTCGAATTGTTCATGAAAATAAAAATGTATACTTTTAGAATTTTACTCATTTTTAAATATGGAGTGGACGCTTAAAGAAGACCGTGTTGCAGTTATTGCGTCGCATCGTTGCGGTTACGCGCCAATTCAAATTTTTAACATACTGAAAATTTTGAATATAACCAAAAGATTCGTTTATCGTACCATCAAACGATACAATGAAGACTCTAGTGTAGATGACAGGTCAAGAAGTGGTCGCCCTCGGTCTGTTAGGACTCCAGCAGTGATAAAAGCTGTGAAGGCGCGAATTGAAAGAAATCCCAAACGTAAGCAGAAACTGTTGGCCCTTCAGATGGGGTTAAGCAGAACCACGGTGAAAAGGGTGTTAAATGAAAACTAAGGGCTTCGGGCATATCGAAGGAAAACAGGACATCGTTTGAATGCTCGTCTAATGGACCTGAGACTGAAGAGATGCCGCGCTTTGTTGAAGCGGTACGCGGGAACAAAATATCGGGAAATTCTTTTTTCGGATGAACAAATTTTTACCTTAGAAGAGAGCTACAACAAACAAAATGATAAGGTGTAGGCACACAGTAGTGAAGAAGCGAGCAACCGTATTCCGCGTGTCCAACGAGGTCATTTTCCATCCTCGCTCATGGTATGGTTGGGAGTTTCTTATTGGGGCTTAACAGAGGTACATTTTTGTGAGAAAGGTGTAAAAACGAATGCAGTTGTGTATCAAAATACAGTCCTGACGAACCTTGTGGAACCTGTTTCTCATACCATGTTCAATAACAGGCACTGGGTATTCTAACAAGATTCGGCGCCAGCTCATAGAGCGAAGAGCACACAAGACTGGCTGGCGGCGCGTGAAATCGACTTCATCCGGCACGAAGACTGGCCCTCCTCCAGTCTAGATTTGAATCCGTTAGATTACAAGATATGGTAACACTTGGAGGTAAAGGCGTGCTCAAAGCCTCATCCTAATTTGGAGTCACTCAAGACATCCTTGATTAAGGCAGCCGCCGGTATTGACATGGACCTCGTTCGTGCTGCGATAGACGACTGGCCGCGCTGATTGAAGGCCTGTATTCAAAATCACGGAGGTCATTTTGAATAAACTTTAGTGTCATAAGAATCTATGTTTTGTAAAGTTCATTTTGGTATATAAATGGTTACATAATGAATAAACTTGTTTCAATTATTTTACATTAAACATGTGACAGAATTTATGACCTGACTAGGTAAGTTCTATACTGCAAAAAATTCACGAATGCTTTCAATACCATTGAAATTTTCCTAAATCGTCGTCGTATTGTGAATAAATTTTGAAAGAAATATGACTTGAGAGTATACTTAAACCAGATGTTCAAAGTAAAATGGAGTAAAGTAAAAAAAAGTTATGTAAAAATTATAATCATTTATCGTACAACTATTTATTCTTAGGAAAATCTTAGATTTCAACGAGATTCGTCATTGTAATGCGTTTCGGTTTGAAAGGTGGGGCAGCCGTTGGAACTATACTTGAGACCTTAGAACTTATATCTCAAGGTGGGTGGCGCATTTACGTTGTGGATGTCTATGGGCTCCAGTAACCACTCGACACCAGGTGGGCTGTGAGCTCGTCCACCAATCTAAGCAATAAAAAAAAATATCGTCTACATATAACTACACTGCAATCTGATAAAAGGCGTGAACAAAATCATTTGTACAAATGGAAACATCGTAACCGTGTTTGTGTTTCAATCAAGTAAAGTGATGCAGCGTAGCAATCGCCACACCCTGAGCGACCCTGACGTGGAACGGTTTATTAGAAGTATATATTATTATAGAAGCATATTTCAGTTTTACATTACAATGTTGTCGCTGTTATTGGTCCCACTAGAAAATTATCTTTATTACTCTTCTATATACGTGGAAAACATCTGTTAAGGCTTTAATGAGCAAGAATTCCACATGACCACGACTGCTCTGCCAAGAGCAACCGATTATGATGATGATGACTCTTCTATATGGGGTAGCAGGAGTGAATATCGTCGCCCGTATCGAGACAGCATATAGCAGCTAACTTCAATGCATTAATGATTCGCAGAAATATGCAGGATTCTGGGTCCTACCCTTGCCTACTCACAAAATGCCCTACTACCAGTAAATGCTAGCTTATTAATGCAGTATGCCGGTAACATTTAGAGCAGAGCCCACTCTGCGGTGAATAGATTTTTTTCAATCCAGTATACCTAATCAAATACATGTTACCAATAAACTATGTACCAATAAAAATCGTATGTGAAAACTTAGGGTAGCTTTTGCTCAAACTTTGTCGTGCTTATAAGAGCCCTTTCGAACAAGTTTAGTCAATAAGTAACAAGTCAGGGGAGCACGGCGTCCGGATGTCGTGTTACAATGCATATTATATTGCAAGTCTGTTGTTTCGCACTGGATCTTCAAAAAAAAAACACTGCGTTTTATTATTTCCCCACGTTAACTGACTTCTAAAGTATATCAGAGGAAATGTGAAAGTAGCCCCGGTAATCAACAAATTAAAGAGCGGACGGTTAGCGTGGTATAGACATGTGACGCGTAGAGAGAAGATTCATGTGACTAGGAGATGTATGGAAATGGTAGTGCAAGGTAGAGAGGGTAGAGGTCGACCAAAGAAGACATGGATGGAGTGTGTGAATGACGATATGAGAGAGAGAGAGGAGTTAGTGTTGAGATGACGGCTGATAGAAGTGAATGGAAGAGAAAAATTAGCTGTGCCGACCCCACCTTTTGGAATAAGGTGGAGAAAAAGAGTTAACTTACTTCTAAGCTATGTACCGATTTATGGGTACTTAACTGTAAACATGAAATCTAGCTCTAAATTGGGCGATGTAGCTCACAACCTACCTGCAGTTACCGGAATCCAGAGATATCGCAAAATCAATATCTTGAGGGTAAACTTTAAGGGTAAACCCTGCAATCATATTGGTACAACAATTGCCCTACCTAACTGAAAGTCGTGATTGAATCACAGACAAAGTAAGTCCTGTTGTATAAGCGGTGAATTTATAACATACTCTAAATAAGAGGTTAGAAATTAGGGGGCTAAGTGAAAAAAAGGGTAAGATAAATCTCGGAAGGGACAGCCAACAGTTATGGTGGCCTTTATTTTTCGGGATTGCATATCCGTGCAAATAGAGTTTTGGGTATTAGCTGAAGTGATGAAAATTTGAATACATTTCTCACGAACATCCATAATACGACGCTAAAATACCCCAAGGACATGTACTAAATTACCTGCTGCTTACAATATTCGACTTTTAGTAAAAGTGTTTAAAACCTTGTTTTTTTTTTATTTATTGCTTAGATGGTTGGACGAGCTCACAGCCCACCTGGTGTTAAGTGGTTACTGGACTCCAGTCCTCGAGCCATGTGTCTAAAGATCTTTTTTTTATTACTTAGGTGAGTGGACGGACGAGCGTATGGCACACCTGGTCTTAAGTGGTTACCGGTGCCCATAGGCATCTACAACGTAACTATAAGTTCTAAGGTCTCAGTATAGTTACTACGGCTGCCCCAATCTTCAAAGCGAGACGCATTACTGCTTCACGGCAGAAATAGGCAGGGCGGTGGTACCTACCCGCGCGGACTCACAAGAGGTCCTACCACCAGTGATTACAATAAATTGGTTTAAAAAAAATTTGATAGCACGTAAACTAAATCTAATGTGTCACCAGTCGTCGGTACATTTCTGATCACACCATTGAATGCATTGTTCTTCAAATCCATTCACTAGTTGGGTAAATAGAAGCCTCTCTAGCATAGTTATGTTAAGTATTCTAGAATCAAATTATTCTCTCTACAATTATGTAAGCGTTCTGTAACGTACGTGCGAAGGACCGGTTCGCAGGTGTGCTGTGCCCCTTATCTATAAAATTTGTTATTCATCAATCAATACGGTGCAATGACCGCTCATTTTCATCATGACACATAACTTTTTACTAGGTTGGGTCGGTGAACGACATTTGTAAATGATTTTGTTTTGCAAATTACAACAAAATCCGGCTGTGTGGTCCCGGTTTAAAATAGCACTACCTATCTCAGACCGTGGGCGTCGTAAAAAGCCTTTTACGAGACCTTTACTTTACTTTAATCTCCATTAAGGGACTCAGCGGAGAATGGACAGCAGCTTTCACTGAGGACTATATGATAGTACTGTGTTCCCCAATCGACATTTACAGTATAGCGTATCATATGTCCGCATGTGTAGCTACCACTATCCTTCCTATTTCGGCAACGATACTTGATACCAGTCTGAAAGTTGGAAAAACTGTTATACCATACAGATTTGATACATATAGATTTTGTACTGGTGGTAGGACCTTTTGTGAGTCCCCACGGGTAGGTGCCACGACCCTGCCTATTTTTACCGTGAAGCAGTAATGCGTTTCGGTTTGAAGGGTGGAGCAGCCGTTGTAACTATACTGAGACCTTAGAACTTATATCTCAAGGTGGGTGGCGCGGCAATATCTGTATTAAAGATAGAGAACGTTAGTGATATCCATTTCAATGTAAGAAATCTCATAAAAATTCAAAGCGTGCGTGCGTGAGAACTTCAAGACTAAGAACTTTCTTTAAGCTTCTCATCTAAAGTATATCAAATCGGTGAAGCCCCTATATGTCTTTTATTCTTCTAGAGTATTTGGTATTCTGTAAGACAGACAGGGAATATATTTGGTTTTGGTTTGTTTATTATGTATTTTGAATTAAAAATATTTAAAAAACATAAATAGCATTATCCTTTCATGTGATCTATTTGAAAACCATCCATTTTTTTTGCAAAAAGCCTCTCTACACAAGGTCCCTTCATTGAGTTACTCTGATTAAATATTAGTCCAGTTTTATATATAGTTATTTTAATTTCCGTAAAACGAGTATTCCTATCGAACACTCAATAAAACATACCACCATCGAGTATGCGGAATCATTAACACTGAACTTTAAAGCGGACGAGCCTCAAGGTTGCATCCATTTCACCGATTACTATACTCACCACGCCTTCTCGACTGTACCAATCGCAAAAGCCTGTAAATATAAACCCGTAACAATATCATATTATATCATATCGCCTTTGTGTAATATATATTTTTCTAAAGGGCAAATAAGTATAATTGACGTTCGTGTGTAGGTTGAACCTTAATGTTTCTTTCTATCTATGATCGCATTGTTGGTCGAGAGGTTAGATAATCACTGTACCGCAGCTCGTATTTGACTCCCAATCAAGGGATGAAAGCTAACCGTGAATGTTAATAGTTTCTAATTTAATGAAACAGAACTTTTCAGAAATTTTAAATGGTTATGACTTTTGCCACCGATTCGGAATACAGTTTCACGACGGAGAAGAATCAGCGTGACTCGAGGCTTGCTTTTTTCCAAATATTGTAGGTATGAACATATACATTTGTGAGTCCGCGCGGGTAGGTACCGTCACCCTGCCTATTTCTGCCGTGAAGCAGTAATGCGTTTCGGTTTGAAGGGCGGGGCAGCCATTGTAACTGTACTGAGATCTTAGAACTTATATCTCAAGGTGGGTGGCGCATTTACGTTGTAGATGTCTATGGGCTCCATACTTAAGAAGTGTACCTGTTTTCAGAGTACTTAACCGTAGCTAGGCGCTTGGCTCTGTTCCTGGCATTGATGAGGTCTATAAGCAACTGTGTCTGAGCGTCTGTGTGGTTCTCTTGTCTCGCATATTTTTCGCAACCACATGACGGGAAAAGCTTCATAGTAGAACGCAGACATAATCGATCTAACCGTATCTCTAATTGCCAAAAAAGGACCTTTCAAACATATAATCTTAATTGGAAAGATCTCACACAGCTTATTATCCTTAAATTAAAAATTTCACCGGAGTTTCATGACCGCGGAAGACCAAACGATGGATTTCAGAGGGCATTCTTGATACCCGAACTTTTTCAACGAATTTTTTTTTAGGTATTTCTCCATGTTTTCCTTTTTCGTGTATAATATTAAATGATAAGGCCTGATTAACGTCGGGCATATGTGCTATAATGTGTGCGACGACTAACCGTGCATCGGCTGGTTCGTACCAATAAATCTATAAATCGACTGGCTTATGAATCATAGAGTGACACATACAATTCTTTATCTAATTCTAACACTACGACTTACAACAGCGTTCAATTTATAATTCTAAAATATGCCTTATTGGTTTCTTTTAATGTGTCTTACCTAATACCTTTTTCTAGGCGAACCGATTTTCATAATCCGTTTATTTATTTGAAACTTGATGCCTCTCATGCTACTATTTATTTTATCAAGATATGACTAGTAGTTATTGAGTTATCATTAAGAATGCAAGCCCACTGAGTTTCTCGCCGGATCTTCTCAGTGGGTCGCGTTTCCGACCCGGTGGTAGATTCTGCGAAGCACGGCTCTTGCTAGGGTTCGTGTTAGCAACAACGTCAGGTTTGAGCCCCGTGAGCTCACCTACTAAAGTTAGGGTTACCCTGACATAGCCGCTAGGGCTATCAGCTTAGGTAGGACAAAATAAATAAGAATGCATAAAATAGACTTCGACTACATTGACGATATTCGTATCTTCGCCTCGAAGTCTATAGGGAAGATTATAGACGGTATAATATACGAAAAATATCACGATGAAATAGGTGACCGTAATAATGTTATCAAAAGTTTGACAACAGGGGGTGGGGGCGTTAAATAAAAGTAGAGCGGGTTATTACGGGGCTGGGACGCCTGCCAGCGGGACCTACTTACTTAGGCTGTAGTCAAATGTCTACACATACGTTTGAGACTAGCTTGGCCAACGAAAAGTCGGACGAAATTGCCGCATTAGTAACGTTTATTTATTATTTTTATGGCTTCTATGGGTGAATGTTCTCGTGGCTCATCTATTGTCTTCTTAGGTGGAAGTCTCAAATTGTATTGTATAGCGGCGGGGTGTGTTCTGAGTCCGCTCGGGTAGGTACCACAATCCTCTTATGGTTCGATTGACTACAACAATTGGTCAGATCAGTCCACTGTTTACCCAGTGTGACTCTTCAGGTTTATGCTCAATTAAAAACCAGCATAATATACATGATATCAAGCTTATACTGGTCTAATGAGACCGTACGAATGGCTACCTTGCCTTGCCGATTTCTGCCGTGAAGCAGTAATGCATTCCGGCTTGAAGGTTGGCCCAGTCGTTGTGTAAAGAACTGAGAATTAGAACTCACGTACCAAAATGGGTGCCGGTGTTTACGTTGTTCATATCTGTGGGCTCGCCTAACCTGGTATCCCAGGAGAGCCTTTAATATTTTTTTAAATATCCTGCGGCCACTTATCCCAAACCATTCTGCAGAATAGGGAATAACTTCCCAACAAAACACGAATACAGAACTCCAGGCAAATCTTGATCTGATTGTAACGAAACTTTGTCCTTGGATCGAAAATACGTCTAGACGAGCTACACGAAATCGCACTGAAACCCGAGAAATGCCTACGACAAACGAAACGTGACTATTGTAAAAAAAAGTACTCGCTGGAATTCAATGAGCATTATTACAGTGAAGAGTAAAAGTAAAGACAACGAGTTTTTTTACAAAGTTCCCTTTTTTAAGAATTAGTTTTAAATTTTCTCGGCTATCCATTATTGACTATTATTGAACGGGTTTTTTATAATTCCACGATTTTCATATCTAATATCGAGGGGTGAAATACTTTTAGGTTTCAGCGTGATTTCGCTCAACACGCTACATTTATCTTTGTAATTAAATGTCCGTTTTATTTGGTATTAGCATCAACAGTTCGACGTTTCTAATTGAACTTCAATTATGTTTACTCCATTAAAATAGCTGAAGTAGTTCAAATTTCCAAGTTTCCAAATTTTTTACTTAAAATGTTACTCCTGGAAAGTTGCAAAAATATCGCTTGAACCGAATAGCCTCTCATCCCTCGATATGTTCCCGATGTTTCGATGGTGTTGCAAGCGCCATGACCACATTGTTCCGGTCACCGTCCTCGTCGAACCCGTCACTTGCAACGAAGGGCTCGACGAGCGAATTAACCCACAGACACAGCCCACTGAGTTTCTCGCCGGATCTTCTCAGTAGGTCATGTTTCCGATGCGGTGGTAGATACTGCGAAGCACTGCTCTTGCTAGGGTGAGTGCTAGCATCACTCCGGTTTGAGCCCCGTGAGCTCACCTACATGTTAGGGCGAAGCTGAAATAGCCTCTCAAGGCTATCAGCATAGGTAGGGATATAAAAAAAAGATCACGTTCTCACCCTTATGTTTTTTTTTGACAAATACTAGTTTATTTTCTGATTTTCTTGTAACAGCGTTTTTGGCCGATTGTTTTCCAACTCAATGACTAGGATTTCTAGGTTGGAGGAGTTCCAAACTTACAAATCGGTCGCCACCTGCCTTTGTGTATCCATCACAGAATAAGCTCTCACAGGGCTTTATTATTTATTTATTGCTTAGATTGGCGGACGAGATCACAGTCCACCTGGTTTTAAGGTGGTGTCAAGACCAGGTGAGCCGTGAGCTCATCCACACACATAAGCAACAAAAAAATTTTTTAAAGGGTTACTACTAGAAACTTACGCATGGGGAAATATTTGTAGTCAACGGTAATGGCGCTCTATTAAGCATAACATCCGAAGTGATGTTATCAAAACTATTTTTTTTCTTCCTATCAAATCGCTAATAGCTTATGGGACTATTCCAACTACGCGCGGTCGGGAACAATGTATAATTAAAAAGTATAGCTTAGTCGAGATGACGCTGCAGGTGACGCCTCGAATGTTCTGGAATGCTGCCAATAGATGACGTGTCAGTGCTATTGTAGTGAAATAATGCAATTTTAGGTTACATCTTTAAATAACACGATACTAAATTAGATTGTGTGACGAAGTTCCTGGTGTTAAGGTAACATAAACGCAGTCTTCCCGTGCGTGTTACAATATCAACATCAAATGCAGCTTTATGAACAAACACTATTCTTAGTTTATTATTGGCTATCTATAGCGCTTGTGTGATATTTTCTTTCTATCTGCAATATGCATTAAGCATTACTAGAGGTCCCGCAGTAGTCGAAATTCGACTATAATTAATTGGAATTGTAAATTTGTACACTATTATGATTGTATTTTATACTTCTATAATCACAAATTTCGCCAAGACTACAGTATAAAAAATATTAACAAAGATAAATCATATTCTATTCTCAATTTGACAACAGACGTCAAGAACAAAAGTTTGACAGTAAATAGTATGCATGCGTGTGTGCGTCAAATACATGGTATGTAGTGTGTGTAATGTTTTCTTTATTGATTTAATGTATCTTTTATGCATTATTTAAAAATATATTAGCATTGTGCACTTCTTCTCTATATTCTCTATAAGTGTGGAAAATTTCATACTCCTCCGTTCGCGCAATTTTCTTAAAAAGGGATACAAAGTTTTTGCTTCACGTATTAATATATAGATTAAACTATCTATTTGGTGTTTAATAATTACTTTTCCACAATTACCTACGCTCCGTTGAACTATTTTACCAGCATTAAGATAGTTCAAATTCAATACGATTATCAAACAAAGGGGATAAAGACACTTATAATATTCAACCAGCTTGTTGTCACAATAACGCAGTAGCTTTGACTAGAATTTTAATGGGTAACAATTAGAGGGTACGGCTTTAAATATTTTTCACTGGTAAAATTGTGTAATGTATTTTTTTCCATACCTATTCGCTAGTAGCCTATAAGGCTATTCCAGCTACGCGTGGATGGGTAGGTGAGCCCATTAACATCTAGACGTAAATGCGCCACCCAACTTGAGATATATGTTCTAAGGTCTCAGTATAGTTACAACGGCTGCCCCACCCTTCAAACCGAAACTGCTTCATGGCAGATATAGGCAGGGCGGTGGTACCTACCCGTGTGAACTCACAAGAGATCCTACCACCAGTAAACTGGCTCTAAAGGAATTCCCTAATATTGCTGGTGTAAAAACGACTATATAAAATACACTTATCCGACCGCGACGGGGTAACGCAAAACCGCCGTCACCCGAATCATGTCTTGTCGGATCCTGTAGATCCACTCTTGGTGCTTTTAGGACCCTCAAGCACCGATCGTCATCCTTCTCGAACCCATCGCTTGCGACGAAGGGCTCGACGAGCGAATTAACCCATAGACACAGCCCACTGAGTTTCTCGCTGGATCTTCTCAGTGGGTCGCGTTTCCGATCCGGTGGTAGATTCTGCAAAGCACTGCTCTTGCTAGGGTTAGTGTTAGCATCACTCCGGTTTGAGCCCGTGAGTTCACCTACTAGTTAAGGTTATGCTGAAATTGCCTCCCAAGGCTATCAGGTAGGAAAAAAAATATGAATATTTTACGTAATATGTCCTCTGGAATAATACGTCCTGAAAGGGAGTGTTATCAGATCCTTTAAGACTGAATGTTGTGTTGATAACACTTCGTACCTCCAATGCTTCGAGTTGGAGACGTAACAATCTATATATTAATACGTGAAGCAAAAACTTTGTATCCCTTTTTACGTAAATTGCGCGGACGGAGGAGTGTGAAATTTTCCACACTTATATAGAATATAGAGAAGAAGTGCACAATGCACTTCAATGCATTTTTTTTTAAATAATGCGTAAAATATACAGTACATCAATAAAGAAAACATTACACACACTACATACCATGTATTTGACGCACACACGCATGCATACTATTTATTGTCAAACTTTTGTTCTTGACGTCTGTTGTCAAATTGAGATTAAATATTGTTTGTCTTTGTTAATATTTTTTATAGTGTAGTCTTGGCGAAATTTGTGATTATAGAAGTATAAAATACAATCATAATAGTGTACAAACTTACAATTCCAATTAATTATAGTCGAATTTCGACTATTGCAGGACCTCTAGTAATTTATTAATCCCCCATATAACACGGTAGATTTGTTCCGCATTATAGGACACGCGTTGTAAACTTATTTAAGTATTTACATCAGTCTCTGTAACCCACAGTAGACGGAATCCTAATTAGGTTATTTAATAAGAAACCAATTATTTTTGTGTTTTTGACTTGGTTGATTTTCATGTGGCTGTTACGTCAGCAATTTTGGCAAACAACGAAGAGAAGAAATCAATAAACAGCCAATCATATAACGCGAAACTTTATGAGCTTCAGAATGTTCAGTATAAATGTTACGCAAATCCGTGTAATCAACAATTATTAAAGGTTACACAATATTATGTCTGGTGTAGGCGGAGTTTGGTGACGTGCCAATACTGGAACCTTGCTACAAAACAGCTCCGCGTTTGTTGTTTAAGGACGAAAGAACAAAGGAATTGTGCTTTATTAATATGAGCTTTTTTTTTATAAAAGCCCTTTAAATACCCCGGTAAACTTGTGATGTTCAAAGGCCCGTTTTTATTTCCGCCGTGAAGCAGTAATGCGTTTCGGTTCGAAGGGTGAGGTTGACGTTGTAACTTTTTTTTTTTTTTTTTTTTTTTTTTTTTTTTTTTTTTTTTTTTTTTTTTTTTTTTATGACTGAAAGATTACTGGTGTCCCGGAGGCCTTTCCAGCTTCACCAGGACAGGTGGGCGAGCAAAGGCTCAGCCAGGAGGGGGGGGATTTGCTAACAACTGCCCGAGCGCCTCCGAAGGAGACCTAACAACTCAAGAGCAATTGCTTCGCGAATGAATCTACTACCGGATCGGAATCGCGACCCACTGAGAAGATCCGGCGAGAAACTCAGCGGGCTGATGCATGGGTTAGGTTGCACGTCGACCTCTTTGTCGAGTTCGACGAGTACGGTTACCGAGGTTCCTCAGCCTGCTCCTAGTGTTAGAGCTGAAGGTATCTAATGCAAGAGTTATTGGATCTGATGGATCCGTAAGGACGTGTCTAGGGCGACGACGGTGACTTGCTCCTGCGTGATCAGGATTCGGGGAGTAATCAGCGGCGGCAACGATAAGGCGATTATCATGACGCATAGCCTTATCGAAGTAACGTTCCGACACTAACTTCATGTGTTTGCGGATCGATTCGAGGCCCAGGTCGTCGTGAAGGTCGACGTTCCTCACGAACCACGGAGCCCCGACGGCTAACCTGCAAAAGCGGGATTGTAAGGATTGGAGGGTGTCTATGTGTGTGCGGGCCGCGTGAGCGAACACCACACTCGCGTAAGTCATGATGGGCCTTATGCAAGTTTTGTAAAGTGTCACCTTGTTCCGAAGGGACATTTTACTCCGCTTACAGATCATGGGATAGAGTCTGCCGAGAATAAATGCGGCATGGTCGCGGACTGTTTTTATATGCGGGCGGAATGTCATGGATGCATCCAGGGTGACTCCCAGGTACTTGACCTTCCTGGCCCAGGGTATAGGTTGGCCGAAGAGGGTGATCGGGGGCCGTTGTAACTATACTGAGACCTTAGAACTTATATCTCAAGGTGGGTGGCGCATTTACGTTGTAGATGTCTATGGGCTCCAGTAACCACTTCACACCAGGTGGGCTGTGAGCTCGTCCACCCATATAAGCATTTAAAAAAAAAGGCCCATGCGTGAAAGAAACGAAATGAGTGAGAGCTTTGCGATCTTCTAGATATGTATTTATTATTTCATTCGATCTTGATTTTTATGCACAAAGCAATGTTCCTTCAAACAGAGGCCAGGAAACTAATTGGTTTCAAGAACAAGTTTTCCGGGATTCAAATTCGGTTGTAGATTTTGCGAAGCACTGCTCTTGCTATGGGCTAGTGTTAGTAAATTCTCTCAGGTTGAGCCCGTGAGCTCACCTACTCATCTGCCCTGCTGGAATAGCCCCTTAGACTATCAGCGAATAAGTAGGGAAAAAATAATCATTGGGTCTTCATTTGATGTGGTTTTTTTTGCACGTGGTTACGTATAACCCTACGATTTAGTGTAGCTTTTTAGTACAGCTTTGTTTTGCTTATGTAACTAATCAATAATTTTACATAATCGAAAATAAATGGTCATGTTTTCAGATTCACCCAATTAATTTAGCTAATTTTAGTTAATCGGAAATAAATGGTTATGGTTTCAAATTCACCCATTAATTTAGCTAATTTAAATCACCTTAATACTCATGTAATCTATTTCTATTGTTCCTTTTCAATAAACATTACGTATGAAAAGAGAAATAATAATTATTTTTTAAATGTCTTTCAAAAATCGTCTACGTAACGAATTACTTTTAACAAAATCGCACTTTTATTTGGAACAAAAAAGGGTACTGACAATTAAAAAAAAAATGCTATTGAAGATTCTTAAATATAAAAAATTCAAATAGTGTTCTCCGCTCACACGTAGTAGAATTAAAACCTTCAGAAGTATTCTGTCTTATACTTCCGCAGCCTAAATCCTGTAAATATGTTTACTTTAATACCGCTTTTTTTCATAAATGGGTGGACGAGAACACAACCCATCTGGTGTTAAGTGGTTACCGGAGTCCAAAGATGTCTACAACGTAAATACCACCACCCACCGTGAGATATGAGTTCTAAGGCCTTAGTATAGTTACAACGGCTACCCCACCCTTCAAACCGAAACACATTACTCCTTCGGGGCAGAAATAGGCAGGGTGGTGGTACCTACCCGTGCGGACTCAGAAGAAGTCCTACCACCACGCCGCAACCAGATCTAAGACGTGAAGTTGAATTCTCAATTGTATTGTATTATGGCTATATTACCATTGAAACCGGAAATCATGAATGCTTCGCGACAGTAATAGGTAGGACTGTGGTACCAATCCGTACGATCTTAGAATATGCTCAACTGTCGGTAGTAAATATTTTAATGATCAGCCTAAAGAAGAGTATGTGCTTAGTGGGGACATGGGAGATTATCTCTCGGCGAGATTCAGGCATCTGTCAAATATCTTGCGTTGCATGATGGCTGCCGCCACAAGGCCTTTCCAGTTATTTTCACGTCTGTTCAATTCACTTTACATACTGGTTACGTCTATTTATGTACAAAGATTCGTCAAATCTGCCCCCTCCAACACTACATGACGATAAAGACCGCACTGTCAAGAGTGAATGAGAAGAAATATATTATTATATAATATACGAAGTGAGTATGTTCTCTATAGACTCGGAAACGAATGAACGAATGGAATGGAGTTCAAAGAAAACTTCAGATTGACCTTGTAGAGATATACGACAAAGGGAAGATCTTCCACCGAGCGGGTGATATTGCTCAGTAGACCGACGGTCAAATGTTGTTGTTCGGAACTTGTATATATGCGAGCTTATCTTGAAAATGTCGTAAGCGAGATTCAGGCATCTGTCAAATATCTTGCGTTGTATGATGGCTACCCGCCACAACCTAAAAACACGGTGTAACACGAAATATTATTTTCAAAATTAAAATATTAGGGGCATTTGAATATTGGCTGTCTGATGACAATTTCAGAAAAATATCTGTTAAGTAAAATTTTTCTTTGCTGAACGATATCAAGAACAGACTCCATATAAATATAATGATAGTAGCGATAATGATAGAAAAAGAAGGAACAGAAACAACATTAAATACAAAGGTTATTAATACGGTTTATCTCATCAATACATATAATGAAACAGTAGAATCTGTTGTCAGATATAGCAAATTTATTGAAGAAAAGTACATTAAGGATGACAGGACATAAGTTAAAAATAACAATAGACGATAAACAATAGTGTTGTTTGGGATTAGTTTCTGTCTATTGCCATACTACCGATCACTAAACGGTTTTGACACAAATTCCACTTTATTTAAAGATGATTAGAATTTACTTTTAATTGATCAAAATTCAACTTAGCAAATAATATTATTTGTTAAGACCAAGGTATCCCTGTCCGTTCGTGTTTTCAAGCCAAAACCGAAGAATCGATTTTGACGAATCGGGTATAGAAATAGTGTACTTCAGGAAAGAAGTTTTACTGGTGGTAGGACCTCTTGTGAGACCGCACGGGTAGGTACCACCACCCCGCCTATTTCTGCCGTGAAGCAGTAATGCGTTTCGGTTTGAAAGGTGGAGCAGCCGTAGTAACTATACTGAGACCTTAGAACTTACATCTCAAAGTGGGTGGCGCATTTACGTTGTAAATGTCTATGGGCTCCAGTAACCACTTAACACCAGGTAGGCTGTGAGCTCGTTCACCCGTCTAAGCAATAAAAAAAGGAAGGAAACAATTCATTCTACTGATAAGCATGGGTATCCGCCAATCCTTCCAATCCAAACCCAATCTTAACTAGCAAAGCAAACCCAATCTTAACTAGCAAAAAGAAGCCAGTTCTTCAGAACTTAAACGTGGTGTCTGGCCATGGCAACCGCCGCTGATACAAATGCCAACAGATCATGAAAGTACGCGTTTACGATCCATTTTACGGTAATGTGCCAATTCTGAGTACATCCAAAATTCGATGAAACTCAAAATTTAATGTTACGACAAATTATCTGCGCGCATCCTATGTAAAAAGAAATGCGGTAGGTATGTACATATGTACTTTAATTATTTTTTCTTTGTATTCAACACGCTTATTAGTCCACTAGCCGTACTCGCCCGTTTCGCTGGGCATTTAAAATTAACATTATTATTTATTCTCATTATTATTAAGGAGTCCAACATTCATATAAATATTAAGCTATCCATTAAGTACATGTATTTTCTACGTGGATACCAAGTTTCAAGTCAATCGGATGCACGGTACAGTAGTTATAAAGGAACATCCGTAAAAACCACTAGATTTTTAAATTAGTATAGATTGTATAATTCTGTTCAGTTTTAAATTTCCCATTTTTGCGAGTGGTTAGGTTTTTTTTTTTTTTTTCTTGTTTTTCAATTGCGCCACATCAATACGTACGTTAGCTTTTCAGTGCTGGCCGGCGAATCACGTCCATCGTCCCGCACTCCCGCATCATCAGTAACACTCATGCAAACAACAACACTTGCACACACGAAATACAATATAAACGACTAGCTTATGATGCACCGTACCATTTTAATTTCGAATTTCGTATGATTTAATTCAAATGGTGTTAAATCTGACGCGGTATTACCGGGTGTTTGAATGTACGCACAGCGCGCTACGAACCCTCGCCATGTTGATTTTGGGGAATGTTTCGCGCGCGCGCCAATTGCCTTTCAGTGTTGCTAAGTGTTAAAATTTTCCTATTTTAATGATAAGCTATGGATGTTTTAGCGATTTAGAAGAGTTGCTTATGTTTAGTCATTCGAAACAGCCTTAAGTACCCAATCACATATTACAATATTTTTTTTATTGTCCTTGTAGGCCGACGAGCATACAGCCCACCTGATGGTGAGTGACTACCGTCGCCCATGGACTTCAGCAATGCCAGGGGCAGAGCCAAGCCGCTGCCTACCGTACAATGGAATGAAATGCACATAAATATATTTTCTTAATTTACATTGAGCTGTGACTGAGAAATACTTTAAAGAACAAACAAAGTCGTTTTATAAAAATACTTCAATTAAATCGTGTGAGCGTTCTAAGAGGATGTCTCGACAGAAGCTGTAGTTAATTATAAGAATGTATTTTTTTAATATTGTTTTATTTTTCTTCATATTTTGTAAGATTGACGTGACTTGAACACCCACTCGCTCAAACTCCACAGCGGCTTACGAATCAAGCCCCACTTGTGCGAGATTGTTAATCATTCTCAGTGGGTCGCGTTTCCGATCCGGTGGTAGATTCTGCAAAGCACTGCTCTTGCTAGGGCCAGTGTTAGCAAAATCTCCGGTTCGAACTCCAAGAGCTCACCTACACGATAGAGTAACGCTGATATAGCTTCTTAAGGTTATTAGCGTAGGTAGGAAAAAATGTTAATCTTGTCACATGTCGGACATAAAAGCTTGAGCGACGCGGGGCCGCGGTTCTACACCGTGCGTTTCTCACTTCGCACAGCAACGCCACCCGCGACACTTGTATATTAATTGTTCTATAAATTTAACAAATATTATACCGATCGTGTTACAGTTCACTCCTTAGTTTAATAAGCCTGTCAGCGGTCTATTCTAAAGTTGTCCAGAATATCACGTGCACATTGTTATCACAAATGAAGCACTTAAGTGTGCGTAAGTAATTTTGTATCTTCACGCTCGTGAATGACGGAGACGCATAATGTCACTGCGGCAACAGGGATGTAGTGTAGTGCATAATGAATTGCTGTTCGTTAGTCTCGCTAAAACTCGAGAACGGCTGAACCGATTTGGCTAATTTTGGTCTTGAATTATTTGTGGAAGTCCAGGGAAGGTTTAAAAGGTAGATAAATATGAAAATGCTCGGAATTGAATACAAATAACAATTTACTTTTTCCTTTGATGTGTCCCCCGGGCACTACGAAGTCTGCCGGGTCAGCTAGTTTGTAATAATAGAATAGTATTAAACCAACACTTGGACAAGACAGTTGTTTTCATTCGAACCAGAAACTCCTTTCGGGGATTTTTTTTTGCAAACAATTTCAACCTTGACATTAGGTAAAAATCGAGAATCCTCATTCTCAGCTATGGCCACACTGAAGCGCATGCGCGCGCTTCCACCTCTGCAATACGACGTCGCTTCACGTGCACCTATTTTTACGCCGCGACTTATCGCCGCTTCGACCGCGACCCGCACCGCCTGGCAACGAAGCAACACAAAACAAATCTTTCATAAATCTTTAAACTAGCGACCCGCCCTCGCTTCGCTTCGGAAACTGAATTTTATTATTGACTAGCGGACCCGGCAGATTTCGTAGTGCCTCAATCGATAAATAAAAGACCTAAACTTTTGTATAAACTTAAATCAAACAAAAGGAATCCTAATTTTTTTTTTTTTTTTTTTATCATTGAAACTTTGCTGGTGGCCCGAAGGCCTTTCCAGTTTCACCAGGACAGGTGGGCGAGCAAAGGCTCAGCCAAGAGGGGTGGGATTTGCTAACAACTGCCCGAGCGCCTCCGAAGGAGACCTAACAACTCAAGAGCAATTGTTTCGCGAATGAATCTACTACCGGATCGGAATCGCGACCCGCTGAGAAGATCCGGCGAGAAACTCAGCGGGCTGATGCACGGGTTAGGTTACACGTCGACCTCTTTGTCGAGTTCGACGAGTACGGTTACCGGGGTCCCTAAGCCTGCCCCTAGTATTAGAGCTGAAGGCATCTAATGCAAAGGTTATTGGATCTGATGGATCCGTAAGGACGTGTCTAGGGCGTCGACGGTGACTGGCTCCTGCATGATCAGGATTCGGGGAGTAGTCAGCGGCGGCAACGATAAGGCGATTATCATGACGCATAGCCTTATCGAAGTATCGTTCCGACGCTGACTTCATGTATTTCCGAATTGATTCGAGGCCCAGGTCGTCGTGTAGATCAACGTTCCTCACGAACCACGGAGCCCCGACAGCTAACCTGCAAAAGCGGGATTGTAGGGATTGGAGGGTGTCTATGTGTGTGCGGGCCGCGTGAGCGAACACCACACTCGCGTAAGTTATGACGGGCCTTATGCAAGTTTTGTAAAGTGTCACCTTGTTCCGAAGGGACATTTTACTCCGCTTACAGATCATGGGGTAGAGTCTACCGAGAATAAACGCGGCACGGTCACGGACTGATTTTATATGCGGGCGGAATGTCATCGATGCATCCAGGGTAACGCCCAGGTACTTGACCTTCCTGGCCCAGGGTATGGGTTGTCTAAAGAGAGTAATCGGGGGTGTGAGATTCCTCCTCCTAATCCGGGAGGAAATCCGTGTGGAGCTTCCCCTCTGAAATAGCACCGCAGTACTTTTCGCTGGGTTGATGTCTATGCGCCATTTTCGGAACCACTGTCCTAGGGCTAGGGCTGCGCTCTGAAGCTTCTTCGCGATTAGGGACTTATTTCTACTAGAATAGTAAACAGTCGTGTCGTCGGCGAATAAAGCTAAATGGGTCGGCGGCGACCGGGGAATATCGTTAATGAATAAGCTAAATAGGAGGGGTGAGAGGACAGAGCCTTGCGGGACTCCAGCTGTGAGAGGTCGTGGGGAGGAGCGGGTTCCCTCGACTCGATATCGAAAAGAGCGGTTCGACAAGAAGTCCCGTATGATGAGCACGAGACTATCCGGCACGCCCATGTTGAATAGTTTGAAAATCAAACCATTGTGCCAGACTTTGTCGAACGCTTTTGCGACGTCGAAGAAGAGAGCTCCCGTGTATAACGGTTTTGGTCGATTAAGCCCCACAAGAATGTGCTCCGTGAGGCGGTGCACCTGTTGAACGCATGAGTGATTTGTACGGAATCCGAATTGTTCATCGATGAGAATGCCCTTGGATGAGACGAAGTCTCTGAGGCGTTTGTAGAGCAGACGCTCATACAGTTTGCCTAGAGACATGAGGAGGCTAATCGGGCGGTAGCTCGTCGGATGATTTTTTGGTTTACCGGGTTTATGTATGCCGATAACGTCCGCTTCTTTCCACACCGCGGGAAAGATACAGTTCGCCATAGCGGCATTGAAAATAGATGCCAACATCACGATGAGTTGGACGGGTAGAAGTTTAATAACGCGGTTAGATATACCGTCGGAACCGGGAGCCTTGCGAGGACGTAGGTCTTTGATCAAGTCTTTAACTTCTATCGGGGTGACGGGTGGTAACGCATCCGATGGTGGCAAGGAGGCTTTGCGTTCTACCTCACTGTCTACTAATTCTACATGAACAGGGTCCACGGATTGAGTGCTGGGCGTGCACTGGGTTTGCAATGTATCGGCCAGCAGCTCTGCTTTTTCGTCATCATCGAACGCCGCGAGTCGGCCTGAGGGGCCTACGAGGGGGGGCATAGTTACTACCGTATCCGATTTGAGAGTACGAGCTAAGCGGTAGTAAGACCTTTGGGAGGGCGCGAGTCCTTCTAAGAAATCAGACCATCTGGCATCTCGGACTTCGGCGATGCGAGACTTTACGTCGCGTTGTAGGGCACGCATTCGAATACGATTTTCCGCGGTAGGATACCTGTCGTAGGCGCGTATCGAGGCGTTCTTAGCTCTAAGGAGTTCCCTAATATCGTCGGACAATTTGAAGCGGTGAAGGAAGTCCTCCGCTACAACTTGTTTCGATGACCTATCTAATGTCGAGGTGATGTGTGACGTTAAGATGTCTATGGCTTCAGCGGTATCCTGAGGAGACGGGATAGAGTCCGGGTTAAACGGGAGCGATGGTGGATCAGATTCAGCCAGGCTGATGCCCAGCGTGTGCCAATCCACCACAGTCCTCGTGACGGGAACGGAATCGGGAGCGCGACCGAGCTTCATAACGACGGGACAGTGGTCTGAATCTAACTCTGAAACTACTTCGATCGAGTGTAAGCGCAGAGTTACGTTTTTTAATAACGCTATGTCGAGTATATCCGGGCGATGCGCGATATTTAGCGGGTAGTGAGTCGGGGTTAGCGGAGCGACGATATCGAAGGCGAGATCATCGACTAACGCGTCAAGCCGCCTGCCATTCGGGGTTGTGGTGTGTGAGTTCCACCTGATGTGTTTACAATTTAGGTCGCCCGCCAGAATGACAGAGCTCCCCATACCGAGCAGCGCCTCGATATCACTGCTTAGAACGATCTTATCCGGTGGAAGATAAACGGACGCGATAACGATCGGCGCGTGTCCCGTCAGTGAGATTCGGCACACTGATGCTTCGATATTAGCGAGCGCGGGAGGATCGAGCGGGACGCAATGCAGGGCTCTTCTATAGTAAATGACGGTACCACCACCACGGGCAGAGAGCCTGTCGTTCCTGACCATGTTATAGTTCGCGATTTTAGGGTCACGGCGCGCGGGCTTAAGTAGGGTCTCCTGCACTAAAAAGATATCAATTTGATGGTCACGCAAAAAGTCAGAAACCTGATCACGTTGATTTGCGAGACCGTAAGCGTTAAAAAATCCTATCGTTACGGATAGGGGCTTTATTCTACTTATATACGCCATTGATTACCGGCGGAGTGAGGGGAGGACGTACGTATTTAATGACGCGTATACGTCGGCGTATTCTTGCACAACGGCGATAAAGTGTTGTGCAGTGGAGGCAGCGCGAATGGCGTCGCCCAAAGCGTTAACGCGCTCAAAGTTGATCGACTGAAAGAAGTCGATCGCTAAAGCGAGATTTTCGGACGCGGTCGGAGGGCAAGTCGCGGGAGAGGGACGAGTCGCGGGGGCGGGACGAATCGCGGAGGAGGGAGTTGTAGCCGTGTTCGTGTACGGCAGCGGTTTTGCCCAGGCCGAGACACTGGGCACCGCCGCCGGAACGAACGCTGGCTTAGCCTGCGACGCAGAGGGTGCCGAGGCTTTGATGTCTGGGCCAGAAGCTCGGAGGCGGTTTTGGCGGGCGACGCGGCGATTTATTTTAGGGGCTCGGGGGCAACCACGGTAATTCGCGGGGTGACCCTGTGTTCGACACAGGACGCAGCTAGGCGGCTCCGTCGCGGTTTTTTGGTCGCGAGCGCAGAGGGCCGTGGCGTGATCGCCCAAACACTTAACACATCGGGGGCGCGCGTGACAGTTACGGGAAGAGTGCCCGTACAATTGACAGTTATTGCACTGGCTAGGAGTGCCTTTTTTATGGGGGGCTTCGATGGCGATACCGGAGAGCCTACAGACGGTCTGTGTGTTGAAGATTTTCTTACCCTCGGGGGTAGGCTGGAGGGTGACTAGAACTATATTATATGGCTCCCTACCGCGACCGGTGTGCATACGGTGCACAGAATTCACTGGAAAGCCCTGTTCTAACAGATCGACCTTGACGAGCTCTACATCTAACTCTTTAGGGATTCCGCGTATTACAACGCGGAGTTCGCGCTCCTCCTGGAGCGTATAAGTATGGAAACTTATACGTTCCTTACGGAGGTAAGAAGAGAGGGCCCTATGGTCGTCGGGTGTTTGAACCTTAATTTGAATGCCGTTCGCGAGGTTACGGGCATTCGTGAAATTTATATTTTTGGCCTTAAGGGCCAGGCAAACTCGATCCCAAGCTGCCTTTTCCTGAAGGATAACCGGGGGAGGGGACTGGGTTTTATTTTGTGCCACCGGACGCGGCGACGGAGTGGCACGGGCTGGGGGCGCAACGGGAGTCTGAGGGCGGGGGCGCGACGCGTTCAGGGCTTTGCTAATTTTAGCGGCCGCGGGAGCTCGAGACTCCGCGGCACGCTTCTTACCCTTCTGTACCAGGGTGAATCCATCCGTCGATGAGGCGGGGGCGAGGTCGACCTCCATGTCCGAGTCAGAGTCGGAGCACGAGGAGGCGGGTGCAGGCGACCTACGAGCAAGTGTAGGTGTTTTAGAGGGCGCGACGGAGGCCGCGGATGATCGCTCAGCTGAAACGATGGTCACGGCGGACGACGCAGCAGCTTTTCTCGCCAGTATAGGCGACACGGGAGCGGCAGGCACGACAGAGGCTGCGGTGCTCAATGCAGAAGCTCTGCACGCAGGTACAGGCGACGCAGGAGCAGCGAGCGCGGCGGAGTCCTCGAGAGGGCTCGCAGTGTGATTGGCCTTGAAGGCCAGAAACTCTGAGGCGAGCTGTGGGTGGCGAAGTCGGAGGAATTCCGCGAATACAGCGTCCATGATCGCTGAGTACCCAGGTGGGGCGGCCCCGGGCCTTGAAACACTCGCCTTGCGGCGAGGCCCCAACTTCTCGGACCTGAGCGGTTCTATTGAACACAGGTGGCAATGCGGCGCGATTACTACAGGACAAAGAAAAAGCACAACAAAACAGAAATTACAAAAAGAAACAAAACAAATAAATACTTGCAGGAAAACACTTTGTCGGCAAATGTTCCACGAACACAAAAATAACTAAAACAAAACAAATAAAAGCTTCCAGGAAACACACTTGGTCGGCAGATGTATCACGAACACAGGCCGCGCGAACAATGGCCGGGCTAACAAAAGCCGGGCGAACAAAGACCGGGCGATCGAGTGGACGATGAGCACGTCCGCACGTGACGGGTGCCTCTATCGGAATGTGACAAAAGGAATCCGTCCGACGGGGGGGACATCAAAGGAAAAACAAAACTATTATTTTTATTTAAATCCGAGCATTTTCATATTTATCTACCTTTAAACCATCTCTGGACTTCCACAAATAATTCAAGACCAAAATTAGCCAAATCGGTCCAGCCGTTCTCGAGTTTTAGCGAAACTAACGAACAGTAATTCATTTTTATATATAACTAGTCAGGTCATAAGTATTGTCACACAGTAAAAACTTTTCTTTTAGAATGCTGGCCACAAAAAAGTTTATTGAATTCGAATTTCGAATTGTTCATGATAATAAAAATGTATAATTTTAGAATTTTACTCATTTTTAAATATGGAGTGGACGCTTAAAGAAGACCGTGTTGCAGTTATTGCGTTGCATCGTTGCGGTTACGCGCCAATTCAAATTTTTAACATACTGAAAAATTTGAATATAACCAACCAAAAGATTCGTTTATCGTACCATCAAACGATACAATGAAGACTCTAGTGTAGATGACAGGTCAAGAAGTGGTCGCCCTCGGTCTGTTAGGACTCCAGCAGTGATAAAAGCTGTGAAGACGCGAATTCAAAGAAATCCCAAACGTAAGCAGAAACTGTTGGCCCTTCAGATGGGGTTAAGCAGAACCACGGTGAAAAGGGTGTTAAATGAAGACTTAAGGCTTCGGGCATATCGAAGAAAAACAGGACATCGTTTGAATGCTCGTCTAATGGACCTGAGACTGAAGAGATGCCGCTCTTTGTTGAAGCGGTACGCGGGAAAAAAATATCGGGAAATTCTTTTTTCGGATGAATAAATTTTTACCGTAGAAGAGAGCTACAACAAACAAAATGATAAGGTGTACGCACACAGTAGTGAAGAAGCGAGCAACCGTATTCCGCGTGTCCAACGAGGTCATTTTCCATCCTCGCTCATGGTATGGTTGGGAGTTTCTTATTGGGGCTTAACAGAGGTACATTTTTGTGAGAAAGGTGTAAAAACGAATGAAGTTGTGTATCAAAATACAGTCCTGACGAACCTTGTGGAACCTGTTTCTCATACCATGTTCAATAACAGTCACTGGGTATTCCAACAAGATTCGGCGCCAGCTCATAGAGCGAAGAGCACACAAGACTGGCTGGCGGTGCGTGAAATCGACTTCATCCGGCACGAAGACTGACCCTCCTCCAGTCCAGATTTGAATCCGTTAGATTTTAAGATATGGCAACACTTGGAGGAAAAGGCGTGCTCAAAGCCTCATCCCAATTTGGAGTCACTCAAGACATCCTTGATTAAGGCAGCCGCCGATATTGACATGGACCTCGTTCGTGCTGCGAAAGACGACTGGCCGCGCAGATTGAAGGCCTGTATTCAAAATCACGGAGGTCATTTTGAATAAACTTTAGTGTCATAAGAATCTATGTTTTGTTAAGTTCATTTTGGTATATGAATGATTACATAATGAATAAACTTGTTTCAATTATTTTACATTAAACATGTGACAGAATTTATGACCTGACTAGGTACATATAAACCTTCCTCTTCAATCACTCTATCTATTAAAAAAAACCGCATCAAAATCCGTTGCGTAGTCTTAAAGATTTAAGCATACATAGGGATATAGGGACAGAAAAAGCGACTTTGTTTTATACTATGTAGTGACGAGCAATTCTTGTATATAAATATGTATATACTTTGTATGTGTGTATAGACTTTTGAAGTCGTCGCCGCGTCGTGGCCTACAGGATAAGACGTCCGGTGCATTCGTGTTGAAGCGATGCACCAGTGTACAAATCCCGCAGGCGGGTACCAATTTTTCTAATGAAATACGTACTTAAGGAATGTTCACGATTGACTTCCACGGTGAAGGAATAACATCTATACTATATAATATTATATAATATATAATATAATATTATAAAGAGGAAAGATTTGTTTGTTTGTTTGTTTCGAATAGGCTCCGAAACTACTGGACCGATTTGAAAAATTCTTTTGCCATTAGAAGCCGACATTGTCCCTGATGAACATAGGCTACTTTTTTTATAATTTTTTTTAATTATTTTTTTTGGTTTCATTTGTGTTTTAATGTTTCCGAAGCGAAGCGAGGGCGGGTCGCTAGTCGTGTAATAAAAATCAAACCCGCAAAATTATAATTTGCATAATTACTGGTGGTAGGACCTCTAGTGAGTCCGCGCGGGTAGGTACCACCACCCTGCCTATTTCTGCCGTGAAGCAATAATGCGTTTCGGTTTGAAGGGTGGGGCAGCCGTTGTAACTACACTTGAGACCTTAGACCTTATATCTCAAGGTGTGTGGCGCATTTACGTTGTAGATGTCTATGGACTCCAGTAACCACCTAACACCAGGTGGGCTGCGAGCTCGTCCACCCATATAAGAAAGAAAAAAATCTTCTGATATTTTTGCTATTAAAGGCTGATTACTATATGCCTTAGTAGGGTACTGGAGTTCTTCGGCCATATTGCTCGTAAAGAGGGTCACAATCTTGAAAAGCTGATGGTGACAGGCAAGGTAGATGGCAAACGTCCCAGAGGACGCAGTCCCACAAGATAGTCGAACCAAATACGATTTTCTCTGAACATCAACTTCCACAATGCCCTTCATGAAGCTAAGGATCGCAGCAGATGGAGGGATATCGTACGGGAGAAACGGATGCAGTTAGGGAGTCACGACCCTCAGTAATGAGGAAAACGACGCGAGGAGGAGGAGGATTAAAAGGAAAAAAGAACTAACGATCTCTCACGAGTTCCTGAGAGCTCCTGTTTTAATCTAAATCAGGAGAGGAGGAGGAGGAGGATCTAATCCTGTTTTAATATTATAAAGCTGAAGAGTTTGTTTGTTTGAACGCGCTAATATCCGAAACAACTAGTCCGATTTGAAAAATTCTTTCAGTGTTAGATAGCCCATTTATCGAGAAAAGCTATAGGCTATAATATAACATCACGCCAAGACCAATACAAGTGGAGCACCAATAAAGAATGTTTCAAAATAGGGGTTTAAATAGCTCCTTAACATTCTATAATTCAAAAATATTTTCACTTTCTACGTAAATGAAGTGGCGGGTAAAATTTAGCGTTATACCAAAGTAACTATTCTACGCGGACGGAGTCGCGGGCAAAAGCTAGTAATAGATATTGGTGAATTTATAAGGAAAACAAAACGGGCATCGCTTTTATTGTTTTATTTATTTAGTGATTCAGTTCATTGTTGTTCGATTGTTTCGGGTTTCCAGTCGAAGTCGATTCCGGTGACCTCTAAGTACCAGTCGTGGTAATGACCGGGCCGGATGAAACCTGTTTGGATTTGAAACCATCAAAAATGTTGTACCCCTTTCTACGAAAATTGTGCGGACGGTGCAGTATGAAATTTTCCACACTTATATTATAGAATATAAGAATATAGAATATATAGAATATAAGTGTGGGAAATATAGTCTATGGTCAAATTGAGAATAGATTAAATATTGGGACTTTTTAGCGGAAAAGCGAGGAGTGAAATTGTGTGATTTGTTTCATTTTGTCTATTTCGTGTTTCTTCAAGTTTAAATGTGTAATAACGGTGGTTTATTAACTGTTTAATATGTGTGAAAGTGCACAAATGTTGGAAATTGAAACAAAGCAGCTGAACATAACTTCTCGGGATCCTCCAAAAAGTCCACTGAAAAAATCTCAATAAATGACACCATTTTACTGAGATTATATTTTATCCACTATTATCTCATCTCATTTAATTAAATTTTATCCCAGTTGATTAATATTTCAAATTAATCATCTTCATTTCACTCCAAATTATCATCTTTCACAAAAATATGAATATAAATTAAAAGAAGACATGACTTAAAGGTCTTAGTTACCAGGTCATAAAAGCCCTTTTTTATTTATTAAATATTGTTTGTCTTTATAAATATTTGTCTAAAATGTAGGTAGTTTTGTATACTTCTATAGTAGAAGTATAAGAATAGTCTACAGACCTATAATTTCAATTAATTATAGTCGAATTTCGACTACCGGGGGCACCACTAGTCTATGTAAATAAGTATCTTAACTGGTAGAATGTGGAATCTTACCTGCAGGGTAATCAGTGTGACAACCAGTACTGGAAACGAAGGACGAAATTCCAACTTGTGACACTTGTCCGTCAACGTCGACAACGGTCAGTCCTCCGCCGCTGTCACCCTGAGAAGAAAACAAAGATGTCTCTTTCATCAGTGGAATAAAGCCGCAAATAGGCTTAGTGAAACTTGAATGTACAATGTGTATTTTTATATTATCTATATATTAATACGTGAAGCAAAAACTTTGTATCCCTTTTTACGAAAATTGCGCGGACGGAGGAATATGAAATTTTCCACACTTATAGAGAATAAGTGCACAATGCCAATATTTTTTTAAAATAATGCATAAAAGATACATTTAAATCAATAAAGAAAATATTACACACACTACATACCATGTATTTGACGCACACACGCATGCATACTACTTATATATTGTCAAACTTTTGTTCTTGACGTCTGTTGTCAAATTGAGAATAGAATATGGTTTGTCTTTATTAATATTTTTTATAGTGTAGTCTTGGCGAAATTTGTGATTATTGAAGTATAAAATACAATCATAATAGTGTACAAACTTACAATTCCAATTAATTATAGTCGAATTTCGACTACTTCGGGACCTCTAGTTTCAATAAAAGGACAGACGAACACGCAGCCCGTCCGATGCTTAGTTATCAAAATCCACAGCAACCTACCTAAGGTAGGACCTCTTGTGAGTCCGTGCGGGTGGGTACCACCACCCTGCCTATTTCTGCCGTGAAGCAGTAATTAAGCGTTTCGGTTTGAAGGGTGGGGCAGCCGTTGTAACTATACTGAGATCTCAGACCTCATATCTCAAGGTGTGTGGCGCATTTACGTTGTAGATGTCTATGGGCTCCAGTAACCACTTAACATCAGGTGGGCTGTGTGCTCGTCCAATCGAAGTAATAAAAAAAAACCGTGTAGGCAGACGAGCATATGTCCCCCTTGATGATGAGTGGTTACCGTCGCTCATGGACATCAGCAATGCCAGGGGCAGAGTCAAGCCGGTGTATACCATGAATTTAATCCATAGATACAACTTTATCTTGATTCCTCGAATTATAATCGAGTTATAGAGAATACCAACAAGCTCTGTAAAAGTCAGCTCCACCATCTGCTTGGAGTGGTCACTGGACAGTTTGGCAGATGAGAGCCTTCACGAGTCGAACTGGACTAAAGATTCTACATGGAGGGTATGTAAACCAAACATCAGCACTATCACAGGACCCTATACCTCCTAAACCAGGACTATAGGATCAGTAGCTTCGTAGAGGTTTTCTCTAAAGGTAGCCCTCTAATTCTGAACCCTGTTTTTTTTTAAATCAGGAGTTTTTTTTCTTATTGCTTAGATGAGTGTACGAGTTCATAGCCCACCTGGTGTTAAGTGGTTACTGGAGCCCATATACATCTACAGCGTAAATACGCCACCCACCTTGAGATATAAAGTTCTAAGGTCTCAAGTATAGTTACAACGGCTGCCCTACCCTTCAAAACGAAACGCATTACTGCTTCACGGCAGAAATAGGCAGGGTGGTGGTACCTACCCGTGCGGACTCAGAAGAAGTCCTACCACCAGTAATTACGCAAATTATAATTTTGCGGGTTTCGTTTTTATTACACGATGTTATTCCTTCACCGTGGAAGTCAATCGTGAACATTTGTTGAGTACGTATTTCATTAGAAAAATTGGTACCCGCCTGAGATTCGAACATCGCTCAACACGAATGCACCGGACGTCTTATCCTTTAGGCCACGACGACTTCAAAGGAGTCCAAAAACCTTGCCCTTCCAAGTTGACTTGAAACCGGGGTTTGTCTTCTAATTCACCAGCCCTTACCTCATGGAAGATGTTCGTGATGTACGTATTTAATTAGAAAAAAATGTACATGTCTGATGAATACCAATCCGGAGACAGTCGCGTCATGCGTCGTTTACTGATTTTCAGCCATTTTTGCGAGATTGTGCCACAAGCATCCCAAAATGGCTGCATACGTGACAGTAACTTTTTTGTTAGGCACCATTGGTAAACAAGACGAATACTGACTTGGCAGGTAGACTGGCTTGTCATGTTGTATCCTGAAGCGCAGATGGTGGAATCCTGAACGATATTGTTGATTACGAAAATTTCTGAGCAGAACGAGTTGGTCACACCTCGAAGGAAGACCCAGTTCATATTTTCAGGAGCCGTACCTAAAAACAATGACCCAACCAGGATTCAGAATGTACGCCAATTCTTATGGCCATGGTTTATGACTAAGGATAATGGATAAGAATTGGGGCTTCAAAATAAATTTAGTTTATTCTTCTTATATTCTTTAGTTTTGATGAGTTACACACATATTTTTTAATTGGCTTTAACCCTTTAACTGTCATGTAGGTCACCGGTGCCCTACGCTTCGCACTGAAGTAATTGTGCCGATTTCTGTAACTAAGCGCTTGGATTGCCTAACTTTGCCTTCTTTTGTTTATTAATGTATGTTTTAGTCTTTTAGGTCTCTTAGAAATAGATTCATTGTCAGTATCTTTGGATTCGTCTTTCCCAGAGTCTGCTAGATATTCCGGCGCTTTGATAAGAAGAACGAAGAGAATAACCGACATAGTAACTTCAGTGCGTCGCGTAGGGCACCGGTGACCTACATGGCAGTGAACGTGTTTAAGGGAAATCAGTATACTAAATATATACTGATAAGACTAAGAGGCCATTCCAGCTACGCCCGGACGGGTAAGTGAGCTCACGGGCTCAACCTGAGAAAATTTCCTAACACTAGTCCTAGCAAGAGCAGTGCTTCGCAGAATTTACTGCTGGATCGAAATCGCGACCCACTGAGAAAATCCGTCGAGAAACTCATTGGGCTGTGTCTGACGAATCCTGTCTATTGCCGCAGAGCAGTCATTCATATGTTCTGATTTGAAAGGTGGGGCAGCAGCAATTGAGACTTGGACCCTATATTGCAAGGTTTAGGGGTGTTCACGTTGTGATACCTATAGTCGCTTCCGGTGATCACTGAACATTAGGAACGCTGTAAGCTCGTCCGCAGACCTAGTTCCACAAAACCATTGATCTTACCATTGGTCCAGGTTCTTCCCCAACCGGTGGCAGTCAGACGGTAACCGTCGTAGTTGTAATCCTTATGGTAAGAGCTTTGTAGCCTTATCGGTTGGACGTAGTCTGTAATTCACATAAAATCTTTATTTTTTATGTTCTTTCGTGGACAGGTATTCGCGAAATGGCTGAAAAGAAAATATCAGAAACGTCAGACGGGAGGCCAGTATTTAGGATTCGAGCTACCTGTACTCAAACCATGGATGAGACAGAACTCAAACGAGGCTGATGGACATAGTGACGCACAGCGTAGGGCTCATCTCTTCCCACCACCTTTTTTTTTTTCGGGCCGGGGCCGAACCCCTACTAGGTCCCCGCGCATAAGGGGCGCGCGGGGTATGTGAGACTCAACGATCTGCAGTTGTTGAGAGCAGATCGCGGGCCCAAGGACTTTAGGGCCCACCCACTAAACGACTCCCCTGCGCTCATACACCACCCTACCCCCACAGGACGCCAGACTGGCAGTCGCTCGCGTCACAACCATTGAATGCCTTGTTAAGTAACCTAATAGGAAATTATAAGGTACGACTTAGTAACTTAGATAACTTCTGAGGAATATTAATTTTGTTTCGAATGGAGGGTACATTAAAAATAAATATTATACATCACCATTGGACTTTTTGGCGGGAACGCGAGGAGTGAAATTGTGTGATTTGTTTTATTTTGTCTATTTAGTGTCTCTTCAGGTTTAAATGTGTAATAACGGTGGTTTATTAACTGTTTAATATCTGTGAAAGTGCACAAATGTGGGAAAATGAAACAAAGCCGCTAGATGCAACTTCTCGGGATCCTCCAAAAAGTCCACTGAAAAAATCTTAGTAAATGACCACCATTTTACTAAGATTATATTTCATCCCATATCATCTCATTTCATTTAATTTCATCCCAGTTGATTAATGTCTCAAATTAATCATTTTCATTTCATTTCACTCCATATTATCATTTTTCATAAAAATAAGAATATAAATTAAAATAAGACATGACTTAAAGGTCTTAGTTACCAGGTCATAAAATCACTTAAAAAAATACATCACCATTAAAAACGAGGGAGCGTCCAAACTTGATGAGGCCGATGTCGTGAGGTTGGACAATCTGCGGTATCGATTCGTCGTAAAGTGGGTGGTTCAAATAATCTGTCGTCTCGAAAACAACAGCGGGCCGTGTCATGTTGACTGCACCAGCTCTGATGACTATGGTTACGCGACTGTGGTGGTAAATAGTTTTTTTTCATTAGCACATATCTCAAATGCAGGGCTTTATTTGCAAAATGAATACCGCGCATAATATCTTAGGTTATTTTCCAGTATCAACACAAAATAATACAGTAACAGAAGCGTAAGCTAAGGCATAAGAAGTTCGTTGTGTTCGTAGAGCATTGGTCTGCCACTAGCAATTACGTTGCCTCACATGGATAGGTACGACTATGCTACCTATTCCTGCCGTGAACCAATTTAGGGTTATGATTTAAAGGTGCTACAGCTTATCCCATTATAAGATGCAAATGAGACCTCAAACTCACGACTCAAGGTTTATGATCTTGTTTTTTATATTTGAGAGATTACTAGTGGCCCGGAAACATTTCCAGTTTTACCAGGGCAAGGGTTTATGATCTATAATTGTACCGCCTGCTACATATTTTTGCCACAAAGCAGTCATGTGTCCCGGTTTGAAGATTTGAACAGGCGGTATTTTTTATAATTGAAACATCAACCTCATGTCTCAAGGTTAGGTGTTGATGCCTATGGGCTCCGATAAAGAACTTAAAACTAGGTAGGCCAGGTAGAAACGAGATACTTACGTAGCAGTGCAATGAGCGGCCGTGAGTCCCCAATCGCTGTGGATGATGGTGGCTCCACAAGCGTTGACTGCTCCCTCAGGGTTCACCATGCGCAGTGACAGCTGGTAAGGGAACTGTCCTTCTTCTGCTTCCCATCCTGATACGATCCTAGCGCCGGCTGTAATGCGTTGAGTAATTTACAGACAAACCCAGTAAGATAATTTTCAGCTGCATTTCTACGCGATTTCTTTACAAACCTCTTACTCTTCCTACATGTGCCTCATACCAAGTGCTGTGTTCTTCATGGACCACATGCCCGTGAACTATTGTCGACCTAGCCGCCAACACTTGCGCTGACTTTATCACACATTGGTTTCAACCCCCTAATCGATTTTCTATCAGATTGCCAATCAATCGTAATTTCTTCCGACTGTCATCCCTGACTACGTATTCCAAGTTTTGGGGAATTCACGGATTAACAAATATGATATAAATAATATTAATCGATTTTTAACGGACACTGACTGGAATTGACTCTGATACCATTGGGACTAGAGACACATACAAGATAAGAAGTGCACACTCAGAACCTAAAAAGTAACTTTTAATCCAACAATCACTCCAACAACAATATCAATTTCGATCAGTAGCTGATGCTGTAGTATAATTATTATTGTTACTAACTGATCGACTTAAGAGGTGGTCTGGTAAGAGAGTGATGATGCCCTAGGGAGTTTGAATATCTTGACCACAAACGGATCTTTATGATCGTAATTCTGTCACGACGCAGCCACGCGACCCAGTTTAAAGGTTAGGACAGACAGCATCATGTTTCAAGTTGAATGCGGCCAATTGACGTTGTGATACCTAGATTAATTACACCGGAAAACGTGAGCTTGTGCAGCCATTTATGCAATAAAAAATAGGGGTAGCTTCATCAGCCCACATACGTCCCCTGCTGGACATAGGCCTCTCCCAATCCACACCACTAAGCCCGGTCTTCGGATCTCCTCATCCACCTCTTGCCGGCCATCGTTCGGAGGTCATCGCACCACCTACCCAGAGGGCGTACCATGTTAAATAATAAGGGATAACTTAAACGTGGTTTATTAAAAATCGCAATCTGTTAAATTACTGGTGGTAGGACCTCTTGTGAGTCCGAGCGGGTGGGTACCACCACCCTGCCTATTTCTGCCGTGTAGCAATAATGCGTTTCGGTTTGAAGGGTGGGGCAGCCGTTGTAACTATACTTGAGACCTTAGAACTTATATCTCAAGGTGGGTGGCGCATTTACGTTGTAGATATCTATGGGCTCCAGTAACTACTTTACACCAGGTGGGCTGAGAGCTCGTCCAGGCAATTAAGCAATAAAAAAAAAAAAAAATTATACAAGGAATTTATAGATAAACTAGCTGTACCCATCCCCTTCGCTGGGCATTTAAAATTAACATTATTATTTGTCACCCCCATAAAGATTCTCATTATTTACGCCCCCGCAACTAGTGTAGGGAGTTCTGTTGTAGGGGGGAACACTCATATTAATATTAGCCTATAAATTAAGTACATGTATTTTCTACATGTATACCAAGTTTCAAGTCAATCGGATGCACGGTTCAGTAGTTATAACGGAACGTCCGTAAAAACCACTGTAGATTTATATATTAGTATAGATTTACCATCTTCATTATTAAATAACGGAGGTGGTAAACGTTAATGAAATGAAATAATTGGTGTCAAGTAATTCCTGAATTCTTTTCTTCGCAACTCCGGATAGCTTTTCTCAACATCCTGAGCGATTAATTACTCACCCCTGACATTTTCGACGAAGGTCAGAGCCGGATCCGCAGACACCTTTGAACGAGAAAAGTGATCTTTATAAATAAATACTTACGCTTCTTTTTAAACCAACAACCCGCATTCTAAACTAAGTTACACCGAAAATTATACTTCCGTTCATAAAAATAAAAAAAATAAGCAATCCGAGTGTCTGAATTAGAACGGTTTTATTTTTATTTCACGAGCTCAGGGGGCACAGCCCGGGCGCATTTGCTAACACTAGCTCTAGCAAGGACAGTGCTTTGCTGACTCTACCACCGGATCGGAATCCCGACCCACTGAGAAAATCTAGTGAGTAACTCTGTGGGCTCTACTCTAACTGTAAGTGGGCTGTATTTGTGAGTTAATTTACTCGCCGAACCCTTCGTCGCATTCGACGGGTTCGATGAGAACGGTGGCTGGTCATATTACGGTCCGATCTAATTGAAGACAAATATTTATTGTAGAGTACCGTCAAAATACAGAGGAGGCGAATTCGATCATACTCACCACAGCCACTCCAGCAATCGCTACCAGAAGCAAAACCGCCCACTGTGCCATTTCAGAAAAGACTAATTCAAAAATTCAATATCAAAATCATTTCTATAGGAGAATCGGTTTGAATGATTTCAGAAGATTAATTGTGATAAAAATACGCATTAAACTTAATCCAAGATAATAATTTTCGTCATGATTATGTATCGACGTTAAGCTTTCATGTTCCACACCCTAGATTGAATCTTATGTAGACGAAGACACCGGTATTATGTTTAATTGAAATATATTGTACAAACGAAAAATCACCACATAACATACACCGCACAAGATCTCCAAATACATCCGTTATAAGGCTTTTTAATATCTTGGCTGCGGTAAATCATAAACCTTCGTCTGGTGCGGCGGCGGGTCGCGTTCCGCCCCTGATGATATTTCCATCAATGCGTGGCAGATCTTTCTTGACCCACCAGCACTAGGGTAAATAGAAATGCTATAAGTTTGCGAAAATATTTATTATTTTTATTGCCGTATAGGCAGACGAGCATACGGCCCACCTGATGGTGAGTGGTTACCGTCGCTCATGGACATCAGCAATGCCAGGGGCAGAGCCAAGCCGCTGCCTAGCGTTTAATACTCTCCACAAGCCTCGTTTGAAGAAGGACATGTCATAGCGCTCGGGAAACACCGTGGAGGGGAGCTTATTCCATAGCCGGATGGTACGTGGCAAAAAAGATCTCTGGAAACGCACTGTGGATGAACGTAGTGGCTCCAGGTAGTATGGATGAACTCTACTCCGGTGGCGGGCGGTGCGATGGTAAAAGCGAGATGTCGGTATCATCTCAAACAATTCCTCACAGCACTCCCCATTGAACATACGGTACAGAATACAGTGGGAACCGAAGTCCCTCCGCAGACCCAGAGGTTCCAAACGATCCGAAGGAATGGGATTATCGACAATCCGAACAGCTCTTTTCTGTATGGAGTCAAATGGAAGTAGCTGGTATTTGGGAGCCCCAGAGGTGGAAGCAGTACTGCACGCGAGGCCGGACCTGTGCTTTGTAAAGCAAAAGTCTTTATCCAGGCGTAAAGTACCGCTTCGCTCTATTGAGGACTCCCAGCATTTTTGACGCCAACTTGGCTTGGCTAACGGTCGTCTGGTGTAGTGGTAAGTGACATGGTCACTACACAAGGGGGTCGCGGGTTCGAATCCCGCCAAGGGAAGATATTTGTATGATAAATATAAATGTCTTTTCCAGGGTTATGGATGTATATTAAATATATGTACGTGTATAATAAAAATCTTACATTTATATCCGTTATCTGGTACCTGTAACACAAGTTCTTTACGAACTTATCACGGGACCAGTTAACGTGGCGTGATTGTTAGTAAATATTTATTTATTATTTGCCCTCCAAATGACTCCGAAATTGGACATCGCTGGAAATGTCGACCCCAAGTATCCCAATACTCTTGGAAGGTTGTAGGGATACTCCTTGGAATTGCGGCGCCATTCATACATACCAAACATACTTTATCCGATTTGTAATTTAAAGTTGTCGGTGTCGAGCTCTTAACAAACACTCTTTTACTGGTGGTAGGACCTCTTGTGAGTCCGCACGCAAAGAAAACCACGTCCCTGTCATTAGTGTGAACCGATTATTTCAAGTGTTTTTTTTTGTTTTTTTTTATTGCTTAGATGGGTGGACCAGCTCACAGCCCACCTGGTGTTAAGTGGTTACTGGAGCCCATAGAAATCTACAACGTAAATGGGCCACCCACCTTGAGATATAAGTTCTAAGGTCTCAGTATGGTTACAACGGCTGCCTCACCCTTCAAATCGAAACGCAATACTGCTTCACGGCAGTAATAGGCAGGGTGGTGGTACCTACCCGCGCGGACTCACAAGAGGTCCTACCACCAGTAAATATGGTATCCTCATCCTTGCGCCGTATTCTTCAATACTGAGATTCGTGACCATCCTTCTGTGTTATTTTCTCTCGCACGAAAATGGTATAATGACAATAAAAAACGCAAAATTTAGCGGTAAAAGTAAGTTTATTTAGTGTCACATGTTGAGACCTTCACGCGAGACATCTTTGAGGTCTGTTAATAACAATCCTGAGGGTTCATCTTGTCTTTAACTTGGTTCGGACAATCAGGTAAGCTTTTCCTGGCTCGCACTTTTATCTAATTAGCTATTTTTGTCGATGTGACGTCTTATAATGAAAATAATCAAACGATTTGTTTACTTATCTTTCCGATGGCATTAATCCGTTGTAATCTTTCATTTAATTGATTAGTGTCAACACAACACTACCGAGAATGTTGAGCTTATATTATGATTATTATTTACAATTTATTTATTAATATCGTATTAAATTTACAATATCGAATGCTGAAAGAGACTGAAACGAGATGAGTTGGAATGAGAAGAAAAGAAAATAAATAATTTTCTAGGAAATCGGTGGGAATTTACCGAGACTTCACTGATCTGTGTAAGCTTCGCATCCACCAGCCAGGGAATAAATAAATATATTGCAATAGTCCACTTGTTACTGTATTGCTTTATTTGTAATTTCACATGCACAATCTCTAGGTAGGTGTTAAAAAAAAAAAAATGGTATGTGTTCACTACAGAATACACCGCTTTGTTTCCTGTTTTTCTCACTACCGCCTTTTTTATTATGTCTCGTCCCCACTATTGTTTTTTTTTTGAGGGATTTTATGACCTGTTAACTAAGGCCTTTAGGTCAAGTCTTATTTTAATTTATATTTTTATTGATGATTAATTTGAGACATTAATAAACTAGGATGAAATGAAATGAGATGAGATGATATAGGATGAAATATAATCTCAGTAAAATGGTGGTCATTTACTGAGGTTTTATTAGTGGACTTTTTGGAAGATCCCGAGAAGTTACGACCAGCGGCTTTGTTTCATTTTCCCACATTTGTGCACTTTCACAGATATTACTTAAACAGTTATTAAACCGCTGTTGAAATTTGTCTAATTTTAACATGATAAATTTTATATTATAGTTATTTTACAACAAAACTTACATCTGTTTGGGGAAAAATTCTAGAAGCCACACGTCATGTCCAGCGATTTTACTTCATTTACTCACCATATGTGAAACGCTGGCTCCCGGCTCCGTAATTTTAGTGTAGGCGGTTACTTTCATGGCATACAAATTGGATCTAGACAAACCAATCGATCCCCAGTCGGGGATGGATACGGTACTTGCCTAGCAAGGTATCCCGTCTAGGATTAAACAAATATGAGTAAGTAAGTAAGTAATTGTTTCAAGGCCATGACCACGACCCTCAGTAATGAGGAAACCGACGCAAGGAGGAGGAGGAAGTAAGTAATAAGTCGTTGTGGCCTAAAGGATAAGATGTCCGGTGCATTCGTATGTAGCGATGCACCGGTGTTCGAATCCCGCAGGCGGGTAGCGTATTTCCATTTCCGTGTTCATTAGGAGGCAGTACTGCCTTGAAACACGCACGGGTTTGTCGCGCTAGCTTCCTTTACAAAATCGTGTTCAATTCAAGGCACGTGTCCTCCAATCGCGCACGGGTTTGCAACGCCAACTGCCCTTCTAAACACGTGTTCAATTCAGCGTATGCGTCCTCCAATCGCGCACGGGTTTGCAAGGAGTATGCGCCTTGATTAAGCGCCACAAATCCGTGTTTGTTCGAAGGCACTTTTGTGTTTAATGAATGGGCAAGAAAACTCAAACAAAGTCTTTAACCTTTTATTAGGACCAAAATATATCTATATTCAAAGATGTATGTATGAGTATGGTATTGTATTGCAGGCAATCAACGTAGGTACTTATACAAATATAATTAAGTAATTTTATAAAATTAATGTTTTTTGGCAGGAGGCTCATTATCATCAATATTAGATGCAATATTATGAACACGTTTTCTTTTCACCGTTTCTGACTTGGCTGGTCGTCCTGATTGAATCCTTCCACTGCATGGTAAACCTCTTTCTTTGCGTCGAGCGAGCGATGTTGGTTGTACATTAATTTTTCGAGATTTTCGTCGGACATTTTTTTCAACTATAAATGATATAATACTCGAAGGAGTTTGTAGCTTCGACAAATCAGATCCAAACTTTGTAAGAATGTTTGTGTATGCAGCATTTGAATCCTTTTCCAAGATACCAGTAATTCTTTGCCACTGAGCTTTAATATTTTGAATAGCAGTGTCAAAGTTTTCATTGTTGATAATTACACTGTTTTCCGCCCGATTTATTGGAAGTTCAAAAGTGTTTGGTACAACATCATCTGGTGTAATAGAGTCAGTTTGGCTGTCTTCACTATTTGTGCCCGTAATATTTTCAAAGAATGACGGTAAAAACTGGTCACCCAGAGCGAATTTTGCAAATTGTTGACGATCACAGTCATTCAAATGTAGCGATGTGGTAAGTACAGTCCCATGTTTTCTTTCTACAGCGCAGAGATGTTTACAAAATCGGCCCCCAGCACCATACGGACAGTCACATGTTGCCAATTCACAGTCCACAACATACCGTTCAGTCTTCTCTTTCACGAAATAGGTATTGTCATCCATGTGTACAATATCCTTAATACTACTACTTGCTTGGCAAAATTTTTCATACGCTAACGTAAGATTTCTTGCCCGCCCATTGGCAAACTGAATCAACCTTTTCTTGTGGTATGATTCAAAGGTATTCGCGATAAAGTCAACTAACGCGCACATATTGAACACTTTACAGCGCTGCAGTACTACGTCTTTAAAAATTCTTATTGAGGATTCACAGTAATTGTTTGTGTTATTCCCTCGTGTTAGAATATCAGAGCGATATGCTAAACACCACTCCTCACGCCGATTCCATAAACCTGTTAAATGTTTTTCAAGCTTTTTATTTTTCTTAACTTTCTCCTCATTTGATAAATCAGACATTCTAATTTCGGCTTCTTGCATTGTGTTGGCATACATTACAGTACGGAATTTTTTCATAACTGATTGCCGATCTTCTTTAATAACGTCATGTTCGCTTTGCCACAACCAACGCCAAAGAGCTTGATTTACATGAAATATGCAAAGAAGTAATCTGCTGTTTGGAAATACTGTTCGTAAGGCATTCCTTTCTGCGCTGCTATCATCAGTCATAACGATTTTTGGTTGAAAAACCTTCTGGCAAGTCTCCTCTAAATAATCTTTTGCAGATTGAAAAGAATGTGTATAATTTTCTTGAGATTGACTTGTGTGCAAAATGACAACAACAGGTAAAGCACCAATTTTCGTTGCAGCAAAGATAAATGTAACACAGGCATTTGTTTGGTCACAAGATCCACTTGTATCCATAAACACCATTTCATCAGCCAAACCAGCCATGAACACTCTTTGCATAATAGGCGTTATTACAACACAAACAGTTGGTTCTTCTTTTAAATATATCTCTACATTTATCTTAGACAACTCTATCTTCTTTCGTTTTAAAACTTCAATTATATCACCGATGTCTCGCGTTCCGTAGGTTCGGCGGCGCCATTGTTCATACAGATGAGTAACTTGGCGGTCGCATGGATTTTTTTGTGCATTAGATAAAGTAATGTAAGCATTCTTCTCACATCCTTCAATGATAGCTATTTCATGATACAATTTTGCTGCTGCAGCTGTCATCCCACCTTCGAAATACGATTCAAATTGTTTTATCGTGTCTTCCGAACAACGCAGTAAGCTCAATGCTTGGGCGACATTGACTCGGTGGGAATGATTATAGTTTATCTCTATCAGAACATTCAATCCCCGTTTCATTAGTTGCGAATTTTTTATCGTACTCTTAGTTACTTTTAAAAATTTTATCCCAATATTTGCTTTACAATTATAGTTTCTAGTCACACCTTTCTTTTTATCTTTGGTTTTGTTTCTTTCCGAAAGATGACAAATAAATACTTTTCTGAAATCATACCGTATATGCTGAGAATATCGTCTCAACATAATCCAATTTGTTTGAGTTGACTCCGAAAAATTTTCAATGAAATAACCACACTTTTTGTCGTAATCACCTTCACAAGATAAAGCGCATCGAATTTTACATTGGTAATTATCATTGTCTCCATCATATTTTACGACTTCAAAATTATTCACAATACCACTAAGTATGTTCTTAAATAGTTCCATATTAATCAAAAGCACACTCTATAAACATAACCTCAAAATGTTCTAACGGTATAACTATAGTTTGTTTTATTTGTCACCATGACAAGATAAAGTTTGTTTATTTATAATTGTTCACTAGATTACCAATTTATCTTTTAATATTTCCATAATCTAGTATTTAATTATTTAAAAGCACACACTTATCTCAAACGCTGTACAGTGGAATAACAAACCAATGCGACTGGCGAAGTGACGAGACGCGAGCGAAGTTTACGCGCGAACTTCATGGCTAAGTTCCATGCATCAACTTGAACACGTGTTTAGAAGGGCAGTTGGCGTTGCAAACCCGTGCACGATTGAAGGACACGTGCCTTGAATTGAACACGATTTTGTAAAGGAAGCTAGCGCGACAAACCCGTGCGTGTTTCAAGGCAGTACTGCCTCCTAATGAACACGGAAATGGAAATACGCAGGCGGGTACCAATTTTTCTAATGAAATACGTACTCAACAAATGTTCACGATTGACTTCCACGGTGAAGGAATAACATCGTGTAATAAAAATCAAACCCGCAAAATTATAATTTGCGTAATCACTGGTGGTAGGACCTCTTGGGAGTCCGCACGGGTAGGTACCACCACCCCGCCTATTTCCGCCGTGAAGCAGTAATGCGTTTCGGTTCGAAGGGTGGGGCAGCCGTTATAACTATACTGAGATCTTAGAACTTATATCTCGAGGTGGGTGGCGCATTTACGTTGTAGATGTCTATGGGCTCCAGTAACCACCTAACACCAGGTGGGCTGTGAGCTCGTCTATCCATCTAAGCAATAAAAAAAAAAGAGTATTATTATTTTATAGTGTAAGTTGATGTACAAAATAATATGTGCGTATTGTGTTGCTTTTGTTTTTTTTGTAACTTTGCATTTCTAAATTTCTCTTCTCTGTTCACTTTCTACCTATATGTGATTTTTATTGTGGAAACATATTTGGTTATTGTTTTAGCTATTTTTTTAAATATTATATGTTTGTATTGTACTATTCGTTTCCCAAATAAATAAATAAAAATAAAATAAAATGGATAATTTATTGTGCACTTGTGGTGGTGTGGTATCATATGTACTTTCATAGACGCGAAACAGTTAATAAGGCGCCATTGCTACACGTTTAAACTTGAAGAAACACTACATTGATAAACCAAAACAAGTAACCAAATTCCTCCTCGTGTTCCCCCTAAAAATCTCCCCCCTAAAATGTTTAATGATCACGCAGACAGACAAACAGACCAATGTAACGTCTATAAAGCGTCTATTGGAGAAAAGTGAACGATTGTTGATATAAACAAATACTTATTCAACATTAAAATTCACAAAAATCGAATTATAATTTATATTCCACTAAAATTCTACTAAAAAAATTGTTCAACATTCATCAAAAAGTCAAATGGTTTATGAATATTAATATTAAAAAAGCAGGTTCGAAGTGTCGGTCTCCGGTGACGTGTCGGGTGCTTCTGTTGTGTCGGGCGCTTCTGTTGTGTTGGGTGCTTCTGTAGCAACAGGCGCTTCTGATGTGTCGGGTGCTTCGGTTGTCTCGGGTGCTTCGGTTGTCTCGGGTGCTTCTGGTGTGCTCGGTGTCCAATCGAAATCCAAACCGGTGACCGTCTTAAACCAGTCGAGGTAGTGCCCGGGCCGGATAAAACCTGATAAACCAAACATATATAATAGTTTAGGAACACTACCATTAAATCAATAGATATGGAGTATTAGCTTTTGCCCGCGACTCCGTCCGCGTGGAATAGTTACTTTGGCATAATGCTAAATTTTACCGACCACTTCATTTACGTAGAAAAAGCGAAAATATCTTGAAACATTTTGGTCTCCAAAGCTCCACTTGTATCGGTCTTACTCTTATTTTTAGTGAATACTAGCCGTACTCGCCCGCTTCGCTGGGCATTTAAAATTAACATTATTATTTATTATCATTATTATTATTCCAACACTCACATAAATCTACCTATCCATTCAGTACATGTTTTTTTTTATTGCTTAGATGAGTCGACGAGCTCACAGCCCACCTGATGTTAAGTGGTTACTGGAGCCCATAGACATCTACAACGTAAATGCGCCACGCACCTTGAGATATAAGTTCTATGTAGTCCTCCGAATGAAGAATAAATTCTGAAGTCACCGTGGCCTAAAGGATAAGTAGTCCGGGGCATTCGTATCGAGCGATGCACCGGTCTTCAAATCCCACAGGCGGGTACCAATTTTTCTAATGAAATACGTACTTAACAAATGTTCACGATTGACTTCCACGGTGAAGGAATAACATCGCGTAATAAAAATCAAACCCGCAAAATTTTAATTTGCGTAATTACTGGTGGTAGGACCTCTTGTAAGTCCACACGGGTAGGTACCACCGCCCTGCCTATTTCTGCCGTGAAGCAGTAATGCGTTTCGGTTTGAAGGACGGGGCAGCCGTTGTAACTATACTGAGACCTTATCTCAAGGTGGGTGGCAGCATTTACATTATAGATGTCTATAGGCTCCGGTAATTACTTAACACCAGGTGGACTGTGAGCTTGTCCACCAAGGCATGACAAAAAAAATACCACTTCGAGCAGCCCACTTCCAAATAGGCGCGTAAACACCTCAGCCATTCGCCCCATCGCTCTGTTTGACCAGCTCATACCGTGGGACTCGAAAGTCAAATATCTAGGCATCACCCTCGACAGTGGGATGACATTCCACCCCCACACTAAGTCAGTACGTAATCGAGCCGCGTTCATACTAGGATGCCTCGATCCGATGATTTCCAAGCGAAGTAAATTGTCCCTTCGTAATAAGGTGACACTCTACAAAACTTGCATACGCCCTGTCATGACCTATGCAAGTGTATTGCTTGCTCACGCGGCCCGCACTAACTTGCAACCTTTTCAAATCATACAATCCCGTTTTTGCAGGATAGCCATCGGATCACCGTGGTACGTAAAGATCGTGGATCTATCTCCACGACGACATAGACCTCGAGTCCATCAGTAAGTATCTACAGTCGGCGTAAGTGCGCCATTTTCGAGAAAGTTTACGGTATGCAGCGGCTTGGCTCTGCCCCTGGCATTGCTGAAGTCCATGGGCGACGGTAACCACTCACCATCAGGTGGGCCGTATGCTCGTCTGCCTACAAGGGCAATAAAAAAAAAAAAAAAGTGGCACGACACGAAAACCCTCTCGCCTTGGCCGCCCGTAACTACATTTCCGATCCTGCAGACCAAATGGTAAACAGTCGACGTCACTCTAAACACGTCATTTTGGGTCCTCCCGAATCTCTAACGCAGCAACACCGGTCACCGTTCTCGTCGAACCCGTCGCTTGCAACGAAGGCTAATGTTACGAATACACTAACAGCTCACTGTATGTTTTTTTTATTTTATTTTTATTGTGTAGATGGGTGGACGAGCTCACAGCCCAGGACAGGTGTGGTACTGGAGCCCATAGACATACACAACGTAAATGCGCCACCCACCTTGAGGTATAAGTTCTAAGGTCTCAAGTATAGTTACAACGGCTGCCCCACTCTTCAAACCGAAACGCATTACTGCTTCACAGGAGAAATAGGCAGAGTGGTAGTACCCACCCGCGAGGACTCACAAAAGGTCCTACCACCAGTAAGGAAGTTGTCAAAAGCTGTGAAGAAGTTGTCAAAAATCTTGGGGCCGTAGTGATTCTTGGTCTAATAATCGACTAGTGACGAACGCTGGTTAAGATAAATAAATGCTTTACCTGAAGGTATATCCACGTGGCAGCCTTGGCCGGACACGAACGAAGTGACTCCTACTTGTGTGATTTGGCCGTCTTCATCGATCACTGTCAGAGGACCACCGCTGTCACCCTGTTTAATAGAAAAGGAACAGGTAATAGAAAAGGAAAAGTCAATAATTCATTCAATTCATCATTTTGATCAGTCTTTCACAGCATTAGGCGTTCACGTCCTTACGGATCCATTAGGTCCAACAACTCTTGCATTAGATACCTTCAGCTCTAACACTAGGAGCAGGCTGAGGAGCCCCGGTAACCGTACTCGTCGAACTCGACAAAGAGGTCGACGTGCAACCTAACCCATGCATCAGCTCGCTGAGTTTCTCGCCGGATCTTCTCAGCGGGTCGCGATTCCGATCCGGTAATAAATTCATTCGCGAAGCAGTTGCCCTTGAGTTGTCAGGTCTCCTTCAGGGGCGCTCGGACAGATGTTAGCAAATCCTACCCCTTCTGGCTGAGCCTTTGCTCGCCCACCTGTCCTGGTGAAACTGGAAAGGCTTCCGGGCCACCAGTAAATATTCAATCATAAAAAAAAAACATTAGGCGTTATAAGAAAAACTGACTCTTCTTTTTTTTATAATTTCATTCTACTATTACTTTTAAATTATATCCGCGTCCGTATAACTGGTTATTTTCTTTTATATTTATTTTTTTCGGGCCGGGGTCCGAACCTCCTACCTGGTCCCCGCGCCTAGGGGGCGCGCGGGCTATGGGTGACTTGACGATCTACAGATGTTAGGAGCAGACCGCGGGCCCAAGGAGTTTAGGACCCTACCGCAATAAGCGACTCCCCTGCATTCTTACACCCGATGTCCGATCTCCGTCCGGGGTGAGAACCCGGTCAGAGTAGGGGGGTTCTTATATTATTTCACAGCCATCATCAGGGATTCTTATTATCGTACTCATTTATTGTATAACACTGATGCACAACTCACTGCCACTTTCCCTTGACCGCGCAGACGAAAACGCGGGGAACAGTTCATAATTTAATCATTGTAATTATCTTCCTACCTATCTACTATCAAATAATTTCAAGTAAAAAATATTTATACTTATTTTTTATATAAACAGTACGTTTGTGAGTCGATGAACCAAAAGGTTTGAGAGCCACTGCCCTAGGCGATCAAAATGATATATTGATTTCTAAAATACATTAATTTGTCACTCTGACGCAGTTTCCATCGGCCAGCTCTATCGTCAGTCTCACGACATAAAGTTTCCCATCCCGACTTGCATTTTTTTATTACTTAGATGGGTGGACGAGCTCACAGCCCACCTGGTGTTAAGTGGTTACTGGAGCCCATAGAGATCTACAACGTAAATGCGCCACCCACCTTGAGATATAAGTTCTAAGGTCTCAAGTATAGTTACAACGGCTGCCCCACCCGTCAAACCGAAACGCATTACTGCTTCACGAAATAGGCAGGGTGGTGGTACCTACCCGTGCGGACTAACAAGAGGTTCTACCACCAGTAAGACAGTTGCATATTAAAATGACGTCACAACAGGATGACGTCAGTCTGTTTGCTCTACTACAGAAGAATACGTGAGATCGTACCTGGCAAGTGGACTGCGTAGTGTCGTTGTAGCCAAGCGTGCAAATGGTGGAGGGCTGAATGGTCGGACTGAAGTTGTAGGCCACCATACAACGCAGATTCGATATTCCGTTCAAGAACACCCAGTTCAAGTTCTCCGGAGATGAGCCTGTGCAAATGATAGACTGTGTGCTTAGTACAAGCTTTTTCAACGCTCTCGATAGCATAAAAGTTAACTCAAATTTGTATGCAGTTGGAACAGCGCCTCTAGCGGCAAACGTAGGTAAATGTTCCAACTACATACCAATTTGAGTTAACTTTTACGCTATCGAGAGCGTTGAAAAAACTCGCACTAAGCACACTGGGAGTACTACTGAGAAAATACAAATCTAAAATACTACATAGAGCAAGCAATGTGTGAGGGCCAGGTGATCTTATGTGGCTTGTCCCCGATTAAACCCATCAAAAACGATACCTTGAGATCTAATAGCTTTTACACAAATTTACCGTTCGCAAATAGGGGTTTCCAAGTTTTAAGTAAACGTCAATTATTGAACTTTATGATCATAGCGTCTATGGTCTCACATACTCGAATTAGCTTCTACGACTCACTTTTTATCACCATAGGTCCATCCTGATAACAAAGAGAATGCCAACCTCTTGAAGCACAAGGTTGAAGCCTCTATTGTGTTGTAAAGCGGCGATTCCACCTATAAGAAGTTACCCGCAACGGTTTCGTGGTAGAAGGAGACAGGATGTTGGCACCAAACCACTTAGCCAAAAGGTGCACAATATGCCCAATATACAACCAGTAGTGTTTGTATAAACCGATAAACAAAATACACAATTTTCACAATTAGGAAGATGCTCACCTCCGGTCCAGGTACGGCCCCATCCGCTGGCGACAAGTCTGACATTGTCGTAATTACGATCCTTATCCGCGGATCTCTGCAGTCTGATTGGCTGAATGTAATCTGAGAAAAGAAATCATTTATCAAAACGCAGCCCGCTTCAAAGTGCTTAAGACCAGCTTCAAACATAAGGTATTGGAGTTATCCCAACAAAAGCGCAAAGTGCGGTTCGGCATTTTCAATATTAAGAAGCTATACAGCTGTGTCAAATCCGAACCAGTCAGTACATAGAAATGAAGGATAAAACTAGGTTTAGCGTCATGCTCATTCTCATAATCATCATCCTCCGACCAAATAACTAAATAAGAAAAGTAACATGGGACTCTTTCTGGATCGGTGGTGCGATGACCTCCGAATGGTGATCAGCAAGCGGTGGATGAGGAAGCGAAGACCGAGCCCAGTGGTGATGATTGGGACTATTTCCAGCTGCGGACGACTGTGGGCTGATGATTATGATGATGAAATAACTAAATTAAATACCAACCATTAAACTCTATTTTTCTGCCAAAGTCTATTAGACCAATATCATGAGGCTGCACTACGTTCAAATTTTCGCTGTACTCAGGATAATTTATGTACTTAGTGGTCTCGAAGAGCAAGCCGGGGCGGGTCAGGTTCACTGCTCCAGCTCGGACGATGATTGTTACACGCCTGGGGAAATCATTGATAATCACGAATCAATCACAAGCTGTCATTACAAGTTGTCGTGGCGTAATAGGATAAGATGCAAGTTTAATTGTATCAAACGTTGCGACTACGCTAAAACAAGAAACACGCACTTAGCAAGTGTCCCCGTGGAATAAAAAAACAGTAACAGCTGGTTGTCGTATGCATTGCAAGCCTACACGTGTAAGTGCCGCCATTCCATAGATACAACCCACTGAGTCTCTCGCCGGATCTTATCTGTGGCTCGCGATTCTGATCCGGCGGTAGATTCTGCGAAGCACTGCTCTTGCTAAGGCTAGTGTCAGCAAATTCTCTCAGGCTGAGCCCGTGAGCTCACATACGTGTCCGCGAGAATCTTCAATAGCCCCTTAGGCTGCCAGCTCATAGGTAGGACAAAAAGTGCCCCCATCCCGGCTATTTCTAGCACGAACATTGGTTGTACTATATAAATCGAATAAATAATGTTACCACCTTTTTTCCCTACCTATGCTGATAGCCTTGAGAGGCTATTTCAGCTTTTCCTTGACGTGTACGTGAGCTCACGGTGTTCAAACCGGAGTGTTGCTAACACTGGCCCTAGCAAGAGGAGTGCTTCGCAGAATCTACTACCGGATCGGAAACGCGACCCACTGAGAAGATCCGGCAACAAACTCAGTGGGCTGTGTCTATTGGTTAATTTACTCGTCGATCCCCTTAGTCGCACTCGACGGGTTCGGTGAGGACGGTGACTGGATGTTACCACCAATTACCATGTCGCGCCTTGTTCTATTTATCTAGAGCAGTGTACGGTGAGCAGTGGGGGTAAATACCTAGTCTTGCCATAAATACTGAGACAAAGGAAAAAAAAATTCTATTGCAAATAACATTTATTACTTTTACAGTGCGTTAGTTTAATACATAAATAAAAAACATTTTAAAGTATAAAACATTTAGTTCCGATCGCAACACGGTTGAGCCCGGACGCGTTTTCCCGAGAAATTGTCGCTGCTGTCGCGATTGTGTGTTTGGATTGCACGACATTGTCGTTGACGTTGTTTTGCATTCCGGACGCTCTGTCGCTGGCATCGCGACCTTGAATCAGTAAAGCGTATTTCGTGTTCGTTAGTTTTGCATTCGAAACGACAACCTCACTATCATTTCACTCATCTCATATTATTAAATTTATTTATATTATTCGGCGAGCAAAACAGTCTTTTTAAAGACTAAAACCCCACTGCGATCACCGCTTGTTGTGGCACTCACAACCCAGTGGGGCCCCTACCTTCCCAACTTCCACCCCAATCCCCAGCAGACCGTTCCCACGGCAAAGGCACTCCCCCCCTTGTAGCTGGTAAAGCGCAGGGGGTGAACTCCTACTCAGGGGACTCGCCTTTCGGCGAGTGTGCCTTAAGTCCCGGGGACGCCCCCCCCGGGCACAACAAACAATGGAGGAAGAACTGCTAGGATTCCTAGGGTCACTCGCGGAGAAGTATCCGATACTCTCCAACCTCACGGCCGAATTCGCGGCCTACAGGGCCGCCCGCGCAAGTCCCCCCCCGCCCGCGTCCCTCGCCGCGTCGTTTCGAGCCGCGCAGTCATGCCCCGCCCCCAAATCCAATTCGAGCGCACGTACGCACGTAGCGACTCAGGAAGCGCCTAGCGCCAGCGAGGCGCCTAACGCACCCGCGACGTTTACACCGATCTCGTCCGTCGCGTCGTCAATCGCCAACTCCGGTTCAGACTCCGATACCGGATCGGAGATGGACTTCGAGCCCGCGACGAGCCCGCAGCCCGGAACCTCCGATGGGTTCAAAACCGTCACGCGCGGCAAAAAACGCGCCCGTGCCGTGGAACCGTCCACGGCGCCAAAACAGCCCAAGGGCGCGAACGCGTCGCGTCCTAAAGTCGTGGTCTCACCCGACTCCCCTCGCCGCGCAACTCCGTCGCCGAAACCCGCGCCCGTCAATAAAATCGCCGCGCCCCCGCCCGTAATCCTACGTGAAAAATCCGCGTGGAACCGGGTATCCCAGGCCCTTACGGCCAACAAAATTAACTTCTCCCAAGCGCGTAATCTCGCGCACGGGATACAAATAAAGGTCGCAACGCCGGGCGACCATAGGGCCCTCACTTCTTACCTCCGAAAGGAGAGCATAGGCTACCACACCTATGCACTCCAGGAGGACCGCGAGCTCCGCGTAGTAATACGCGGAGTACCAAAAGAGCTCGACGTCGAGCTAATCAAGGAAGACCTAATCAGGCAAGCGTACCCGATCGTAAGTGTGCACCGTATGCACAGCGGGCGCGACAAATTCGCGTATAACATGGTTCTCGTCGCGTTGGAACCAACCGCCGAAGGCAAACGAATTGCCTCAAGCCTCCGCACCGTTTGCGGTTTATCAGGGGTCACCGTCGAGGCCCCACACAAAAAAGGCACTCCCGGACAGTGCCATAGGTGCCAACTCTATGGCCACTCCGCGCGCAACTGCCACGCGCGTCCGCGGTGCGTAAAGTGCCTCGGTGACCACGCGACAGCCAACTGTTCGCGGGTCAAAGAGACCGCGACCGAACCGCCGAGCTGTGTGCTCTGCCAGAAGCAGGGCCACACAGCCAACTACCGCGGATGCCCCAAGGCCCCGCGGAAGCGTCTGGCCAACGCGCCATCGAAAACCGTCGGCCCAAAGACTTCGGCGCCCCGCGCGCCGAAACCTGCCTTCGTGCCGGCACCGGTGCCCACCGTCTCCGCGTGGGCAAAACCGCTGCCGCTCACGCTGGCAGGAAAACCACCGGCACCCCAGCCCCTGCACGCGCCGCGCCCCGCCCCCGCGCCCGGTCCCGCGCCTCGCCCCGGCCCCGCGCGGCCTGCCGTTAACGATTTCTCGATCGTGCGTGATTATATCGCCGCGATCAACATCGATCACATGCGCTCGTTCGCCGACGCCATGCGCAGGGCGGTCACGGCCGAAGACCGCCTACACGCGACGTTCGACCATATGGACGTCATCGAGTCTGTCCAGCGTACGCTGGGTTAACTACCGGTAACCAATGGCGAACAACGGTAGGGAAAAACCGCGTTCCTTAAAGTTAGCATTCTATAATGCTAACGGACTCGCGCGTCAGCGCGATCAAGTATATGAGTTTCTCCGCGATAATCTCATCGACATCCTTCTGGTGCAGGAGACCTTCCTAAAGCCCTCGCGTCGCGACCCCAAAGTCGCGAATTACGTCATGGTTAGGAATGACAGACTCTCCACCCGCAAGGGCGGGACTGTCATTTACTATAGGAGGGCCCTGCACTGCGTCCCTCTCGATACTCCCTCGCTCTTACATATCGAGGCGTCAGTGTGCCGCATCGCGCTGACGGGACACCAGCCGATCGTCATCGCATCCGTCTATCTCCCCCCTGACAAACCCCTCCTGAGCAGTGACCTCGAGACACTGCTCGGTATGGGGGACGCGGTCATCCTGGCAGGCGATTTAAATTGCCACCACACTAGGTGGAACTGCCATCGCACGAATGTGAACGGTAGGCGTCTCGACGCGTTCATAGACGACCTCACATTCGAAATATTCAACCCCCCGACCCCCACGTGCTATCCGTACAACGCCGCGCGTCGTCCGAGCACAATAGATCTGGCACTGCTGAGGAACGTAACTCTGCGCTTACGCTCCATCGAGGCAATGTCAGAACTCGACTCAGACCACCGACCTGTCGTCATGCAGCTCGGTCGCCCAGTCAACCGCGAACCAGATACGAGGACCATGGTGGATTGGAAGAAGCTGGGCACGTGCTTAGCTGACACCGCTCCACCAATCCTCCCTTGCGGCCCGGATTCAACTCCATCCCCCGAGGATACCGTCGAATCCATAAACATCTTCACTGATCACGTCTCGACGGCGATCATAAGATCTTCTAAGCAAGTCGATGTGGAGGACTGCTTCCACCGCATCAGACTTTCCCCCGATCTTAGGGACCTCGTAAGAGTTAGAAACGCGGCAATCCGGGCCTACGATCGATATCCCACGGATTCAAACCGGACTCGGATGCGTCGCTTACAGCGGGAGGTCAAATCCCGCTTAAGCGACGCCCGAAACGAAAACTGGGATAGTTATTTAGAAGAACTCGCGCCCACCCACCAAGCATACTGGCGACTAGCTAGGACCCTCAAGTCCGAAACTATAGCCACTATGCCGCCTCTCGTACGCCCCTCAGGCCAATCACCGGCTTACGATGACGATGACAAGGCAGAGTTGCTGGCCGATGCACTGCAAGAACAGTGCACCACCAGCACTCAACACGCGGACCCCGAACACACCGAGTTCGTCGACAGGGAGGTCGAGCGCAGAGCTTCCCTGCCGCCCTCGGACGCGTTACCCCCCATTACCACTTCCGAGGTCAAGGAGGCGATCGATAGCCTACAACCACGGAAAGCTCCCGGCTCCGACGGCATCCGCAACCGCGCGCTTAAATTGTTACCAGCCCAACTGATAACGATGTTGGCCACCATACTAAATGCTGCTAGGACGAACTGCATCTTTCCCGCGGCGTGGAAAGAAGCGGACGTTATCGGCATACATAAGCCGGGCAAACCAAAGAACGAAACTGCGAGTTACCGCCCCATCAGTCTCCTCCCGGCGATAGGCAAACTATACGAACGGCTCCTTCGTAAACGCCTCTGGGACTTCGTATCCGCGAATAAAATTCTTATAGACGAGCAGTTTGGATTCCGCGCCAGACACTCGTGCGTCCATCAAGTGCACCGCCTCACGGAGCATATCTTACTAGGGCTGAACAGGCGGAAACCCATTCCGACAGGAGCCCTCTTCTTCGATATAGCGAAGGCGTTCGACAAAGTCTGGCACAACGGTTTGATATACAAACTGTATAACATGGGAGTGCCATACAGACTCGTGCTCATCATACGAGACTACTTGTCGAACCGTTCGTTCCGATATCGAGTCGAGGGAACGCGTTCCCGGCCCCGTCACGTCACAGCCGGAGTCCCGCAAGGCTCCGCCCTCTCCCCGTTACTATTCAGTTTGTATATCAACGATATACCCCGGTCTCCGGAGACCCATCTAGCGCTCTTCGCCGATGACACCGCCATCTACTACTCGTGTAGGAAGAAGGCGTTGCTTCATCGACGACTTCAGACCGCAGCTACCACCATGGGACAGTGGTTCCGGAAGTGGCGCATCGACATCAACCCCACGAAAAGCACAGCGGTGCTCTTCAAAAGGGGTCGCCCTCCGAACACCACGCTGAGCATCCCCCTCCCGACTAGGCGCGTCAACACCTCCGCCCCCGCCGTTCGCCCAATCACGATGTTCGACCAGCCCATACCGTGGGCCCCGAAGGTCAAATATTTAGGCGTCACCCTCGACAGTAGGATGACATTCCGCCCCCACATCAAGACGGTACGCGATCGTGCCGCCTTCATTCTAGGACGTCTCTACCCGATGATATGTAGGCGAAGTAAAATGTCCCTTAGAAATAAGGTGACACTCTACAAAACTTGCATACGCCCCGTCATGACCTATGCAAGTGTAGTGTTCGCTCACGCGGCCCGCATACACTTAAAATCCTTCCAAATCATTCAATCCCGTTTTTGCAGGATAGCCGTCGGAGCCCCGTGGTTCGTCAGGAACGTCGACCTCCATGACGACCTGGACTTAGAGTCCATCAGTAAGTATCTGCAGTCGGCGTCCATGCGCCACTTCGATAAAGCGGCACGACACGAGAACCCTCTCATCGTGGCCGCCGGTAACTACATTCCCGATCCTGCGGACAGAATGGAAAGCAGTCGACGTCGCCCAAAACACGTCATCTCGGATCCTCCCGATCCACTAACGGTGCTTTTAGGTACCTCAAGCACCGGTCACCGTTCTCGTCGAACCCGTCGCTTGCGACGAAGGGCTCGACGAGTAAATTAACTCTCAGACACAGCCCACTGAGTTTCTCGCCGGATCTTCTCAGTGGGTCGCGTTTCCGATCCGGTGGTAGATTCTGCGAAGCACGGCTCTTGCTAGGGTTCGTGTTAGCAACATCGTCAGGTTTGAGCCCCGTGAGCTCACCTACTAAAGTTAGGGTTACGCTGACATAGCCTCTCTAGGCTATCAGCTTAGGTAGGAAAAAAAAAAAAAAAAAAAGTATAAAAAGCTTATTCGAAGTGGTCTCCATTGGCTGCAATACAATTCTTTAAACGTTTAGGCCAGTTATCAATAGAAGCACGCACTCTTTCCATGGGAAAATTTTTCACTGCCAATCGTACGGATTGTTTTAGGGATTCCAAATTATCATGGCGTTTAGAGCAAGCCGTACTCTCTAAAACTGACCATAAATCATAATCCAGCGGATTAAGATCGGGACTAGACGACGGCCAGTCTTCAGCTCTGATGAAGTCCGAAACGTTCGTTTCCAACCAAGACTGCGTAGACCGAGCTTTATGACCTTGTGCCGAGTCTTGCTGGAAGGACCATTCTTGATTATCCACTACCTTCTCAAGAATGGTATCTTGATATACTTGTGCCGATGTTTTGATACCTTTTTCACAAAACTATGGCTCAGTCACTCCTTCATAGCTAATACCCCACCAAACCATCACTGAAGTCGGATAGTGCCCACGTTGCACTCTGTCGACTAATTGAGAAGCTTCCTTAGAGCTTTGAGCATAAATACGGTCATTTTGTTTGTTAAAATGTTGCTCAATTGTAAAAAAATTCTCATCCGTAAACAAAATTCTTCTAAGACCTCCCTTTGCGTACCGCTTCAGTAGTTGTACCACCCTATTCTCTTACCCTATTTTCTTCAGTAGTTTTACCACCCTATTCTCTTTTAAATTATCAGTTAAGAAATGACCAGTACGTCTCTTACAGGCTGAAAGTCCTAAGTCATCTTTTAAAATACGCGACTTGGTTCTAGGTGCTATCTTCATCTCCCGAGATAAAATCTTTTGCTTTCGGACAGGATTTCTTCGAATTCTTTCCCTTACTGCTTTGACCACCTTTTTCGTACGAACACTACGTGGACGGCCAGATCTTTTTCTGTCACAAACACAGGAGGTCTCATTGCACCTATTAATAGCCCGGTACACAAACATTTTACTAATACCAAGCGTATGGAGAGTTTTAAAAATTGCATTTGGCTCCATACCTACTTTGTGTAATGCAATCACAGCGATTCGGTTCTCTTTATCACCCCACTCCATTTTAATATCGTAAAATATTGTACAATGTATTGGCGCCAAAATGAGAAAACTCAATGAGCAATCATATAAAAATGACAGATTCCAAATTCAAATGTAATATTTTGTTTATTTTTAATTGTAACAGTATTTATGGCCAGACTAAGTATAGCCAATGATTGCTGAAATTTCATGAATAAAATGTTCATGAACGAAAAATACCCGTTATAATGTTAACTCTGTAATATTGCTTGGAGATACTCACAAACCGGTGCAGTGAGCAGCTGTAAGCCCCCAGTTGCTATGAATGATGGTGGCTCCGCAGGCGTTGACTCCTCCCACAGTACTGACCATACGAATCGAGAGCTGGTAAGGGAACTGGCCTTCACTCGCCTCCCATCCTGATACAATTCTAGAACCCGGCAGGGAACGGTCTGAAAGTTTTTTTTAAATCTGTAGTCTTTGTTTCCTAACTCCATGCACGTTATATGACTATAGCTCTGTTCAAATTCCACAGTCAGGTACAAACTTTTACTAAAGAATTAAGGATCTACCGCAAAAATTTATACTTTTTCGTATTTAGGTGACCGATAACAACATCTTGTTTTCTTATTTTTGCCGCGAAGTCATGAGGCGTTCCGGTTTGAATAGTAGCCTCATAATCCAATTTCGTAGCAGGATGGTAGTGGTACCTACCCGTTTGGCTTAAAATACGCCCTACCACTAGTTATTTCTACTCATGTTTGAAATATTTTTCGCAGATATACTCGTTTAATATGACGCGGCTACCGTCGTAAACGCTATTCTGGTAATGCCAAGGACAATGCGCTGCCATCCTAGAAGGACACCATTTAAGTCATGCTCGAAGGATATTTCGTAACATATGAGAGAGATCGTGGATGGGAGTTAATTCCAAAGTCTAATAGAATGGTTCGCAAGCAGTACACAGAGATAATCAAAGTCTTTCCGTAGTCCTAGAGGCTGAAGCAGATCGAAACCGAAAGGCAGAGTCAGTAATTCTCTTGTGGATTCACAAAACAGCCGTGCCCAAGTATGATAATTTTTAAAAACAGATTAACAGAATTATGCCCAATTTCCGTTTGATAAAATTCAAATGTATCATGATTAGACATAGATTTAGATAGCTCTCTGATAGCTTTCAGTCGATTTTTTATATATTTGGGTACTCATAATGATTTACGTAACTAATTAGGTGGAAAAACGTTATCTTTTAATGGCTTAGTAATTCTCACGGAAGTTTGTGCTTGTTGATTCGTGCGTGATTATGATGTTCTGCGGCCAATGTTAATAATATAAGAGTTGCAAAATAAAACAATTCCGTACACATAGAGGGCTAGAAGAATCAGAACTGTATTACCTAGCGCTGCCCAAAGACCTGTGTGCTCAGTGGGATTTAATTAAATTCTCGATCGTGTAAAAGCTAATAGAGTTGGGACAGCGCCCCTAGCGGCAAACGAAGGGAAACTGTTCCAACTCCATACAAATTTGAGTCAGCTTTTACGGGATCGGAAAACGTTAAAAAACTCGAACTAAGCACACTATTCGTATTGCTGCTATGTAACGTACAAAAAACCCCATCGCTTTCTTCGTTAGAATAGTCGCTGCCTGTACATAGTACGTTCACTATTGAGGTACTTTTAATTTTCAAACGTTTTACTGGTGGTAGGGCGTTTTATGAGCTAGCATTGGTATGCCGTGAAGCAGTAATGCATTTCGGTTTGAAGGGTGCGGCAGTCATTGTACTGTAATAACTGAGACTTAACTCGTATCTCAAGATGGGTGGCGGCATTTACTCTCGGCTTCGGTGACCACTTAAGACCAGGTGGGCTGTGAGCTCGTCCTCTCGTCTTAGTAATAAATAAATAAAATCAATAATAGTCCTCGACATGTTGTTGTATTATAAAGAATTATCCTTATTAAATTTTAATAATATAATGATTGTTATGAACTAGTGACTTAAACAAATCACGGAATGTGTTCCATTCAGAATATTTTTTTACTGAGAAAGTGTTGATATTAACCATTGGTAATTTTACATAGGAATTTGAAAGTTAGATCTATCAGTTATGCTTGGAAACACACCTTGGGCTATTAATAATAAAAATTTATTCCCTGACCAAGCAAAAATGTCAAATGTCTCTAGCCTCCAACGCTTGGCACAAAGTCGGACTTAAAACCAGCCCATTTGCAAGAATACAAATGTCACATAAATACAAAAGCGGCTATATAGATACACCGTTTATAAAACGGAACACAATAATTCGTGCTTCTCTTAGGAATATGATATGTTTGTGATCGTAACTTACCGCGAGCGATTTCAGGGAAAGTGAAATCGGTGTCGTCGGCGAGCGCCTGAAAGAAACATCGACATAATGTTTATAGAATGCTCTAACATCACGATTTTTAAAACGAAAGCTATTGTTATCACTGGTATTGTTCCGAAATTTGTTGAGAACGAAAAATCAATGACGGGCGGCCGCTTTCCTGTTAGGGTATTCCTTCAGAAATGGTAAGCACTCAAAATTAATTGCTCCTAGTCTCCCTTTCTTTTTTTCTTCACCTTATTCCACTAAGTGGGGTCAGCACAGCAAATGTTTCTCTTTTGCTCTCTTCTATCAGCCGTCAGCTCAACACTCACTCCTCTCTATCTCTCATATCGTCATTCACACACTCCACCCATGTCTTCTTCGGTCGACCTCTTACCCCTTATCTTGCACTACTATTTCCATACATAGTTGATCATAATACAAACTAATTTTGCGGTTTAATCTTATTGCCAATTATATTTCCGACGTTTTAAATGCTTTACATTTTTCGTGGTCACGGTCAGTTATACATAAAATAGTCTTCATTATGTTTACGTCTGGCGGAACCCGGACAAAATACTATTTTAAGTGAGTCATCTATGTATGTTCGAGCTTTACCAAACAGTCGTTAACTCAAAGACCAAGTCGCCAAAGAAACAAATGATAATCTAAAATAACAATAATGTTCTCGTGTAAGTACATCTGAACGACACGTAGTTAGTACATTTTGCTGTACTCGCCAGCCGCAGAGATAATTACTTACAACTGATTATACGGTTGTACATCTGCTTTTGTGCACTGCCTGAATTAAGGCGCACGTAATGATAAAATGTCGGGCCCACTGATATCATAAAATGAACTCCGTCGAGAAAAACACGAGTTAGAAGCTCATATTTTGTAGTTTGGAAATTGAAAATTTTAATACGGAACGCATAACTGAGAGACAGGTAGAATGACATTACCTATTCATGATACCCAAATTAAGATTAACCTAATGTAAAAATTTGTTGAAAAATTGCAAGAATTACAAAAAAAAACCCTCACTGAAACGCCAATAGCCACTGTACCAAGTTTTAACTCTAAAAAAGTACATCCGAGTGCATAGATCACATTCAAAGAAACATACAAACAATTTATAATTTTTTATAAAAAGCGCCCCCAATTTAACTATTCCATTCGATCATGATTATTGAGTGCTATCGGGTTGTTAATTACTAAAATCGACACTCTTGTCATTTTTGAGAACGATTGCAAAACACACGGCCAAAGCATTAACTCTTGATTATTTCAAGACGTAACGATAACTTGTAATGAAGCCAGAAAAAAACCTACCTGACATCCGATGAACGCGACCAGAAATATCACAACAGTCCTGTAAGCCATTTCAGCTACGACTATACTGTTAGTGTCATCGTTTACATTTATGAAAAGTCAGATTTGTTAGATAACTGATTGATAAAGATTATAGAATAATTCCATTAATCCACCTTAATTACGTTTGGGTTTTTTTTTTTGATCATGAGATACTCGAAACAGGATCTGATTTTGTGTGCTTGCTGTCTATTCGTGGAACTTCTAGGGCGAGGTGGTACCTTCAGCAATATAAGGGCCGCTTATTTGAATATTGAAAATTTACAAAAATATTATTTAATTCGATATTACTATCAAGAATTCGTCAGCGATTCTCAGTTCTGTCTTCGGCTCCAACGATTTTCATAAAATTTAGTATACAGGGGATTTCAGGGGCGATAAATCGATCTAGCTACGATTTATTTTCAGAAAATGTTTTTTTATTCGTGTTTTCAATAATCAACTTTATCGATAATCAACTTTATGACTCTTCCCGACATCTATTGTCGAATAATAATACTATTTTTACTGCTTTAAAGACACAACAAGATGGCGTTATAAAAAAAAAGGTGAGCAAGGCTCGGTCATCATCTAGTTTTTTTTTTTTTTTTTTTTTTTTTTATAACAACTGAGAGGCAAACGAGCAAGACGGGTCACCTGATGGTAAGTGATTCACCGCCGCCCACGGTCACCAGCGTTTACGCCAGTGCGTTGCCTACCCTTCAGATAAGAATATGCTCTTTTCTTGAATAACCCAATGTCGCAGTTGTTGGGGAAGACCGCTGATGGCAACGAATTCCAGAGATTTACTGTGCGTGGCAGAAAACTGTTTTTAAAACGCATTGTAGTGGAACGCCAACCATCCAGATGGTGCGGATGATAGTTCCGGCGAGACGATCGGTTGCGAAAATCAGCGGCTTCTATTAAATTGAACAACTCCTCGGAACACTCCCCATTGTAAATTTTGTAAAGTATGCATAGGGAAGATAGATCCCTACGCAGTGCCAAAGGATCTAGCCGATCGGCAAGTACAGGATCGTCGACAATCCGAGATGCCCTACGTTGGATTCGGTCAAAGGGAGATAGCTGATAACCCGGAGCCCCGGCCCAAAGGTGGCAACAATACTCCATGTGAGGCCGCACCTGCGCCTTATACAGCTTAAGGCGGTGAGCCGGCTTGAAGTACTGTTTGGCCCTGTTGAGTACTCCGAGTTTTTTGGAAGCCATTTTAGCCTTGCTCTCCAAATGACCGCCAAACTGGACAACACTCGAAATGTCTACGCCCAGAATGCCCATGTTCGGCTTGGCACAAAGGTGAGTGTTTCCGAAGAGTGGCGATGCGACAAAGGGGGCTTTTTTAGCGGTGAACGCGCAAACTTGAGTCTTAGAAGGGTTAAACTGGACTAGATTTAGTCCCCCCCAATCATTAGTTAGTTATTCATAAACCATTAATTTGACGTTTTAAACTATGAGGCACACAAACGACTAGTTTTTTTCCGCCTGCATATTCGCTGGTATATCTATACCCTATTCACTAGCCTTTTTTTTTCTATTACCTTAGTAATAGAAAAAAAAAAGGGAAAACTTCGTCCACTATCTTAATAGTGGACGAAGTTTTCCCCTTGCTACTATGGCGCCACCCTAATTGGCTTCCTTTCAGAGAACGTTTTTTAATACACTGAGATAGTTAGTACTCTTTAGTTCTAGCCTCCATATACTAAACATACAACTTACGTCATTTGATTTGACTTTGAAATAATTTTGACATAATTATTGAAACTACTAATGTATCTGTGTAAATTATGATTCCTTTCCGTAGTTGTCTAGAATTTGCACTTTAAGTAAAATTAATTAGAACAAATGTAATCTAATTTACATTACATTATCAGATTAGTATTATCTTTTATCAATAAGTAGAATATTAATCGTTAGATTAATCTTTCGACATCAATTTAAATACTTCCTACGATTGTTTCAGGTTGTCGTGCAAATTATGTAAGATTGTAAAATGATTATTTCAGTGATAAGACATTTATATTTGTAAAAATTCAAATCATGATTTTTAGCTTAGAACGTATTGTTACACCGGTAAGAGTAACGCCATTTAGCGCCGAATAGTCAAACGAATATCGAAGGATCTAGTAGCACCTAGAATGCTCGAGAAGTACAACGCCATCTATTGTCAGATAGCGGAAACTACTACTAGAGATGTTTGGAATATTCTCGATAATTCTAGGGATGAGGTATCGACTATAGAAGCGTTGGAGGGATGGCACGCAGTTAGTCAGTAATCGAAACTACTCGAAGCGAAACAGCGAACGGATCACCTGAAGCGAAGTGGAACAAGCGAATTGAGAGTTTTAAAGTGTTTGTTGAGTGTCTCAAGACGAAAGTCTTTAACCAGTGCATGTTGCCAATGATGACACCAAATGGCAACGAGACGTGGTCGCTCACAATGGGCCTTATGAGAAAGCTCAAGGTCACCCAAAGAGCAATGGAAAGGGCTATGCTCGGCGTTTCCCTGCGAGATCAAATCAGAAATGAGGAGATTCGCAGGAAAACCATGGTAACCGACGTAGCCCAAAGGATTGCGACGTTGAAGTGACAGTGGGCAGGACACATTGCTCGTAGAACGGATGGCCGTTGGGGCCAGAAAGTTCTTGAGTGGAGACCGCGTACCGGAAGACGTTGCGTGGGAGGCCTCCCACACGATGGACCGGTCTTTGTGGCGAGACTTGGGGGAGGCCTATGTTCAGCAGTGGACGTCTGTGGGCTGATAAGAAGAAGAAGAAGAAGAGCTCACCTACTCGTCCGGTAACGCTGACATAGCCTCTCAAACCTATCAACATAGGTAGGAAAAAAAACGCAACGGCTATAAAGCGTTTGTGGGGGCAAAATGAATGATTGATGATGATGATGATAATTGATGATGATAAATATTCAACAATTAAATTCACAAAACTAGAATTATAATTTATATTCCACTAAAATTCTACTAAAAAAATTGTTCAACATTCATCAAAAAGTCAAATTGTTTTTGAATATTACTATTCAAAAAGCGGTGCCGAAGTTTCGGTATCTGGATTCTGGGGTCTCGGGTGTTTCTGTTGTGTAAGGTGCTTCTGTTATCTCGGGTCCTTCTGTGGTCACGGGTGCTTCTGTTGCGTCGGGTGCTTCAGTTGTGTTGGGTGCTTCTGTTGCGCCGGGTGCTTCTGTGGTCACGGGTGCTTCTGTGGCTTCGGGAGCTTCTGTTGTCACGGGTGCTTCTGTTGCGCCGGGTGTTTCTGTTGTCTCGGGTGCTTCTGTTGTGCTCAATGTCCAATCGAAATCCAAACCGGTGACCGTCTTAAACCAGTCGAGATAGTGCCCGGGCCGGATAAAACCTGATAAACCAAACGTATAGTTTAGTTACTGTTGCGTTATGGTAATTTAACGTGGACTGTAGTTTTTATATGAAATATTTATTGACCCTTTATATTACAAATTAACGACTTACTAAAAGAAAACTATAAAATTGATGTGTGAGCATTTTGGCGGCTTAATTTAAAAGAGATTTAGTGTTATGGCGGACATCGGTCGCTGACATTTTTACGTTCAGAAATTGAACAATTACACTACCTTTAATTCAATAAATATATGTTTATTTATATTATTTATTGCCCAGATGTGTGGACGAGCTCATGGCCCACCTGGTATTAAGTGGTCACCGGAGCCCATTGACATCAACAGCGTAAATGCGGCCACCCACCTTGAGATACGAGTTTGAAGTATCAGTTATACAGTACTACGGCTGCCCCATCCTTCAAACCGAAACGCATTACTGCTTCATGATAGAAATAGGCAGGGTGGTGGTACCTACCCGTGCGGACTCGCAGCACCCTCAGTTCGAGACCCCTATGTTTGCGCCTAGGTATGTAGTTACATTACAAAATTGGATGTAGGTCTTCTCCGATAGAAGTTGACGCTTTTAGTGGGGATACCATTGAGAAAGCGCGTTTATATCATAAGCTTATTTATTAATAAACAGTAGTATTCTTAATAATCGAACATTATAATTCACTTCTAATGATCTTCTAGCTAAAACCCGCCCATACGCGGATGGTGGAATATTAAATCATCTAGACAAGAATAACTACTAAGCACTTGCTTGTACTAATTTAATAAATAATTTGTAAGATAATGTTTATTTTCTTATATATTTCCTGTATGTGACGTGATGTGTTTTTTCCCTACCTAAGCTGATGGTTTAGAGAGACCACATCAGCGTCACCGGGCTAGTAGGTGAGCTCACGGGGCTCAAACCTGACGATGTTGCTAACACGAATCCTAGCAAGAGCCGTGCTTCGCAGAATCTACCACCGGATCGGAAACGCGACCCACTGAAAAGATCCGGCGAGAAACTCAGTGGGCTGTGTCTGTGGGTTAATTTACTCGTCGAGCTCTTCGTCGCAAGCGACGGGTTCGACGAGAACGATGACCGGGAGAAGTTGTTATAAATCTCGGAGCCGGATGATTCTTGGTCGAATGATCTGCCAAACACTAGTTAAGATAAATAAATGCTTTACCTGAAGGTATATCGACGTGGCAGCCTTGGGCGGACACGAACGAAGTGACTCCTACTTGTGTGATTTGGCCGTCTTCATCGATCACTGTCAGAGGACCACCGCTGTCACCCTATTTAATAGAAATGGAAAAGGAAATAATTCATTCAATTCATCATTTTGATCAGTATTTTGGCAGCATTAGGCGTTATGAGATCAATGAACTCTTTTTTGTTAATAATTTCATTTTATTATTACTTCTAAATTACATCATTGTTCATATAAATGTTTCTAAGTCAACGGCTCTCAAACACATTGTCCCCAGATACTGATGTGTCGCAAGTCGCTGTCAAGTGTGTCGCGAAACACAAATAAGATGTCGCGTCTATGGGATATATTTAGGGTAAATAAAATTGTTTGCTAGATGTACAACTACGTCTTATAAATTAATTATGTACCCATACTTCTATAACTAATGTTTATAAATGTTGGTTCTTTTTTAATGAGAGTGGATAAAACCTATCGTATGGCCAATTATAAAAGGTAACATAAAAGCAAAAGTCAAAAATAAAAAAAGAAGACTATCGCCGACCGCAGCGCACGCGTTGTAAACGCACACGCCGCTTGTTTTGTCACCTGTATATTTTATGGACTCTTATTAATTTTCTATTATACGAACTCTTACTGACGATCATATTCGTCGTTGCGCGAGTGGTATACCAGTTTTATGGACAAATATTTTAGAAGAGTGCTGTCAAGTCATCAGGCCAACCGCCACCATGACGCGTCGTCCAGCAGTGACGTTGAATTCTGCAGCCTGGAAGAAGCTAGCGACGGGTTGACAGGTACGTCTACTCCTCATAACCTAGCCTCGGCCTGCCCCTCTTTTTGTGCATCTTTAGCGATACTCGCCCCCGCAAAAACTTCCTTTCAAAAACATTGAACCAGCGCACCGCCGTGGTGAAAATTTGTAAACAGTTTTTCCCACTTAATTTGAAAGTGTGTTTATTTATTTCTTTGTGTGTTTGTTTGTCTTTCCTTCACTTCAAAACAAAGCTATGGATTGATATGAATTTTTGAAGTGGTAGTTTTATTATGTCAGGAGAGTGATAATAGCGACATTTTATTATTTATATAAACGGTATGTTAGTGAGTTGATGAATCAAAAGGTTTGAGAGCCACTGTCCTAGGCGATCAAAATGATATATTGATTTCTAAAATACATTAATTCGTGACTGTGATGCAGTTTCCATCGATCAGCTCTATCGTCTCAGTCTCACGACATAAAGTTTCTCATCCCGACTTGCATATTGAAATGACGTCAGTCTGTCTGCTCTATTGCAGAAGAATTTATGAGATCATACCTGGCAAGTGGACTGCGTAGTGTCGTTGTAGCCAAGCGTGCAAATGGTGGAGGGCTGAATGGTCGGACTGAAGTTGTAGGCCACCATACAACGCAGATTCGATATTCCGTTCAAGAACACCCAGTTCAGGTTCTCCGGAGATGCGCCTGTGCAAACGATATACTGTGTGCATAGTACGATTTTTTGAACGTTCTCGATAGCGTAAAAGTTAACTCAAATTTGTATGCAGTTGGAACAGCGCCCCTAGCGGCAAACGTCCGCAAATTTTCCAACTCCATACAAATTTGAGTTAGCTTTTACGCTATCGTGAACGTTAAAAAACTCGCACTAAGCACACTGATGTAAGTACTGAGAATACGGCCAGGAACTATTACCGGCCCAGCAATAAGTGCATCTAACTGACCGAGGGTCGTGAGTTCGATTCCCACATCGGGCAAACAATGTGTGAGGGCCAGGTGACCTTACGTGGCTTAACCCGATTAGACCCATCATGAACTTTATGAACTTAGCGTCTATGGTCTCGCATTCTCAAATTAGCTTCTCACGGTCCACTTTTTATCACCATAGGCCCATCCTGATAACAAAGAAAATGCCTCCCTCTTGAAGCACAAGGTTGAAGCCCCTATTGTGTTGTAAAGCGGCGGTTCCACCTATTCCACCGTTACCCGCAACGGTTTCGTGGTAGAAGGAAGAAGGATTTTGGCACCAACCCACTAAGCCAAAAGGTTCACAAATGTCCAATATACAACCAGTAGTGTTTGTATAAACCGATAAACAAAATAAACCATTTTCACAATTAGAAGGGAAGATGCTTACTTCCAGTCCAGGTGCGACCCCATCCGCTGGCGACAAGTCTGACATTGTCGTAATTACGATTCTTATCCGCGGATCTCTGCAGTCTGATTGGCTGAATGTAATCTGGAAAAGGAAATCATTGATCAAAACGCAGCCCGCCTTAAAGTGCTTAAGACCGGCTTCAAACATAAGGTATTGGAGTTATCCCAACAAAGCCGCAAAGAGCGGTTCGGAGTTTTCAATATTAAGAAGCTATACAGCTGGGTCAAGTCCGAACCAGTCAGGAAATAGAAATGAAGGATAAAACTAGGTTTGACGTCATGCTCATTCTCACACTCTTCTTTTTACTGGTGGTAGGACCTCTTGTGAGTCCGCACGGGTAGGTACCACCGCCCCGCCTATGTCTGCCGTGAAGCAGTAATGCGTTTCGGTCTGCAGGGTGGGGCAGCCGTTGTAACTATACTGAGACCTTAGAACTCATATCTCAAGGTGGGTGGCGTATTTACGTTGTAGATGTCTATGGGCTCCAGTAACTACTTAACACCAGGTGGGCTGTGAGCTCGTCCACCCGTATAAGCAATTAAAAAATCAAAAAATCATAATCATCATCCTCCAACCAAATAACTAAATAAGAAAAGTATCATGGGACTCTCTCTGGCTCGGTAGTGCGATGACCTCCGAATGATGGTCAGTAAGTGGTGGATGAGGAAAGCCGAAGACCGAGCCCAGTGGTGTGGATTGGGAGTGGCCTATGTCCAGCTGCGGACGACTGTGGGCTGGTGATTATGATGATGAAATAACAAAATTAAATACCAACCATTAAACTCTAGTTTTCTGCCAAAGTCTATTAGACCAATATCATGAGGCTGCACTACGTTCAAATTTTCGCTGTACTCAGGATGATTTATGTACTTAGTGGTCTCGAAGAGCAAGCCGGGGCGGGTCAGGTTCACTGCTCCAGCTCGGACGATGATTGTTACACGCCTGGGGAAATCAATGATAATCACGAATCAATCACAAGCTGTCATTACAAGTTGTAGTGGCGTAAAAGGATAAGATGCCAAGTTTAATTGTATCAAACGTTGCGACTACGCTAAAACAAGAAACACGCACTTCGCTGTGCACGTAGCACTGCCCGTGGAATAAAAAACAGTAACAGCTGGTTGTCGTATGCATTGCAAGCCTACATGTGTAAGTGCTACCATTCCGTAGACACTTCGATCAACAATAGTATTGTTGATCGAAGCGTAGACACTATCCTCTGAGTCTCTCGCCGGATCTTCTCAGTGGCTCGCGATTCTGATCCAGCGGTAGATTCTGCGAAGCACTGCTCTTGCTAAGGCTAGTGTCAGCAAATTCTCTCAGGCTGAGCCTGTGAGCTCACCTACCTGTCCGCGAGAATCAGCAATAACCCCTTAGGCTACCAGCTCATGGGTAGGACAAAAAAGTGCCCCCATCCCGGCTATTTCTGCCACAAAGCAGTGGTTGTACCTTATAAATCGAATAAATAATGTTACTACCTTTTTTCCCTACTTATGCTTATGGCCTTGAGAGGCTATTTCAGATTCTCCTAGTAAGAGCAATGCTGCGCAGAATCTACCACCGGATCGGAAACGCGACCCACTGAGAAGATCCGGCGAGAAACTCAATGGGCTGTGTCTGTGAGTTAATTTACTCGTCGATCCCCTTCGTCACACTCGAGGGGTTCGGTGAAGACGGTGACCGGAAGCTACCACCAATTACCATGCCGCGCCTTGTTCTATTTATCTAGAGCAGTGTACGGTGAGCAGAGGGGGTAAATATAACCAATAAGAGCTTATATTACATGGCCATGATTAAAATGTTCTTCAAGGAAAAATTCCCGTTATAATGTTAACTCTGCAATATTGCTTGGAGATACTCACAAACCGGTGCAGTGAGCAGCTGTGAGTCCCCAGTTGCTATGAATGATGGTGGCTCCGCAGGCGTTCACTCCTCCCACAGTACTGACCATACGAATTGAGAGCTGGTAAGGGAATTGGCCTTCACTCGCCTCCCATCCTGATACAATCCTAGAACCCGGCAGGGAACGTTCTGAAAGTTTTTAAAAAAATCTGTAATATTTGTTTCCAAAATCCATTCAAGTAATACGACTATAGAGACTTTGTTCAAATTTCACAGTCAGATACACACTTTTACTAAAGAAATGTGTACCTATCGCAAAAGTACGTAGGTATTTTTCCGTATTTAAGTTATAGAATAACAACATATTGTCTTCTTCTTTGTCGTCGCGAAGTCGTCTGGCGTTCCGGTTTGAATGGTAGCCTCATGATCCAATTTTGTAGCAGGATGGCGGTACCTGTGTGGCTTCAAATACGTCCTACCACCAGTTATTTCTACTCATTTTTGGAATACTTTTCGCAAATAAGCATACACGTTTAATGGAACGAGTCATAAACCCTATCCTGGTAAGGCCAAGCACACTGCGCCGCCATCCGAGAAGAACACCGTTTAAGTCATGCTCGCAGGACATGTTGTATAGCATATGGTAAGCATCGTGAAGGGGAGTTAATTCCAAAGTCTAATAGAATGGTTCACATGCGATACACGAATCAAAGTCGTTTCATAGTCCTAGAGGCTGAAGCAGATCAAAACTTCAAGCCGGGAGACAGAGTCAATAATTTTCTTGTGGATTCACAACACAGCCGTGCCCAACTATGACGGTATTACAAACAGATTAACGTAATTATCCCCAATTAACGATTGATAAAATCTATAGTCGAATAGCAGAAGCGAATATCAAAAGAGCTAGTAAAACCGAGAACTAATCGAGTAGTGCAACGCCATCTAGGTTGGGCGGCTGTTTAACTGTAATAATTGATACTTCGAACACGTATCTCAAGGTGGGTGGCGGCATTTATCTCATTGATGTCCGTAAGCTAAAACTTACTAAAACTTAAATAAAACTTACCGCGAGCGATTTCAGGGAAAGTGAAATCGGTGTCGTCGGCGAGCGCCTGAAAGAGTCATCGTCTTAATGTTTTTAGAATGCCCAGCATCACGATTTTTAAAACAAAAAATATGCTAAGTCACTGAACGGTGTTGTTTGGCAATTTGCCGAGATTAAAAAATCAATGACGGGCGGCCACTTTCCTATGGCACTCCGTTAGAAATGGTAAGCACTCAACATTAGTTGGTCCTAATATAATATTATACACAAACTAATTTTGTGGCTTCAATTTATCCGCCCTAATATTTCGGACCTTTTCAATACTGCAGTTTTCATGGTCACGGTCAGTTATAAGTAAAAGCTGTCTTCATTGCCTTTGCGTCTGGCGGAACCCGTTTAAAATAATATATTAAGTGAATCATCTATGTATGTTCGAGGTTTACCAAACAGTTGCTAACTCAAAGAAAATTCGCCAAAGAAACAAACAAAAATCTGAGATAACAATTAATTTTCTTTTGTATGTAAGTACCTTTGAACGACACGTAGTACATTTTCCTGTATTCGCCAGTATCAGAGATAATTACTTACAACAGCCTATACAATTTTGCATCTGGTTTTGTGCACTGGATGAATCAAGGCCCGTGTGATTTTTAAAGAGCAGAGTTTGATTTATTTTTACCCACTTTTTAATATCGAAAGCATAACTGAGAGAAATAGACAGAAAGGCAATATTTATTCATGCTGCCTAAACTATGATTAACCAAATGTATAAATCTATTGAACAATTGCGAGAATTGCAAAAAAACAATGCCTTGAAACGTGAATAGCCATTGTACCAAGTTTCAATTCTGACAAAGTACATGTAAATGCATATAACGCGTTCAAGGAGACATACAAACATTATTTTGACTGAATTATTGGAGAGTTGGAACTATTGTTGTTTTAGTTCATTTCTGTCCGTAAAATAATGCACAAGCCACCTCTCGTGCTCCCTCACAACGATTGACTTCGCACGCTATGTAACACAACTATATTACATTGTCTGCCTTGGTGAAATGCGAATTTAGGATAATAACAATTTTTGAACATTATTATTGAGTGGTATCGGGTTGTTAATTATTAAAATCAACACTTTCGTCGTTTTCGAGAACAATTCTAAAACACACGGCCTAAATACTATAGCTTGTTTGTTTCGTTATGACGTATTGATAATGTATAATGAATAAAACCGTATTTACCTGACCCCCGACGAACGCCGCCAGAAATATCACAACAGTCCAGAGAGCCATTTCAGCCACGACTGCACTGTTGGTGTCATCTATTGCATTTATTACAAGTCAGATTTGTTAGATAACTGATCAATAATGATTATTACATGTAGAATAATTCCATTAATCCATCTTAATTACGTTTCGGTTTTTTTTATCATGAGATATCTCATGATAAAAAATTGAGTGCATGCTGTACACTCGTGGAACTTGCAGGTTGTGGTGATGCTTTCAGCATTATAGGGTCGTTTATTTGTATTGAAATCCCGCAAGTAGACAAGGTCTACCACCGTTTATGTTATCGGCTTCCATTATCACCACCCGGAGGTTACCTATCGCGGATTAAGCCCACGGAAGCGGGAAGCATCGACCCCCAAAGGTTTCAATAATTTGACTGATCAAATTTCTAGCAATGAACAAGCAAATGTTAATTGAATTAATTACGCATTATAATATTATTATTCTCTTCGAAAAACACACAATGAACGAAAGCTATGCATAATTTTCATAAAAATCAGCAGTTACAACAAAAAGGCAGTATATAAAGTGCTAAATGTTGTCATTTGTTTGGTCTCTGAGAGTTCTAGATATAATTACATCGACAAAACGGTTTAAACTTGGGTTTATTATTGCTGACATTTCGTATACTTTACAGTTTTCATGCTCTCGCACGATTAGTTTTTTTCCCCTACCTATTTGCTGGTCTATCTATGGTCTATTCGCTAGCTCAGCAGGCTATTTCAGCTACGCGTGGACGGGTAGGTGAGCTCACGGGCTTAACCTGAGAAAATTTGTTAACACTAGTCCTAGCAAAATCAGCGCTTTGCAGATCTACCACCAGATCGGAATTGCGATCCACTGAGAAGATCCGGCGAGAAACTCAGTGGGCTCGACGTCTTCATTTCAAGTCACTCTTTAAGCAGAGACACATAAAATAATCACGATGGAGACCTATCCGTGTGCACTTACACTACGCCTTATTGGAGGACCTACGTAAAGATGCGTATTTCTTCAGAAAAAGTTGATACAGGTACACCGGGCGTCTTATAAATCAGGCCATGCACATTCGTTAGTACGAGAAGAATGCTTTCATTAAAAAAAATATGTTGCTTAATACATATCTCGATCGTTGACCTTACTAAGCTATGGAGGATAGAGGTAAGGAGCTGATACTAGGCTGCACTAAAAGTATCGGGAATGGAATATTTCCACTGTTCCTGTCATTTTAAAATCTTTTTAATTGAAAACTCCTTGGTTTTAAAAATCGAATACCATTTATTTATTTAAAAAAAGATTCTCGGTCTTGTCACGAGGTTTTGTCAAACTTGTTTAGTCGTTGAGAAAATGGAATTGACTCGAGAAAATTCAAGAGCGATGATTTATTATGACTTTCGAAGTGGTTTAACACAAAAACAGTGTGTTGACCGGATGATTTCTGCATTTGGTGATGAAGCCCCATCCAAAACTACAATTTATCGCTGGTTTGCTGAGTTTCAACGTGGACGTGTCAAGCTCAGTGATGATCCCCGTCAAGGTCGTCCAAAAACTACAGTCACCCAAGAAAACGTTGATGCTGTGCGTAAGCTGATTGAGGAAGATCGACATGTGACATACCGCGAAATTCAGGCAACTTTAGACATTGGCATGAGTCAAATACAAATAATCTTGCATTAACAATTAGGTGTAAAAAAGTTGTTTTCCCGATGGATACCGCATTCGCTCTGTGAAGAACAAAAAGTGGCTCGCGTTACTTGGTGCGTCAGAACTCTCGAAAGATTCCACGCAGGATCCTCAAATGCTGTATACGACATTGTATCAGGTGACGAATCCTGGATATACGCGTACGAACCCGAAACAAAAAACCAGTCACGAGTTTGGGTGTTCGAAAATGAGTTAAAGCCAACAAAAATTGTTCGTTCGCGGAGTGTTGCAAAAAAATGGTGGCCACGTTTGTCTCCAAAACCGGCCATGTTACGACTATTCCTCTTAAGGGACAAAGAACGGTTAATGCAGAATGGTTTGCTAGCATTTGTTTGCCACAGGTCGTTTCTGAACTCCGTAAAGAGAACTGCAACCGCCGCATCATCCTCCATCACGACAATGCGAATTCTCACACCGCGCACAGAACAAAAGAGTTTTTAGAGCAAGAAAACATAGAATTATTAGACTATCCACCGTACAGCCCCGACCTAAGCGCTAATGATTTCTATACTTTCCCTAAAATAAAGAATAAATTGCGTGGACAGAGATTTTCATCACCTGAAGAAGCTGTGGACGCCTACAAAACGGCCATTTTGGAGACCCAAACTTCCGAATGGAATGGTTGCTTCAATGATTGGTTCCATCGTATGGAAAAATGTGTCAAATTTCGCGGAGAATACTTCGAAAAGCAATAAATACATTTTTAAATAGTAATGTTGTGTCACTTCGTTAATTCCGAAAGGAGAAACCCCATTCTGGGCCTAAGCGTTACACGAATGGGATATGTACCAAAAAATTCGTCTATTTTGCTTTATTAACCTATTTAAATCTTAGCTTCATTGACAATGGCCAAGTGTAGAAAATAAGTTGAATTCAATTTTTTGTTATAAACAATCTTTGTAAACATCTGCAACACTTACCTATTTCAATATACGTAAGTAGCTCCACAAACGTGCGGATTAGAATTAGAGCATCCCTAAAATAGGATCGATTTAGTGGAAATCGAGTGTAAAAAATAATTAATACTCCTTTGTTTTAGGATAAATGACTGTTTTTATAGGTATTTTAATCAATGTAAATAGAGTATGGCCATCGAATCGTGACACAACTACTTATAATGGCGGCAATTCAAAATATCTACAACTGACAACATTTAATATAGCATGAAAGGGTAGTTTTGCATTTTTATATTAATGTGACTATGCCATAGAAAAACACAAATGTATCAAATCGTGTTGTTATCTTTAATGTTGCCAACTGAAGATATTTTGGATTGCCGCTATTTAGTTGTGCCATGATTCGCTGGCCAGACTATAAACTTAATCTCATTGAATAACGTAACGTAAAGCACCAAAATCTACTAACAAAAATCATTAAAAGAAATAAATAACTGTGCCATTTAGTTATGACACGAAATCATGTCGGCAACTGCAGCAATTCAAAATATTTTCAACTGGCAATCTTAAATATAACATGAAAAACTCGATTTGGTACTTTGAGTTTTTCTATGGTGTAGTTACATTAATAATTTTACTGGTGGTAGGATCTCTTGTGAGTCCGCGCCTCCCGCCCGCCTATTTCTGCTGTAAAGCAGTAATGCGTTTCGGTTTGAAGGACGGGGCAGCTGTTGTAACTATACTGAGACCTTAGAACTTATATCTCAAGGTGGGTGGCGCATTTACGTCGTAGATGTCTATGGGCTCCAGTAACCACTTAACATCAGGTGGGCTGTGAGCTCGTCCACCCATCTAAGCAATAAAAAATAAAAAAAAGGCATGAAATAAAATGAAATGTGATGAGATAATATGAGAGCACGTAATGATTTATATTTTATATAAAAAAGTTATCATATAAATATCATTTTTCATATAAAAAGTTTTCATTAAAAATTAAAATAAGACTGACCTAAAGGTTTTAGTTACCAGGTCATAATATCCCTTAAAAAAATCATTTCGTGCGCAGCGCGTTTCGCATTACGTTGTTTTTAATTTTTGGCTTTCGTTCGTTTTCGTAAACAACCTAATGCGCGATTTCTCGTAACAGATTCCATTTTTATTTTCAAGCAACCTGTTGCTGCAACAGGTTTCGTAAAAAATTACTCATCTTTAGTAGGAAACAGCCTCAAAAATATCGTTTTTTATTAAAATATCTCGAACAATAAACATAACCTAAAATGTAAACATTGTGTGATTTTACCAATTTGGCCATTGCTGGGAGACCTGAAAATTGGGCTCATGAAACCTTCTTAGTTATTGTAACTTATGCCCAAATTCCAGCACTGTAACGCCAGGCCCAAGTTTGTATGGATTTCGGGTTTGTCCTTTCAGTGCCGCCCTCGTATCGCCTTCAATGAAGAGTAGACTTTACTAGCCGCTAAATATAATCCCCAACAGTTTCTCGGAGCATTTTCCGGGAACACAGTAGGATGTGATAAAAGACGCAAAATCAGATTAACACTTCGTTTGAAATCGATTTTTCGAACGGTTCTTCACTGTAGGAACTCAAACGGAATAAACAGCTCTAGTCCACAGATAAGGGCATAGAAAATTTAAGAATAAGAGTAATATCCAAACTATGTAGGGTAAGGAGCACCATCTTGTATAGGGGAAAAGTTGAAAAAGTGTCCATCTGTAAGTAAACAGTTAGTTATTGTTGGAAAACTCACCGAAATAGCGCTAGTGTAGGACGTGGAAATGATATGAATATAGCAGATGTAGCGAACACTACACTTCCACGACCACTAGGTAATTACCGGAGGTATGCAAGTTTTGTAGAGTGTCACCTTATAACGAACAGACAATTTACTTCGCTTGCAAATCATGGGATAGAGGCGTCCAAATATGAACGCGGTTCGATCGCGTACCGACTTAATGTGGGGGCTGAATGTCATCCCTCTGTCGAGGGTGATATTTGACCTTCGAGGGCCACGGTATGGGCTTGCCGAATAGAGTGATGGGGCGAATGGCGGAGGTATTTACGCGCTATCTGGGAATGAGCTGCACGAAGAAGTATTCGAAGGGTGACCCCTTTTAAAGAGCACTGCCGTGCTTTTCATGGGGTTGATGGCGATGAGCCACTTCCTGAACTACTGTCCCATTTTGGTTGCTGCGATCTGTAGTCGCCGATGCAATTACGACTTTTTCCTACACGAGTCGTAGATAGGCGTACCACTGGCGAAGAGCGCTAGATAGGAGTTGAGGGGTATATCGTTGATATAGTTACAAACTAAACAGAAACGGGGAGAGCACAGGGCCTTGCGGGACTCTGGCCGTTAGATGATGAGGGCGAGAGTGAGTTCCCTCAACTCGATATCGGAACGAGCGTTTCGACAAGTAGTCTCGTATGATGAGCAAGGTGTAACGATAGTTTCGGTTTTGAGGGTCTTAACTAGTCGCCAGTATGCTTGGTGAATGGATGAGAGTTCTTCTAAATAACTATCCCATTTCTCATTTCGGGCGTCGTTTAGGCGAGATTTGACTTCCTGCTGTGGATGACGCATCCAAATCCGATTTGATTCAGTCAGGAAGTTTATGGATTCGACGGTGTCCTTGAGGGACAGTGTAAAATCCGGGCCGCAGAGGATTGGGAGGAAGGGATTGGTGGAGCGGCTTCTGCTAAGCTGGTGCTCAACTTCTTAGAATACACCATGGTCCTCGTGACTATGCCTGGGTTGTGGAGGCGACCGAGCTGCATAACGGCATGTCAGTGGTCTGAGTCGAGCTCTGACAGTGCCTCGATGGAGGGCAAGCGCAGAGCTACATTCCTAAGCAGTGCCAGGTCTATAGTGTTCGGATAGAGCGCGATGTTATACGGATAGCATGCTGGGGTTGGAGAGCCGACGATGTCGAATGTGAGGACGTCTATAAATACGTCGAGACGTCTACCATTCACGTTTATCCAATGGCAGTTCCACCTAGTGTGGTGGCAATTTAAATCGCCTGCCAGGGTGACAGCGTCACCTTAGGGGCGGTGAGTCTGCCATTCCTAACCATAACGTATCTCGCGACTTTCAGGTCTCAACCCGAGGGCTTAAGGCTGATCTTCTGCACCAAAAACAGGTTAATCTGATTATCACAAAGGAATTCATAGATTGGGTCACGTTGCCGTACGAGAGCGTAAGCATTGCAGAATGCTAACTTGAATGAAAACGGCTTTAAACGTCCGTTGTGCGCCATTGACTACCGGCTTTTAAAAGCGGGTGCGGGAGAAGAACTCGTTTTGTGAATGAAGAATGTGGTCAAACGCGGCCTCGAGCCGTTGTTGGGGCGTCATCGACCTGCGGAGTGCGTCCGCGAATGAGCGCAGACGGTAGAAGTTGACCGCGGTAACGAAGTCGCCCACGATCCCGAAGTCGCTGTCGGCAGCGGTTTGAGGCAGACTACGCGGGCGCGGGATGAGGCGCGAGCAGGAGCTGGGGTGCGGGTGGCATACCCATATTTTTGTGTATGGCATTGGTTTTGCCCACGCTGACACGGTGAGCACCGTTGCCGGTACGAAGGCTGGTGCACAAGATGCCGAAGTCTTGGGCCAAGTGCTTTCCCGGAGCCTTAAGGCATTCGCTGTAGTTGGCCGTGTGCCCTTGCTTCCAGCAGAGGATGCAGCTCGGGGTTTGGCCGTGGTCTTCTTGACGCGCAAGCAATCGGCGGTCGCGTGGTCACCCAGACACTTTACGCAACGGGGGCGCGCGTGAAAATTGCGCGATGAGTGCCCGTAAAGTTGGTATCTCTGGTACTGGACGGCTAGACGGTGGGCGTAGACGGTGCGGAGACTTAAGACAATCTTTTTGGCCTCCGGGCTGGGCTCGAACTCGACGAGCTGCTGGATTGAAGTGAAGTGTGGTAGTTTATGGCACTGTTTTTTAAATCATTCCCCTTGCTACTATGGCACCACCTTAATTGGCTTCCTTTCAGCGAACATTTTTTAACTTTGAAGTCGTGGTGGCCTAAAGGATAAGGCGTCCGGTGCATTCGAGTTGAGCGATGCACCGTTGTTCCAATCTCAGGCAGGTGCCAAATTTTCTAATGAAATACGTACTCAACAAACGATCACGATTGACTTCCACGGTGAAGGAATAACATCGTGTAATAAAAATCAAAATCAGGCTAATTATAATTTGCGTAATTACTGGTGCTAGGACCTCTTGTGAGACCACGCGGGTAGGTACCACCACCCTGCCTATTTCCGCCGTGAAGCAGTAATGTGTTTCGGTTTGAAGGGTGGGGCAGCCTTTGTAACTACATATACTGAGATCTTAGAGCTTATATCTCAAGGTGGGTGGCGCATTTACGTTGTAGATGTCTATGGGCTCCAGTAACCACTTAACACCAGGTGGGCTGTGAGATCGTCCACCCACCTAAGCAATAAAAAGATATTACTCCTTAGTTCTATACTCCATATACTAAACATACGATATACGTCATTTGATTTGACTTAGAAATATTTTTGACATAATTATTGAAACTTCAACACTATTGTATCTGTGCAAATTATCATTCCTTGCCGTAGCTGTCCAGAATTTACATTTTAAGTAAAATTAATTACAAGATTTTATCTAATTTACATATATATTATCAGATCATTGTTATCTTTTTATCAATAAGGAGACTATTAATCGTTTGATTAAGATTTCGACATCAATTTGGATACTTCCTACGCCTGTTTTAGTTTATCATCCAATTTATATATAAAATCACAAAATGATTATGGCCTTTGATTTGTAAAAAAAAATCGTGGTCATAGTTACTCATCACTTTTAAGGTGTTTTTTTTAGCTTGTAAGTTGCAACATATGTATTTACGTATGCTTGTATGACATTGAATCTTTGAAAGTCGTTTATAAAATATACATTGACTTATTTATAGTGACGTGTGATTAACTTAAGCTAATGACACCCGTCATTTACGTCATCAACGTAATCTCTTTATGGACCGTATAAAAAAAAGATTAAATGAATTGTTAGTTAATAATAAGTTCATAAATAAGTTAATAATTAGTTAATAATTTTAACTGGTGGTAGAACCTCTTGTGAGTCCGCGCGGGTAGGTACTACCACCCTACCTATTTCTGCCGTGAAGCAGTAATGCGTTTCGGTTTGAAGGGTGGGGCAGCCTCCGTAACTATACTTGAAACCTTAGAACTCATAAAAACTTCTAAACAAAAAATAAAAATGAAAAATCGAAGACGACCAGCTTGTATGCTTAACATTAATTTACAGTCTCCACCAGCCATGTCTAAACCTATGTCCTACCAGTGGGTCGCGTTTCCGATCCGGTGGTAGATTCTGCGAAGCACTGCTCTTGCTAAGGTCAGTGTTAACAACTCTCCGGTTTGAGTCCCGTAAGCTCACCTACATGTTAGGGTGAAGCTGAAATATCCTCTCAAGGCTATCAGCATAGGTAGGAAAAAAAAAAAACCTAATTCCTTAATTAAAAAACTTTTCATAATCTTCATTCTTAATATGTATTATGTTTTGGAGGGCTGTAAAGTGGCGATACGGTAATAGGTCCCGCCCACTCCTGAACAACGATGTTTGTTGCCTGAATAATCTCGGTACAGTAATGAGATTCTTCATAGTGCTTGATGTTACTTCTGATTAGGGCCGAATTTAAACTTAATGCCGCTCCTGGGCACGGGAAAAAAAGCCGCCTCGATAGTGAAATTTTAATTAAACTTATATATTTATATCATATATAAGTTACGTATTTATAAGTTTATATATTTTATTTTTCAAAATTAATATAACTGTTATAATTTATTGCAGAAAATTTATTATATATTCCAAAAACATAAATAAATATTTGTTTTTTTTTTTCTAACAATTATAATTTTTTTCACTTTAAAAAAATTTCCGCCCCAAAATTATTTGCCGCCCTGGGCACTTGCCCCGGCAGCCCCTAATGTAAATCCACCGCTGCTTCTGCTTATAATTGCACTTCGACCAATGGCCTTCTGGGTGCATTGTGTGATAGACTTTACAATTTCAATATTATTTTATTTATGTGTGGATGAGCTCACAGCCCACCTGGTGTTAAGTGGTTACTGGAGCCTATAGACATATATAACGTAAATGCGACTTAGAACTTATATCTCAAGACTTGAGGTATAAGTTCTAAGGTCAAGTATAGTTACAACGGCTGCCCCACCCTTCATCGCTCAACTCGAATGCACTGGACGTCTTATCCTTTCGCCCACGATGACTTGACTTTGACTTTTATCGACATTTTTACGACACATGTCCTGCTTTTGTTTTTAATTGATGAGAGAATGTTAAGTAGTTAACTCTTGTTTTCATGTTCTTTTTAAATTTTTGTATTTCTCTTGTCGTACTGTTGACATTTAAATTTAATCTATTTTTCCATTGTTTGTAAAATTGCTGTAACATGTCATAGTGTGTCATAAGAGATTGCTGTACATGCCTGTAACTGGCTTAAATACCAGTACTTAATTTTATACTTGTTAATATTAAGCTTGTATTGCTCTTGGTGTGTCTAAATAAATAAATAATCAAATAAATAAATAATTTGGCATATTGAAGTAACTAACTTATCTTGGTGAAATGTGTTTCTGAGATCAGTAATATGTCTATTTTGTTTACTTCTATGTATATACTTATTTTATTTACGTAAAAGTGTACAAATGCATTATTTTTATAGGAAAACAGACGATAGTCGGAACAATATTGAAATGTCAACGAAAAAATCAACACCTCAGTCATTTGTGACCACAAAAACTGTAAAGTATCATTAAAACAAACTTGCGATTAAAAATCTAAAAGTAATTTTAATTTTAAATTAAAACAACTGTTACGTGTGTTTTAATTAAATTTAATTCGACGCTTTTCGTTAAAAGCCACCGACCGGGTCCCGCTACTGCTGTCCATGGACCGCGATGTCGGCATTTCCAAGGACGCTCCCATTCACCAGTCGAACTGGATGCCGGTGACCGCACGGATCCAGTCGTGATAATGGCCTGGCCTCACGAACGCTAGAACAGAGAGCACTTATTAATACGCTTTTATTAGCTTCAGACCTATGTATGTTAGTATATAACGGAATCTTTAAACATGATTTTGACCCCCTTCAAAACGTCGGATTAACTCGAAATTTGGTATACTTATTAAGGACCGATGACAAATAAAAATAAAAATAAAAATTTAAAATGAAATTCAACTAAAAAATGAAAAATAACTATAATAGCTTAAAAAAACTAAACAAAATACGCTTTCATAGAAAATCCAACTAAAAAATAGAAAATAAATTTTAATAAATTTGAATTAAAAATAGTGTAAGAAAAAGTGATTTTATTGTAAAAAAAAAGCGTAATTTGTTAGTTTTTTTAAACTATTATTTATTTTTGATCCAGATACAGCAGTTTACTGGTGATAGGACGTCTTGTGCTTACTAGTGGTAGGACGTGCTGTGAGTCCGCACGGGTAGGTACAACCGCCCTGCCTATTTCTGCCGTGAAGTAGTAATTTGGAAGGTGGGGCAGTCGTTGTACTGTACAATTTTATTTTTATTGCCCTTGTAGGCAGACGAGCATACGGCCCACCTGATGGTGAGTGGTTACCATCGCCCATGGACTTCAGCAATGCCAAGGCCAGAGCCAAGCCGTTGCCTACCGCTCAATACTCTCCACAAGCTTCTTTTAAAGAATGACATGTCATAGCGCTCGCGAAACACCGTGGAGGGGAGCTCATTCCATAGCCGGATGGTACGTGGCAAAAAAGTCCTCTGGAAACGCACTGTCGATAAAAAGGAGATGAGGGGATCATCTCAAACAATTCCTCAGAGCACTCCTCATGGAACATACGGTACAAAATACAGAGGGAACCGAAGTCCCTCCGCGGACCCAGAGGTTCCAGACTGAGACCTTAGAACTTATATCTCAAGGTGGGTGGCGGAATTTACATTTTAGATATTTATGGACTCCAGTAACCACTTAACACAAGGTGGGCTGTGAGCTCGCCCACGTATCTTCGCAGCAGATTCCGCTTGCGTCTTCCATCTGATGTTTCAGGTTTAGTGGTGGCACTTAAATGTTAAGTTAAGGTTTTGGTCTATCTACATCAATAGATATGATGAGCATACCGTTAGGTAGACCGACGTGGCACCCGAACGAGGAGACGAACGAGCCGACTCCGACCTGGGTGAGCTGGCCATCCTCCTCCAACAGAGTCAGGGGCACGCCGCTGTCGCCCTGAACAAGTCACATGCCTCTCATCATAAGCTATCATAATCATAGTCGTCGTGGCCTAAAGGATAAGACGTCCGGTGCATTCGTATCTAGCGATGCACCAGTGTTTGAATCCCGCAGGCGAGTACCAATTTCTCTAATGAAATACGTACTTAACAAATGTTCACGATCGACTTCCACGGTGAAGGAATAACATCGTGTAATAAAAATCAAACCCGCAAAGTTATAATTTGCGTAATTACTGGTGGTAGGACCTCTTGTGAGTTCGCACGAGTAGGTACCACCACCCTGCCTATTTCTGCCGTAAAGTAGTAATGCGTTTCGGTTTGAAGGGCGGGGCAGCCGTTGTAACTATACTGAGACCTTAGAACTTATATCTCAAGGTGGGTGGCGCATTTACGTTGTAGATGTCTATGGGCTGCAGTAACCACTTAACACCAGGTGGGCTGTGAGCTCGTCCATCCCTCTAAGCAATAAAAAAAAAAGCTTGCAGAGACTCGTACCTTATGCTTGTGTAAACCAACTCTTAGTACCTTCCATTAAGCTCCTACTGGACAGAACGTGGTTGCGACCTCTTGAGGCATGAGGCCGAGCCCTCAATTCCAATGTCCGTCGGAAAGCGGCTCAATTCTCACATATAAACACATTCGAACTCCATTCAAGATAATAAAATAACTAAGCAATTATTTGTTTATAGGCAGACGAGAATACGGCCCTCGACCACATTATGGTGAGTGGTAACCGTCGCCCATGGACGTCAGCAATGCCAGGGGTAGAGCCAAACCGCAACCTAAATTATCGTTTCGAAATATCACTCTAAAGTAAGTTTCAATGTATTCTATTTTACTAACTACCCCCTTTCGAACACATTTTTTTTTTGGAAGATACTTTAAATTCTGAGCTTTAAAATATGCAGGAGAGTCTGAGCACTAAGGGGCTGTAGGAAGTCCGATTGCAGTCCATTGGCTCCATAGTATCCAGGCCTCACTGAATACAGATCTGCCGGTGCCAGTACTGCTCCAAGGACCAACGCGAACCCACCGAACATATCCCTTGACTCGTAACGTTGTACGGACCGGCGCAAATGGTGGACTCCCTCACGTGGAACGAGCTTTGTAACCAAAGCGCGCACACGACGTTATTCACTCCCCTCAGGTGCACGAAGTTTAATATTTGCGTAGGGTTCCCTGTTTCAAACATAAATAGACCTCCATTACTAGTGAAACAACCAAAGATGAACGGTAGATGAAAAAAATAAAGTGGTGCCTTAAATTTTTTGGATGCTTCAACGCTGCGTATCGAAGTCAGCTGATGCGCGGGGTCGACGACCTCGGAAAGCCGCATATATCAGGCATCTCCCTTCCCAATATGTTATAGGGTTTACGAAATGTTAAACGATAACTGTGATGTGTTGGCTTAGGAAACCGTGTGGTTTCCTCGGTCACTATAATGAAGGTTGTATTTTGTCATGTATAGATATGACAGAATATGTCAGTGCAATTTAAAACATGTGTTAATGGAAATAATGATGTTTTTTTATTGAAATTATAATTGATTCGTGATATATTTTGTAGTGAATAGCAAATCTGGTGGTAGACAGTAAGACTAATGTCATATTACCTAATTAATATTCTACCTTTCTACCTATTATAACGTCGAAGTCTCAGCTCTATTGTATGGCGGCTGAGAATCTTAAATCCAGAGCATACGACTGCTCTGTGAGGGAGATAGTGTGGCGATATTGTGGGCTTACATCACGCCCTTCCATCAGGATGTTGCCTTAATGATCCTACGTTCGATTTCAGATGTCGATCTAGCACCACCCCATTTCTTCTCGAGGGTATCATGAGGTGACTAAGGCTTTTACTATGGCGGTTCTCGTAGTATTATGTCAGCGCACCAATTAGCACGCAGTCATGTGTTCTGATTCGGAAGATAGGGCCAGCATTGTACAATATTATAGGTTGACTCAAGGCAGAAGGTGGTCGCACGTGGTGATGACTATAGGCTCCGGTAACCGCTTAACAACAAGTCGTCCGCAAACTCATAACCCATTTCCGCATGGCAAATTTTCTTTTCCTACCTATGCTGATAGCCTTGAGAAGCTATTTCAGCTTCGCCTTGACGTGTAAATGAGCTCACGGGGCTCAAACCGGGAGTTTTTTTTTTTATTGCCCTTGTAGGCAGACGAGCATACGGCCCACCTGATGGTGAGTGGTTACCGTCGCCCATGGACTTCAGCAATGCCAGGGGCACAGCCAAGCCGCTGCCTACCGCTGTTGTTAACACTGACCCTAGAAAGAGCAGTGCTTCGCGGAATCTACCACCGGATCGAAAACGCAACCCACTGAGAAGATCCGACGAGAAACTCAGTGGGCTGCGTCTGTGGGTTAATTTACTCGTCGAGCCCTTCGTCGCAAACGACGTGTTCGGCGACGCATGACCAAACTAAGATGACACTTGAAGAGGCGGAACCCTCACCGTTCGTCCAGTCTGTACCCCAGCCACTCGTCGTCATCTTCACACCCGCGTACTCCTTGTTCATATCCGCGGAACGCATCAATCTGATGGGCTGAATGAATTCTGGAATGTTACAAAAGATTCTAATGATCATCATCTTCATCATATCCACGTATACGAAATATGTACTTAACAAATGTTCACGATGACTTCCACAATGAAGGAATAACATCGTGTAATAAAAATCAAACCCGCAAAATTATAATTTACGTGATTACTGGCGGTAGGGCCTCTTGTGAGTCCGCAAGCGTAGGTACCACAACCCCGCTTATTTCTGCCGTGAAGCAGTACTTAATGCGTTTCGGTTTGAAGGGTGTGGCAGCCGTTGTAACTATACTGAGACCTTAGAACTCATATCTCAAGGTGGGCGGTGGCATTTACTTTTAGATGTCTATGGGCTCCACTGGGTATACTTAAGGTAGGCTGTGAGCTCGTCCGCCCATCTATCCAAGAAGAAAAAAGCTAACAGACCCATTATCAAAATTGGCAACTAACTTTTTGGTTATTTTCCATCTATACTGCTATCCCTTTCTATCGCACTTGATTATCCAGCTCTCACTGGATACGTACATTGTGATCGTCAGTTTTAGAACCACCAAAGCTACTCACGACTGTATTCAAGATGCCGATTGAACCCAACCAGCCCGATGTCGTGCGGTTGGGTGAGTTGATGCAGGTCATCCATGTACTCGGGGGCCGTGAAGTACGAAGCGGTCTCGATGTAGACGCGGGGCCGGCTCAGGTCCACCATTCCCGCCCAAAGCATAATCACTACGCGTCTGAAATAAGACAGCGGTGTTATGGACCAAGTTTTGTTTGATTAGTTTTTTTTTATTGCTTAGACTAGCGACCCGCCCTCGCTTCGCTTCGGAAACATTAAAACACACATGAAACAAAAAAAAAAAAATATTTTTTTTTTTTTAAAAGTAGCCTATGTTCATCAGGGACAATGTCGGCTTCTAATGGAAAAAAAATTTTTCAAATCGGTCCAGTAGTTTCGGAGCCTATTCGAAACAAACAAACAAACAAATCTTTCCTCTTTATAATATTAATAATAATAATATAATAATAAGTATAAGTATATAAGTATAGATGAATGACATTAGCCGACTTAACCTAATAGGTGTATGTATGGCTCTAATAAATAATAAAAAAATATATATATATATGAATGACCATACCCACCGCTTGGTGTTCTAGTGTTTTGTCCCTGTGCCAGTGGACATCACCACGTTAATACCACCCTGAGATATGAGGTCTAACAGCTGTCTCGACCTTCGAACCGATACGCATTAGTGCTTCGTGGCAGTAATGAGAAGGGCGGTGGTATCTACCACTAGTAATTACGAAAATCATAGTGCTTGCGTCGTTGTGTGTTGTGTTCTTATTTTTATTACGACATTGTTCTTAATGGAGGTCATACGTGAATAATTACGTACATCTGTACCTACATCACCATTCACCTGTCCCTCTCCCAGTCACCTGGGGTCGGTGCAACATGTTTTCTCTTTCCATAATCCTCTGTCATATATAATTTCTTCGCTCACTCCTCTCTTACACATATCGTCTTTCACGTAATCCATACATTTTTTCTTAAATCTGCCTCTTCCTCTAAAGCTTTCCACATTAATAGTTAAAACTCTCTTAACAACATCATTGTCATTTCGTCTCATCACATGTCCATACCATCCCAAACACGCACGTTAGAGCCGCGTGAGCTCACCCACTCACCCGGTTACGCTGGTATAAGCTCTCTAGGTAACCAGCTTGGGTAGGAAAAAAAACCTAAGATTTTTGATAAATCTCTTAATCACACTAACTATCACTTCTTCTTCTTAGTCGAATACTTCATTGCTGAAGACTGTGTCCCTGAAAGTCCTTCGTGGCTCTTTGTACCATCAGCTTCCATTTGTTTCGGTTTTCGGCTTCTCTCAGGGCGGTCGCAACAGAGCGTCTATTTAACACTATCACACAAACACTATATCAAAATGAGTTTCAATATATTCCGAAGAATAAACCACGGACCGCCGATCCACAAAGATACTTAAACCGATCGATCGAATATTTTCCACTTATCAATACCTCCCAAAAAGTCGAAGTTCACATCTTAGAATTGCATCAACAACTCCCGTTACTAATCATCGGGATGTCCATAGAATTGCATCAACTATTCTTGTTACCAATCTTCGGGCTGTCCATAAGTTCCGAAAGTAACTTAGAAAGTTTCCTTGTCACGACTTGTTTATTTGTTTTGACGAGTAAAAACGTAACAAGCCACGGGAATGAACAGATTTTGTGCGCCTACCTGGCGATGCATTTGGCAGACGACATGCCCCACTTGTGGTGGATGATGGAGCCCCCGCAGGCGGAAACGCGCCCGTGGACATCCACAGAACGGAGGTACAGCATGTAAGGGAACTGCCCGTCGCGGGCTTCCCATCCTGACACGATCCTCGAACCAGCTGGAAACAAAAATGCGACTGACCTACCAGCTTTAAGGCAGTAATCTACTAAAAATCTTTAAAATTAGTGCAACAAAATGGCCTCGAGCGAGGAGTGACGGTGGGGGAACGTAAGACGTTTAACTGCCTCCTCCAGGGCTCCATGAAGATCACAACTATTTTAAGTATTTGAAGAGTGAAACGATTAAGAAGCGGCTGGTAGTATCAGGAATGCGCTCGTGATGTGGTCACGTATTGTCGTATTTTTATTATTATTATGGATCTTTATTTCAGTTAAAAAAATCTAATATTTTGTTAGCTAGTATTACTTATAATCTATGCTAGTAACGTAAAATACTAACACATAACTAACAAACTATTCATTACATTCTTTATTCTTTATTGTACACACAGTTAATATTACAATAATTGCGTAAGATATAAAAAATGGCGAGCTTAACTCAACAATTGAGTTTTCTACCAGCTAGCCGTTCTTAACGAAGGAAAGCTTTAAATGAGTGGGTAGAAGAATACAATCTAAACAATTTACAATTTACAATCTAGACAAGAACTTAATAAAAATAAAAATAAAACACTAATACATAATATATTACATTCCTTTCTTTTTTTTCTGTTTTATTGAATATATACACAGAAATTGTATTACGTAATATAATATAAGGCTCTACCTAGTGATATTCACTTCTACGTAATCAAGTTGTGGTGATTTTAAATATTAAGTTTTATTAAACCGATATTTGAACTGTCGTGCCTAAAATATAATCTTAATTTTCATTGCCAAAAATCATATTTTTTAATGTCGACAGAAGCTATTTTGAGGTTAATAAACTTCGATCAACAATAGTAAGATGATCGAAGTTAATAAACGTACAATTTTGTATGGGACTTTTTGGCGGGAACGCGAGGAATAATGTTGTGTGATTTGTTTTATTTTGTCTATTTAGTATTTCTTCAGGTTTAAATGTGTTATAACGGTGTTTAGTGTCTGTGAAAGTGCACAAATGTGGGAAAATAAAACAAAGCCGCTTGACGTAACTTCTCGGGATCCTACAAAAAGTCCACTGAAAAAGTCTTAGTAAATGACCGCCATTTTATTGAGATTATAATATATTATTTCATCCCATGTCATCTCACCTCATTTCATATAATTTCATTTCATTTGATTAATGTCTTAAATTAATTATCTTCATTTCATTTCACTCCATATTATCATTTTTCATAAAAATAAGAAAATAAATTAATATAAGACTTGACCTAAAGGTCTTAGTTACCAGGTCATAAAATCCCTGCCGGAATAACAATTTTGTACTTGTTCTTAACAACCCCCAAACGCGTTGCTGCTGAAAAATGAAATATTTATACGCTACGTATACGGCTACGTATTTATATCTGTCGGTATCGATAATTTTCCAGAACACGAAATCTTCTACAGAAAACAGTACATTTCAGCAATCTTTTTTTAATTGTCTTTGTGTGCGGGCCAGCATGCGGCTCACCTGATGGTAAGTGGTTACCCTAACGCATGGATGTCAAAATGGTCGGGGACCCAGCGCTGCCACATGTCGCTAAAGTAATAAAAAGATGTTACCTTTTTGAGATAGCGATTGCTCAGCTGAAACCTGAAAGTCGAAAATAAATCTATTTTTTTCCATACTCAAAAGTAGGTACGTCGTATCGCATGTATCGACCAAAGTGAACAAAAGATTTTATTGACATAGATACTTCTTCTTATTTTTTTTGATGCCACGCCATCGAGCCTTTACGATCGAGATCAAAAATCTTCATTTAAAAATATTTTAGAAACAAACATAAAAGAATTTCTATGCTGTTAATAATTCAGGCTTCCTTAATTAAATATTCAAAATTAAATGATTATTCTTCAAAATATTAGGTAATTAATTTAAGCAGCTTCGCTTGTCCCGCTCCCGCCAAAAGTGCTAGATGCCCGCTTCATTGATTAAATGTCCATGTTAAATGTACATGTTTTTATAATCTATGAAGTCCATTTCCGCTTAACCACAACTAAAAAAGCTCAATGAATTTGGCCCCCTTTTTTTTGATTTTCGGATTTTTTAAATTTTTAGTTATTTGTTCGTAGTTTGTTTCTTAATGTTCGAATGTAAAAATTGTTTGCTCGTCTTTTATTCATTTATAATTAATTAAACAAATGATCACCTTTAAGTTGGCCCCCTTTACTAGATATGTTTATTTTTATCGCTCAGATTAATTAATTTTGATCAATTATCGTTTGTTCGATGACTATTAGTGATTGTTCGATCATAGAAAAAATTAAATTCCTAATTATTAATTATTTTATATCTAACGCCTACATCGCGAATGCCTCGCTTTTGTCAGTCAGCTGGTAATGGCCGTATTTACTAGAGTTTTGTTAACAAGTGCGTTTATACTGTCTAATTATTTCTTATGTAGATCAAAAAAATATTGAAAACTTGTAACAAACTTCAAGAATACTTCAACAAAAAAATTTAAAAAAATATTTATTTACGTCTATATTATCTTAATTACTATGCTATATTGGTTTGTGTATTCGTTTACTAGTTAATTATTTTTAATACAGCGCCATCTATGAGATTTTTTAATACTAACATGTGTATGAAAACTCTTGTAGTGAATTTGAATTTAGGATATACGTGAAGTTAAAATATCAATTCACAGAGGGCGCTACCTCATACTATAAAAGGTGATTTACAATTATTTACTAATGACAAAATTTTAGTAATAATATACTTAGACATTTAGGATAATTGTATTTTAATTTTTGAAGGTTTTACTTCTTTGAATTGAACTGAGCACGTGTTATTTTTTTTATCTACATAAGAAATAATTAGACAGTATAAAAGCATTTGTTAACAAAACGCTAGTAAATACGGCCATTGCCAGCTGACTGACAAAACCGGCGCATGCGCAATGTAGGCGTGAGGTGATGGTTTGCTTATTAGATATAAAATAATTAATAATTAGGAATTTAATTGTTTTTATGATCGGGCAATCACCAATAGTCGTCGAACAAATGATAATTGATCAAATTTAATTAATCTGAGCGATAAAAATAAAGATATCTAGTAAGAGGGGCCAACTTAAGGGTGATCATTTGTTTAATTAATTATAAATAAATAAAAGACGAACAAACACTTTTTACATTCGAACATTTACGAACAAACGACGAACAAACAATTAAAAATAAAAAAATAGAAAAATCAAAAAAAAGGGGCCAAATTCAGTGAGCCAACTAAAAATATGTTAAAAATAAGTACCATGACATGGGGTAAATTGGGATCCTGGGGTAAATTGGGACAAACCTGCGGAAGATTCTCAAAGTACCTGTAGCACGGAGTCTACCTAATTTTGTTTATGTTAATATTTATCAATGTATAGAAGAAAAACCAAGCTAACTATGGAAGTACTAAATATGAGTTAAGTTGGTCCCAAAAATTCGTCAAATTAAATTGAAAATAGTGGTTGAAAAGTGCGTTTTAAAACAGCTTACAAAACTTTTTAAAAAAGTAATATTATCGTTGTTTTTTTAATAAGATCACAGTTTATATAAGTTTTTAATACACCTGGAAATACCACAACAAACTCTAAGTTGCAATATTCTTATTTTAAATACAATATTTCGACAAAATAAAAAATGTATATTTTTTCCTTTCTTTTTGGGGAAAATTGGAACGTAAGTAGGGTAATTTGGAACGAGACTGGAAAAAATTGGGACGAGAAAACATAAAATTGGAACGCCAAAAGACAAAATAGGGATGGCTTGTTAGGGTTGTCACTGATATCTTATAATAAATTTTTTAGACTATACTATCACTTAATTGCGTGATGTAAAGAAGGTTAATGTGTTTATCAGTTAGTTTATGTAAGTATTATAGGTAAAAGAAAAGTATATATATAATTACTTTTTTTTCGCGACATTTACCTTGTAATATCTGCCCGGTCGTATGTTCTTTATAGCAATAAAAAAAATTAAAAGTTAAAAGAACTCAAACGAATCAAAACTTTTGTTATTTCAGAATCTATTCACGCGTCGAATCTTGATTTTGTTAACATTCACAACGCACACACAAATAAAAACAGGCCTCAGATTTTAAATGTAACATTAATTAAAAATCCGAGATATCCAATTATGAGTGAGTGAATTAATTGAGTTTAGTTATTTAGCTTAGAAAGAATTTCTTTTATTTTTGTTATCATTGGCAGTAATCAGATAAAGCTGTTTTTTTATCTTATTCACCTGATATCTTACTCTTGCTCAAAGATTATTTTGAAAATGTTGATTAATAAAATTGTATTATTGCATTTCCAGTCCTTTTGTTTTCTATTTTTTATTCTATTTTATGATTTTGTTTCAGAGTTGTGATTTTTAAGGAAATTAAATAATAATTTTCTAAAATATAACATGCACATACTTTTTCTGATCATTGTATTGTTGATTATCATTCACGTCACATCGCTTCGGAATAGAAACCAGCTTAATTTACACTATGTTGTGTATTGTGCTTAAATTATGGATTGTATTCATCATTTCGGTCCATATAAATAATTATATGGCACCTACCTATATATCGCAGTACTGCGAGCTGACAACCCTTACAAATATCCCAATTTAACCCTTACCCGTGTCAATTTACCCCGGACGCTGGGTAAATTGGGACGGCCATTATTTTACCGATTATTTCTATAAAATGAATAATTAAAATAATGTAACGGTTTTTATCACTTAGGTACGTTCAAGACTCAACTTATTTCTTTGGTTGAGCATTGACTATTTAATTGGAACTATGTTAAAATTCAATCTGAAGTTCGATTTTGTCCCTATTTACCCCATTTGACGGTATATAGATTAAGTAGTTTTTAGTAATAGCACGTTCAGGAGCATAGATTACCTACATGTAGAACTTATATTCTTTGTAGTTTGTATACAAAACTTCGCAACAATATTGCGCACTTCGAAAAATACGATCTAAAACTCAATGCCCTATCGCGACATGTCTGACGTAACATAAAGCGTACTATAACAAAAATACTGTCAGGAGAAACTATGAAGCATAGTTTTACCTGCATTTTTTTATGTACTGAGGTATACAGAATATCGCTGGGGCACGAAGAGCTTTGGTAAACATCAGTTAAATACAATAGAAAAATATTTTGTGAGCCATAGCGATGAATTTTAATGTTTGTTATCAATGAAGTTGATAAATCATGTAAACGACGCGACGAGCGCCTTTTGAAGAAGTGGCCATATTTATTTTTAGTTATCATAAAAAATATTTGTATTATCTATGGCGACCATCAAAACAATAAGTTAAATATTTTTTTGTGCTCACCGATGTTCCAACCAGTATTAATAACGCGACCACACCTAGCAACGACATCTTAATAATTCGACGTATAAATAATTATTATAATCAACAAAAATTTTATCGATGCTCATTGTTTAATCAATCATTAATTAAATACATTATCGTCTGATAACTTAGTTTTATCATCTTGCCATTCATACGTATGCATTTTGAACTTGAAGTTTTTTGTTTTGAGTTTTAACTTAAACAAAAAAGACGTAGGGGTCGCCTCTAGTACATCATTCATACAGGATATCAAATATCATAAAGAGCCAAGAAAGCAAAGTGGATAGTTTACTTATTCAATGATTTTGGACATGCAAACTATCCAAAAATCTTCGATTGTTTATCGAGGTCATCGAGATAAATAGTCGAACTGTCATGGGCATATGGCAGGCGATCCGAATTAGCTGATCTAAAAAATAATTATAATATCATTGTATAAGAAATATTAATTTTTTTTTTTGATGACGTAGATAAAGACTTTTCAAATCTTTAGATGCGTCTCGATACATAATACATTCCAGACACGTTCAAGATGCTTTTATTAAAAATCGTCCTCCGATGTCCAGACAATGGCGGATGCCCCATACGTCCCCTAGACGCGGGACCCTTGCAGGAAGATCGACCCTCGGACTAGAATAAAAAAGGTTTCTATGAGGCAGAAATTAAAACATTAAACTTAATGGACTGTTATAAATCGGAAATTTCTGATGTTTAAACACGTTTATTCATCTCTTTTTTTTCTTTCCCGCATATGCTGATGTTATAGAGAGACCCGTAGATTCTGCGAAGCACGGCTTTTTCTAGGGTTCGTGTTAGCAACATCGTTAAGTTTGAGCACCGTGAGCTCACCTACTAGCCCGGTGACGTTGATATGGTCTCTCTAAGCCAGTCTAAGCCATCAGCTTAGGTAGGAAAAAATAATAATATTCGATCAATCGATTAGAATATTCGGCGATCGAATCGATTCAATTTACGATTTAATTTGAAAAAAATGCGTATGTAATACTATTATATGTTATATATAGAGAGAATCATGCATGAAAATACAAACAGCTCGTACATACAATCTGCTCATTATTGGGAAATATAGGATGGGAAAAAATACGAAATGAATCTACAACAATAACAAAAGCTTTGATAGTTAGATTTTAGTTAGTTAGTTAGATACTATATTCCTCGAAGAAGCCATGGGACATCTTACAGACAATAGAGCAAAAATAGAATCCAATCTAGGTTGAGATCGATTTTGTAGAAATCTGTTCAAAAAATTCGATGATATTGTTTTATCAGATCAATTTTCCGAATGATCGATTAGTCTGCATCCCTAGTAGGTAGTATCTCTAATATATTAAGTGTATAATCTATGGGTAGTATTAGCAAACGTCTTGGGTTTTTACATTTAATTTACGTTCCTACCTGCGTTTCGGCACACGTTTTTTTTCTTCATTTTATAATTGGATTTAATAATTCTGGAATTAAGTACAAATTTACTCAA